>NC_071473.1:26251661-26554692 GCF_028500815.1 Rissa tridactyla
ATTTTCTTTCAGTAAAGAACTTGAGAACAGAGACACGTATTCTCACTGGCATTAGTCAGACGCCTCAAATAAAAATTTCAGTAAGATGAAACTTTGTCTTTTCCTCACTTTTTGATATTTTGTCCTTTCTTTCTATGTAGTCAAATCATACCCAGGAAAAAAAATGAATTATATTACAGTAACTGGTCTGATAACAGTCTAACGGGCTAAAGATACCTCACATTTGTTTTTATCTTAACTGATCTCTTTAGACTAAAGGGATATCACACCTGTATCTTCGAGATAATTTGCTTTGAGCCTTAGAGGAATTTTGAAAAGAATGTTAGAGTATATGAGTAGAAACTAACATTCCTACTAAGTTTTATTAAAAATCCTGTTCTTTCATGGTTTTGTAAACTTCTGTCTAAAATGCATTCTGACAAAATGGTTTAATAATGCTGTATTGCAGATCTTTCCTAGACCCAATTTATTAATAATTTTTTTTAGGGTGAAGCAAATCATTGGACTTGCTGTACCTATGGAGAGGTACTAAATATTCACTAGCATTTAAAGCAGTTTCATAAAATGTATCTTTATAATAAGCATAATTCTTTTTCATTCACACGTTGATAGTCATCAAGACTCCAAAGTGAATTTGTATGGTAAAGGTCTTACTAGTTGAAATACCTACAAAGTTTTAGATATCTATACATAAAATAAATACCTATTTTAACAAGACTTCATGTCCTGGCACTGGTGCTGCTGAGGCACCCGACTCCAATTTGAGGAAGGGAGCGCTGCCAAAGGACAGCCCTGCTGTGAAATTTAAGAATGCAACTTGTCATGGGGTGCAGCTTCTGGCAAAGCCTACAAATATGAGTTCTAGCCAATATTTCACACTGTGAAAGATAAAAACAAATAATGCATTTTTAAGGGATATTGCCAAGGCTGGCAAAAGTAACGTGTGGTGCCAGAAAGGCCTAATTCCCATTAATTCTATTTTAGACTAACATGCTAGGCACTTCATAGGGTAGAGGCTTCCTTAAACTTCACGGCTAGTGTAAAGTGAGTGTATTGCAAATTAAAAGGAGGGCACTGGTGTTTCTCTACGAGAAAAAGATGGATTTTTTTAGTTCTTTTTTTCTTTAAATACAGTACTGCCATGCGATACAATTTCTTCCTAACAGTAAATTTCGGAGACAGCTGAGCAAGTCTTTCAGTCACTGCCTGAAAAGCAATGACAATATGGCCCTGAATCTAGGCATGCTGCTGTTTCTGGAGAAGAAATGGAAATAGGAAGAAGAAGAAAGGAAGTTGCAGTTAACAAGCAGCATAACAAAAGCTGGCTCCGTACCTTAGCAACCGGAGTGGCCCTAGAAGATGCTTTTTAGAATTAGAAGTGATTTGTCTATGCACTGATTCACATATGAAAAGTTCTGGGTAAAAAGCACATACATAATTTAAAAGCTTATGTCTTTTATTCACAAAGCATCCAAGTCAACCATCCTGGCTTATATTAGAAATAGTGTGACCAGCAGAAGTAGGGAGGTGACTGTCCCCCTGTACTCAGCACTGGTGAGGCCACACCTTGAGTATTGTGTCCAGTTCTGGGCACCTTAATATGAGAGAGATATTGAGATGCTGGAGCGAGTGCAGAGGAGGGCAACAAAGCTGGTGAAGGGCCTGGAGAATAAATCTTATGAGGAGCGACTGAAGGAGCTGGGACTGTTTACTTTGAGGAAGAGGAGGCTGAGGGGAGACCTCATCACTCTCTACAACTACTTGAAAGGACACTGTAGAGAGGCTGGTGCTGTCTCTTCTCACAGGTAATTAGCGATAGAACAAGAGGGAATGGCTTCAAGCTGCAGCAGGGTAGGTTTAGGCTGGACATTAGGAAAAAATTCTTCACAGAAAGAGTGGTTAGACACTGGAATAGGCTGCCCAGGGAGGTGGTGGAGTCACCATCCCTGAATGTGTTTAAGACTCGCTTAGATGTGGTGTTAAGGGATATGGTGTAAGGGAGAACTTTGTAGAGTGGAGTTGATGGTTGGACTCGATGATCCCAAGGGTCTTTTCCAACCTAAATGATTCTGATTCTGTGATTCTATGATCTAGAAAAGACAACCTCATGATTTTTATTTGTTCTTTTTTACGAACTTACTGTTTTTAAACAGTAAGAGAACAGACCTAGTTTATGTACTGGTTCTTCATGATAATACTTCAATGAAGTGTTCAGAGGTGAAAAAGAATCTGCTTTTTGAGTTCAATAAAAAGATACATTATTTGATGAGTAAGATTAAAATCAGTAGAGCTGTTGAAAATAGTTTGACAAAGAAAATCCTTCCTCAGTTTGTCTTGAAAAGTGCATTTTTTTTTTTTCATTACAAATCCAAAAGGGGCAGAATGAAATGGGAAACTGCAATTCCAGAAAAAGAAATCAATTTTCATATGCAAACATAAGCAGTAAAAGATCCCATTTTGCTTCATTTTCTTGGGTACTTATCACTCAAAGGTTTTTTGTTTGTTTCTCCTTTTCAGTACAGCCTTCTGCACGCTTGAAAAGCAAAAAGTTTTATACTGGGACATTTGACAGATGTGAAGGATTTCTTGCTTCCTATGCTGTGTATAAAGAATATTGTATCAAAATTTGTTTTGCCAAGGGCAAACGTTACCTCTGGAAAGAATTCAGTTTTCATGAGGAAGAAAGTAGTATTTCAGGAACTATCTACAGAATTTCCATTATTTGAAGGTACATTACGCAGATCTCCAAGGTTACATGCTCTCCAAGGCACATTACTGCATATGTGCAAGGTTTCCATTTTCCTGACAGGAACAATTACAAATGCCATGCAAGAATAATTTCATACAAAAGCACCAGAAATTCTCTTTGGTAGCAGTTAGAAATGCTTATGCTGATACTACAGTTGCAAAACAAAAATACTGACTAGGAAACAGATAAGTATTAATAGCTATCTTAAAACCTAATTATATGATTTTATAACAGGGCACTAAATAGGTAATAT
The DNA here is from genome assembly GCF_028500815.1 of Rissa tridactyla. Lineage (NCBI taxonomy): Eukaryota > Metazoa > Chordata > Aves > Charadriiformes > Laridae > Rissa > Rissa tridactyla. Next base: position 26,254,664 of record NC_071473.1, read on the forward strand.
TTGACATGATAATAGTTACCTTCAAGGTTTTAGCATACCTTTTAAACTAAATTGTTCAGATACTAGAACTCTCCATCCCGTGTCTGTAACACTAGCAGGAACTGACAAGCGTCCTGTTAAGACGGGCACACATCATACTAGCACGCCTTATTAAAAAACAGAAGCATGTGGAAAAGAGAAGCTTGCTTTGATCCTCCGACAGCTGCAAAGCCGAAGAGTCAATGCAGGTTCACTATATAGGATTGGATTCCTGCTTTTTTTGCTGAGTCGGTATTTGGTTTGTAATTCTTAATGAAGTGATAGTGCACACAGAATGCTCAAGTACTGTCTTTTATAGGAATATTCAAAATATATATAGTTTAAAATATACTTTGAGGTACAGCACTATGAATAAAACACGCTGTTTTCAACAGTCATTTTGTTTCAACCAGAGTCTATGCTAACGCCATGGATTCATTTTTAATTTTGCTCTGAACAGCTCCAGGATATTTTGGCACTTTTTTCACCTTTTTTTTTCCCCTCAGCTTCTGTGTCTGTGGAGTGAGGCATAACCAGGCAGAACACTTCTTAACACTCCCACCACCTATTTGTTTCACTGGACTTTAGTCTATTTTCTGTCATGTTCTGATGGATTTTGTATTCTTTAAGGTTAACCTCTCAATATTATGTCCTCCCTCCCCCCTTCTTGGTGCAAAAATTTTCCCCCAAACAGTACTGGTTTTTAGAAGCAGCACAATATACCAGCAACAAAGTCAACAGGAAGCCTCCGTGGGTTCAGAATGGAGTTTGTGATTCATACAGGGGAGAGAAACGTGACACCACTATAGCTGGAAAGTGAGAGATCCCATTTCAACTCTAACTTCTGCCTGACTCTGGAGAGGGCCTTGAAGCTACACAGCCTACATGAACCCCTTAGCTAATGGCTACTGCGGGCTATGGTAGAGCATACAAATTCTTTCCAAATGCAAAACAACACTGAGTTTTCTAAACAGAGCTATTCTTTCCTGTGCACTGTGCTGAGCAGGTGCCTTCAACTTCATCAGCTTAAAATTAGGCAGGTCTTTAACTACCTGAGAAGGTAACTGCATGCTGCTTCCATGTTTCAAGCTTATGTATGCTTAGGCATTTTAGGAGAACTACTACAACCACTGCTTTCTTGTAGTAAAAATATTTCATAACGCTGGACATGGTCTCCCTCCCAGCCACAATAACAACAGTCTCCCTATGCCGAGTGACAAGGGGCGATCGAAGCTACCATGACTTTTTGGGCAGAAGTAGAAGTAAACCCTCCTGGATATGGGTTTTTTTCCTTTTTTTGTCATTACCTACCTTTTCTCTAGCCACTCTTCCCCCTTACTCATCTCCAGGCAAGTGCATAGGGTGTTTATATTTTCAAAGTGTTCTTCGGTTTTGGGCTCTCTATTCTTTTGTGAAGCAGCTTACGTGTGAAGTCTCCCACACATTGGCTATAAAAGCTTCTGAAATATAATGCAGTATTCCTCAAACATTGTATTAAAATCATAGCACTATTCAGAAGGACATAATAGTAACACTGCTATCTCAGGATAATAAACCTGTGTCAATTTTATTTTCTTAAGAAATCAACATTCTGCAATAAAGCGTTTAGTAGATTGTGAGTCAGCCACTGTGAAGTTAAAGCCAGCAGCTGTCTTGAGCTGCAGCATTTCCTAGCTACTTAAAGTCTCCCCTGGAGCCATTTTTAAGCCTCAGAATATTTTCTTCTTGTGCCATTTTACACATCAATATGTATTAGTTTCCACACTTAAACATAGCAATATAACCTTTATACACATTTAAATGTATAAAATATTAAGAAACCCATTTCAAAAGGTAATGCACCCCAATTCTAATGTAAACAGAACTTACGTAAATACAGAATCATGAAAACAGAATTATGGAGGTAGGAAGACACCTGTCAAGCGCTTCTGTCCAACCTCCTGCTCAAAGCAGGTCCATTTGCCACAGGTTCTCAGGGCTGTGCCTGGTGAAGTTTTGGATATCTCCAAGGATAGAGGTTCCACAGCCTGAGAAACTTGTGCCAATGTTTGAGCGCATCGTGCAATTTTTTTCCACATTCTTGCATTACTGGAGTTTCCTGTGTTCTGACTTATGTCCAGTGCCTTTCATCCTACTGCTGTGCAGACACAGAGTGAGATTCATAGCCTTTTAAACTCTTTTTCGGTGTACCCCTTTGATTGGACTCCACCTCCACCCATCTGGACAGAATCATGCAACTTAATCATTTTGGAACTGTGTTTCTGACCAATAGCCCCAATTATCTGTGTTGAGAACAGGCCTAGTTTAATTTGACACCCATAAATCCATTTATTGCAGGGATTTTTGAAGGGCAAGCTAATTGAAATAATTCAAACATCACCTTCAAAGCTTTATTCTTCCATCTACAGTTGAAAAGCACACAGAAAAAAAGGGTAAAAAAAATCACTAAAGATTAATAAATATATTCTTGACCTAACCTTTAATCCCTCTTCACACAGCTGGCCAGTTAGCTGCCTATTTACATTGGAGGAAGCAGGCTGGTCTGTTGCTATTTATACAAATCTTGAATTTCTGTCAATACCCCGTGCCAGTGCACAGGCAGCCGTTTCCCAATGAACTCCCTCTTGTTTCAAGTTTTGGAAACTAATAGTTTAGTATCTTCCTTATTTTTCCCCAAGAATAATCTTGGCATGAATAAACCTTTCTAGCCCAGACTGAACCAAATAGATAGCTCCATTTCAAATAGTAAGCCTTTTGAGCCTTTTCTTCTCAGGAGCATTACGTAAGCCATTATTTAGGTTCTTTCTGCACTCTCTCCAATACTATTCATTCAAGCAGGATACTGTCACAGAGAGTTTGAACTGTATGTACAGGAACAATTACCTCCTGCTATCTCCACCAAAAAAAAAGAAAAAAAAACCCAACAACCAAAAAACAGCTGATTTGGTTTCATAGTTTGGTTACAGAGCTTTGACATCTAAATGAAATTTTTTTATACTAATTAAGTAGTTGGAATAAATTACATTTCAGATAAAGGCAACCTGTTGTAATTACGTGTAGCCAAAAGAGACATTCCAATGCTAGACAAAAGCTTCTAAAGCTTGCCTCACTTGTGAATTTGGGATTATCATATACTTTTAGGCCTTGAGTATAGCAAGTAATCTGCTGATGTTCGTCAGATACTGATAGAGCATTGCTTTTGAACACTTCACAAGTTGCAACAATCTGATCTGTGAATCTTCCATGAAAGGAAGAAAAAGGCCAGCAGCAAAAGTCCATTTATTAAATGCCAATAGGTGTTCCCATCGTGCTGTACCTGAGATAGTGTTTCAGAATATTCTGCTGTTTCCACTCATGCCCTGAAGGACTGTTTTGATGACCCTGTCAAGGATATTAATCACATATAGAGGAAGGATCTACTGCAGCTGCAGTAGATAATTCCTCTTCTTCCTTTATTTTGAGTGTTTTATCAAAATGTATCACATCAGCTCAGCGTTGAAAACACAGCAAGCCCCAATGGAGAAGTACCATGTTATTAAATGCAATATATTTCTTCCAAACCTGCAATTTTTCGTTGATAAATGTGTTATCTTATGCTTTAACTAGCCACTCCTTGAACATTGATAAGCATTTTGAAGAGGACTCTCGTAGGTCAATGTATTTTAGGCACAAAACTTTTCTTCAGTGTGTATGTTCAAGAACCCATTGTGAACTGCAGCTTGAGTTTGTTGCAGCCCTCCATATTTAGAAATGCAGTATCCCTTCTCTGACTGCAAGATGATCTCATACATTTCTGGAACGGGATGGTCATTTATGTCTTGGCTATCTTGTATTAAACCACAGGTGTATGGAGATTTTCTTTAATAAAATAAACCCTCTCTGTTCCAGCAAGGCAGAAAAACAGTCCATGAAATTTTATTTAATGTTCTGTTCTTTAAAAATAAGAGCCTAAAGTTTCCTAAGCCTTTCAGAACCATCCCAGCTCACCATTTGTAATGCTTTGGAACTTTCACATATCCTCCCAAATTTGATATCTTTAACCTTGAGCTTTCCAAGTAGAGGATTAAGACTTACTTCTAATGAAAAGTCAGCTCCTGTTCAGATAAATACTAGCTCATTTTTATTCCTTAAATGAGGAAAAGATTGCAGAAAATATAAGATACTGGTTTTAGTCATGTTTTTCTACTTTAGCCATCTACATGACTCTCACAGTCATGTAGCTAATAAAGCTAAATTAGCTTTATTATTTTAAATTAGCTAAAAAAGCTAATAAAGTCTAAAATCAGCAAAATGGTACACTCCGATACCTGCTATTTAGAAAAGGTTGGAACTTCTCTCTTAGAATGGGTTTAAGTAACATTTCAGCTTCAATATTAACTTTCTAGAAGTTATATGAGCATTTTTTTTTCACTACTGTGAGCCAATGTTTGATGTCTGCCCTGCTTTCAGATATTAAAAATCATCTTACTTAACTGTATCTTCCTTCCCATCTTAAATCACAGCTGCTCATTTCCTGAAACTCGCTCCTTGGTCCCACAGGACCAGACAGAACTCCCGTGCTAACCAGAGTTACTCTTTTCCTGGAAGGTTTGCAGACCATGGTAAGATACCACACAAATGTCTCATCTATTTCTAGCTCTCTCTACCAGTCAAACTCCACTCACAAGTGATACAAAAACTGGAATCTAATCATACTGCAGTAATAGATCTTAACATTAGGAACAACTCTTTCTTGAATGTGCTAAACAATTGCAAGACCATTCAGTATTCACTTAAATATCATCCTTCTGAAAGGAACAGAAGAAGTCTCAAGCAAAAAGGAGTTCACAGTTTGCACTGGAGTCACATTTTGAAAAAAAGCAATGATTTCATCTTTTTAGATAAAATCTTTGACTTGAGAGTTCAAAGGTAGAAAACACTATAAAAGTACTAGTTAACAAGGTGGTACAAGCCAGACCAATCTGACTAAGATTTTACTTGCTCAGCATGTCCAAAGACCTTATCTAGAAACAGGGTCTCAAGTAGATATTTAATTTATGGACAGAGTTATGCTGACCCCCAACTGTAACATCCAAGCAGCAGCCGCATGTTTCAGCTGCATCTTGCCTCAGGCCTAACAGCTCTCTTCATACATACATGGCTTACAAAGCTAGCTGGCTTGTCAGACCCACATCCACCAAACATCACAGTACATATCTACCTAGAAGCACAAATTTACATTCTATATAGGTTTTAAAGTAACATTTAGAATCCTTTTGACTCGGTGTTTCACAGTACAAGAAATATCACACCTTTTTTGGTGTCCTTTCTGTGAAAGAAAGCAGCCCTGTTTTCCATAAGCACGTCAGACTGCATTAGGAAGCATGTTTATTTAATCTGTAGTGAACCTTAATTGGTGTTCTGCATAGCCGTGACATACCATACTGCGATGTTAGACAATTACACCATGAAGTATTTTTTAAATTAACATCCTGTCTGTTGCAGATAAGCATGTACATAATCATGGGCGGAAAAAAAGAAAAACAAACAAAAACCCAAACCATCAAACAAAAAACAATGCTGAAAGTTATACAGAGGTGCAGTTAAGAGCTACAGCTAAGAGTTTAAACTTAATTTTCAATGTTATAATTTTATTATAGGACATTTTTGATCAGGATTAGGAGGCATAAGACATGCTGTCTGTTTCCCTGCAAGAAATGCCACAAAAGAGGGTAGGGAGTCCCGAACAAACCCCATATTATGTCACTTCATCATATTTAGATTACTAAAGTTCTCAGTCCACTAGGATATCCGGCATGGTATGACATAAAAACCTCAGTTCTACAAGGTGACTTCAGGAAGCATCATCCAGATGTCAGCAAAGGTAACCCTTACAGCTTCATGAAAACAGGAACAGAAAATCTGTGAAGGCCCCTGGAAAAAAATGGAGCTTGAGACCTGTTATGGACTAGTAGTGAAACAGCTGTAAATGAGTCATAGCACAGTGACAAGGGAGTGAACTTTTCCATATATTGGACACAGCTATGCAGCCTTTTCAAAGTCCTTAACCAGTTATTGAAGTGGTTGTGCAGTTTTTGAACAGAACTTGTCACTGCAGCGTGGAATTTCCTGAACTGCCTTGCTTTTCACCAGGGAAATACAGTGGTGACTTAGAATAAAGATCAAGGTGGGAAAGCTGAAAATTTTTCCCACCTTTCCTTCCCTCCTTCCTTTCTGACCTAAAGACCTTCTCCACAATACACAAAATCATAGAAACATCTGGTATGTATTGACAACAACTGCTGGCTTCATAGCACCAATATTTGTAAGAAAGGTAGTTAGAGACATCTGCTATGCCATGCTCTCCACTCAAATGATCTGCCAGCCTCAGGTCTTCTTTCCAGAGCTACTGTTTTTAACTCTCTAGAAATATGTGGACCTCTCCTTCATGCGTTGCACATCTGCTAGCAAACAAAAGAAGGGTTCTGCAGAAGCAGTGATTTAAATACTTGTACTTTGGAAAAACAGGAGAAAAGGGCACAAGCAGGTTTCCAAAACAAAGTCCTCACAGGCCTCTTAAGGAGGCTAAAGTGGCAGAGGGAGGGGATTTTATACTATCTGGCATCGATTAACCCTTACAAGTACATATTTGTGTTGCAATCTCACAATTCCTTCTTAAAATCTCAAAGAACATTTTTCTAACTGTGATTTTCCACTTTGCAACCTTTCTTCTTCAGAAGCAAAACTATAACATTCCCTTTGTCTTCCATCTTCATCTCCACTTATAAGACAAGCATCTTCTATAACAGCAGTGGCACCACTTCAGTGGTGGCAAACTGGTGTTAGCAAGAAGAGAATCAGATCCTTAACCACTGAGGAGTGCAGATGTGATAAACTTCCTAGGCACGTGAACTCTTCTGAAAATGTTCCCCTAAATTCTATCAAAGCTTCTATACAGCAGCATTGAGACTAATGCCTCAAATGTATACAACTATATTTCCCTTCAGGAAAACCCTTTTTAAAAAAATAAGCCTCTGCAGCCCTCCCAGTGCCAACACCTCACCAAATACACCCAATGCAAAACATTTAATTTCAGGCTTAGGTTACTGGAGGTAAGAAAGCAAAACCATTTTAAGTTGTGGAAGTCACACTGGAGGAACTCTTTTCCCACCTTAGATGAATCACCCATGCAATTACCACTGTTCAAATTGTTTTGTAGGTTTACACTAAATAGATTTTCAAGTCTGTTTTCCCTAATCCCTTCCCTCCCACATCCATAATAACCAGTGCAGGATTTCAAAATAATCATAACATTCTCACCTCCCTCAAACATGAAATATTGCTGGTATGCGGTCTTCAGTTAAACTTGATGTTTTTCTGAGAAAGTGCTTGGTCCCTTGCATGGAGGCATTCAGACACAAGCAGAAAAAGAAACACAGAGAGAGGACTACTGCAAGGCTTTCTCAAGCTGTTAGGAATAAGATAACACTGCCTAATTTTAGCTTTTGGGGTCAGATTCATTTGTGCTGTCTGGTTTCCCTCTTTGTTTCGTTGCTTTGTGCCAGATGGGCAGGGAGCAGACTGAACATACTGGATTTACAACTACCGTGCATCATCAGGGTAGCTCCAAGCAGTGGGAGCTTGTGATTCACCGATGCCTGGGACAATCCCTGGCTCACATTTTCCCCTCCTTCACGCTGTTGCCCAGTATGAGTTTACACGCACCCCCAGCTCTCCCCTTCAGTTAACAAACTCAGCTGAAGTGTATTCAACTGCATCCAGGACATAAGAATAAGAAAAAACAGGAGGCACTTGAAGGATGCAGATAGGATGGGAAAACACCCAAAGAGAAAATATCTTATATTTCCACTCCAATTTGTCAGTATTTCCCACATGGAGAAATATACATCCTGCCATATCTATTCCATTGTCATGGAAAGACCAAAGACCTTTGAATGCTTTCTTTGCCACTGAAGTCATCAGGATAAATTTTGATGTGTCACGGAGAACACCCTCTCCAACCCACTGTTAAGGTCAGGCGCTTGTCCTCGGCCTTACCTTAGACACATTGAAGGTATTTTTGTGTCCAGCCATCTGTTTTGCTGATTCTGACCCACAGATTTGACTTCGCAACTCTACCTCAGTCTTATCCCATCACTGTGGGCTTCCTTAAAGACCACCAGGTGGTTCTTTGCCCTGGTCGCTGCAGCAGACCTGCTTGCTCGCCTCACTCAGGTGCTGCAGGACTGTGTCCCTTATAGACAAGTGCACAGCCAGCCTGGCTGGCATCCTTGGCTCTTTTTTTCCTCACATAGCTGCCAGCTCTTGCAGTTCACAAAATCAAGTGGCTGCATCCTTACATTATGGATGTCAAGGTCTTCACTTTAAAAGTGGGGAAAAGGTGCTGAGAGACACCAAGAGCCACCAAAGAGCTTATTCCCTGTTGAAGTCCCCAGTAGTAGCTATGCTGGTAAAAGTTTCCCATCAGAAGCATCTCTAAAATTTATTTTCTGATTCTAGTTAAGCCATTAGAAGAAGAAAGCTCTGCTTCTGGGAAAATAGCATCTATGTGGGAACGTTTATTGACATGCTAACATCACTGTAACAGGATAGCCTCATTAAAATAATTTTCTCCACATGGTAACATCATGAAATCTGTGACAGTGTTTTGCATATGACAGGCTGATGCAGATTTTGCAGACTTTTTTATAAAAAAAAAAAAAAGAAAAATATAATCTTTGCAGCAAATATACTTATTGGAAGCAATTGATAAAGGCACGGAAAGAAAGCAAAACCAGAAAACTCCCCAAGGAGACACTTGACAAGAATCCAGCTACTGCCCAAAGGAATAACAGGGGATTAGAGAGGAAAGTGCTTTTACATGAGTTAAGGAAACATGGATGTAATACACATAGTAAGGACTAGAAAAGTATGCTCTTAAACTTAGAGAGTTTACAGATTTTCTTTTTTTTATTTCACAGTTGCTGTCTTCCTCTCATATCTTCCGGTGTTAGGGTCACAAACAATTTTTTAAAAGCAGATAAGATAGTAAGGAGAAAGACACCTGAGGAATACAGCTTTCTCTTCTGTGTACTCAAAAAGCGATGACAAGCTCCCTTCAACTGCAAGTATCAGTCATGGCCCCAGACAAGCAAACAATATCTCCCACCTCCTACGCATCCTGACTGCACTCATTCCAACCATGTTCTTGTCTCTGTTATTTTTATTCTGTCACATGTTCTTGGAGCTTGGCGAGTATGTGCCACACTGGATACAGCACAAAAATTGTTACGGATAATATTGTCCCCGTGATTTCAGCACTTAAAAGCCCACTTGCTGGCGTGTTCAGTAACATGTGCCTATGAAGAAGGTAGCAAGCCAGGCTTTGTTTTTGCTTAGGTGCCTTTGCCTGGCCAGTGCTGCAATAAAAGTCCCTCAGCAAGTCAGTGGGGCAGGCACGAGCACTTACAGGTGAAGATAAGTTATCACTGAAAGCATTTAAAAACAAACAAAAATATTTTGGCCTTGTGTCTGATTTTTATGTTTCCCATGAGGGTTGTTTGCCAACTCAGCATATTCCAGAAACAATTCTGCATTGTTTGCCCACACCATTGAGGTAGATGCTGTAGTACACACAGACATGTTCCAACTTGCTTCCAACTACACAAGGCACAGGCACAGAGCAGTGCCACCACAGCTGCCAGCAGCTCCATGCAATCTAGTGACTTTTTTATTTATTCAGACCCTTTAATATGCTTTGTGTGTGTGGAACAGCACAGCTGCAGACCAAGCTTTAGCTCAGGCAGGGGTACACCAGCTTCTGCCAGCAAGCTAAGCTTGAAGAAGAAATATTCACAATTTTCTCCCACCACAGGAAAAAAAAAAAAAATTAAATACTGTGCCAGTCTTCATTTCACATAGGCCTTATTCCAAAGTGACTTGGAGACCAGTGTTTTCCTGCAGGTAATATCAACTTATGTTGCCTGTGCAACAAGGAGTATCAAAGACTATATCTACTTTTGTTGCCATTTTTTCTATGTATTTAAAAACATATAAATCTGTATATAAGCCTTAAATCCACTAGTATTGCTAGGATCCAGCATAAGCAAAGTTCTTCATCCTAATCTAACCATTGTTATTAGATATATACTTTGCTGAACAGCTGCCGGCGGCTCAATTAATATAAATTGGCTTAGCAGCACTAAAGCCATATACTGAAGGATTGACTCCTGGATATAAAGGTGAGTGCAAACACGTATCTACAGGTAAGAAGGTTGGTTTAATAGAGCCTAGGCTGTATCTGAGAGTTTCATAAACATAGCAAACACTTCACTAAAATATAAAGTCAATATACATTGCTTTTCTAAGGCAGGTGCTTAAATGAAGCTCTATGCCATTTCTCAAAGTCAGTGGTCCATCTCACTTACAGTTTAACTTCCTAGGAAGCAGATGGCAAACACCAAGATTGCAGAAAAACTCATGAAGTTTGTCACCTACTTCACTTGAGGACACCAACACATAAGACCTCAAAACCCCTTAGAAAAAAAAACCACAAACCCCAAGACTCTGTTTCTTCACCTCTTGAAAGTTCCATCTGAGTCCGTCTGTATTGACAGAGAATATTGCCTTTCCTTCAGCAGACCTGTGGTGTAAGCGAATGAACCTCAGTTGGGGAAGATGGCTAACCTGGAGCTCTTTTCTTCATAGCCTGCCAGTGTCTGCCAGGTGGTTGATTAGGCATTGGCACACAGCTGAGACTTATAAACTGTCTAAGCTGTACTGTCAGGTGTTACCTGAACTCTTGTGCTGCAGCTCCTCTGTAATATCACTGGAAGAACTCATATCTGGGGCTGGATTAAACCTACGGTTGTTAAAGGGATGTCTTTTGCTGTGAAAGGGATTAAGTCAATTACACTAACTGCCGGCTGTTGCAATTAGAAGACTTCAGAAGCTAGTGATAGTCCAAAACATAGCTATGAATTATGTCCTTTTCCTTGACACATTAAAGATACCAGCCCCTTCCCATGGGTTTGTATTAGATATCATTGATTAATTCCTGCACAAAAATGACAGCAGGACAAGGCCTATAAACTTCAGTACATACCACAAAACAAACTTAAGAGAATGAATAAAAACCCAGAGCAGCTAATTGTTCTTCCACTCACCAACAAAAAAGAACAAAATAAACAGGAAGATAGGAAGGACATGTTTTATCCATCAAAGTTTAACTGCACCATTACTTTGGCCCTTTATGGGCCAAGATAATAATCTTTTTAGGTGCTTATGTTGGGCAGAATCAATCGTTAATTTATAATATGTGCTTTGTAACCTGGTTCTCTTTTCCTAACTATCAGTTACCTAAATTACTTCACAATGTTAAATCCATAAATATTATATGCCGTCTCTTCAGGGTTACAGTGATGTTTTTAGCTATTAATCAAGCTGCCTCATTTCTTGATTTTAGTTGTCTGGCTCCAGCTTGATTATTTGTTTGTTTGGCATTAGGACATACGTATTAGAAATCAGCAAGTAACATTGATGCCAGCAGTAATGCCTGGCTAATCCTAAACGTGCATATCGAAACACAATAGCCTTTTATTTTTGACATGAGAGAAAGCACCTACTGATATAATTTTGAAAACCAAGTAAATATAATTAACTATGGAGATGGCAATTACAAAGAAAAAGCAAAAGGATCACAGCTCAGTAATGTATCAGCAGTCTGCAGGTGTATCTATCCCCCACAAACTGGGAAAGGACCTTCATTCAGGGATTTAAATTACAGAGGTAGCAAAAGGTCTGCAATTACTGCATGTACAAAATGGGAGTTCTCATGCAGCAGGTGCAAACATGTGACAGGCTGAGGGACTTGGGTCTTTTCAGTCTGGGAAAAAGACGACTGAGGGGGGATCTTATCAATGCTTATCAATACATAAAGGGTGGGTGTCAGGAGGATGGGGCCAGGCTCTTTTCAGTGGTGCCCAGCGACAGGACAAGGGGTAACGGGCACAAACTTGACCATAGGAAGTTCCATCTCAACGTGAGGAGGAACGTCTTTCCTGTGAGGGTGGCAGAGCCCTGGCACAGGCTGCCCAGAGAGGTGGTGGAGTCTCCGTCTCTGGAGACATTCCAAACCCGCCTGGACGCGTTCCTGTGCAACCTGCTCTGGGTGACCCTGCTCTGGCAGGGGGTCGGACATGATCTCCAGAGGTCCCTTCCAACCCCTACCATTCTGTGATTCTGTGAGATCTCAAATGGCTGATGGGTTTTTCCTGTGTACAGGACATCTTGACTGCTCAGCACTTGCAAGTCCATCCAGGAGAAGGTTGTGATGACATTTCTGCCAAGATGCATGTGACCTTATCGGGCAAGAATTTGGCTGCCATCATATCAAGCAATCTGCAGGGGTCTGCTTTTCCAGTCCTCTGACAGCAGCATCCCGAATCTGTAGGAGCCAGGGGCACTCCTCTGTTACTCTTTATTACATCTTCAGTCATAAGAATGACTGTACTAAACCCCAAAATTTGGTCCAGATCTCTGTGCTGTTTCTGATGGTAAATGTTTAGGTTTAGCAAGTATCCTTTCCCAACCTCTGGCGATTTCTGTCGCAAGAGCTTGCTAAGCAAGGCTATGGTCTCTTGTATTCAGCTGCCTTTGCTGCCTTTTCCTTCAGTTAATTTGCTCAATTACATTTTTAACCCACACAAATTTTTGGCCAGCCTAAACACCTTGTTTCAAGAATGTATACTGTTTAAACATGTTTTATGGAAAAATACAGCTTTTTCAGGGGGTGGGGTGTTTGTTTCTTTTCATTGGGCCTGAGACATTCCCATTAATACTTATAGTTCTTGTATCATGGGAGACAGATAATGAATAATAGCTCCATATTAATTTTCTCTATTCCACTCATGATTTATAAATCTCAATCTCACCCCATTCCCCAAGCCTGAAATTACATTCCTTGCCTTTGATAATCCTTACGGCTGTTCTGCGTTCCTAGCTCTCTTACATCTTTTTTGAGGCAGGGGATCAGAACACCAAATACTACTCAAGATGCAGGGACGTTATAGTTATATACGGTGCTGTAATTACATCTTTTGGGATTTTTTCCCCCACTTTCCTTTCCTAAAAATTCCTAACATGATTTGATTTTGACTGTAATGGAGCAATGATGTAAAGATTTTCGTAAACATATATATTATAACTTCTGAAGTACTAGTATTTTGGAGTTCAGTATTGAAGTCTGGACTGTTTTTCCTGTATACCTCATGAAATATTCATCACTGTTCAATTTCATCTACTATTTTATTATCTGTTAAGTTACTGTTCTAAGATCCTTCTGCAACTCTTAACGCAGCTTTCCTCTTTTTTGCCTGAATAATTGAATATTACCAGCAAACCCTACTACCTCACTGGTCAGTCTCCTAGCAAACACCTAAATAACACCCGGCATGGATGCCTGAGGGAGGCTATTTATGATCTTCCTCCACTTAGAAAGCTGGCCATAGAAATCAATTATTTGTTTCATACTTTTTTAACCAACTGATAATAACCCATATCAGGGCTTTTGGCTCTTACCACCAGCAGCTTTGTTTCAGAGCTTGTGAGGAGGGACCCGAGCAGATTAAAAGATCAGACAGCAGTGTTGGATTAGATCAATCAATAGTCCATCTGGTAAGGTGGCCTATCTTCAGCAACAATCAACAGCAGATGCCAAGGGAAGCATGCACACAAGGCAGCAACGCTTTCACAGAATATTTACCTCCAGTCTCCAGCGGTTTGTAGATCAGTAGCTTCTTTAGTTGATAAGATCAGCCAGGTCACCTTCTCCACACATGCAGTGACTCCTTCACAGAAGTGCAGCATGTCTCTCAAGTACAAACATAGATCTATAAAAGCCATTTGGACTACACTTTAATATTTTAGATTTACCCATGAAGTCACTAATTCTTTTATGATAGACAGAAACGTGAATTCTAATAGACAGTCACAGGCTCACAGAGTTAATTTGAAGAATTAACTCTTACAGAGTTAGATTTGAAGGGAATGAAACCAGTCTCTTTAGAGGTAAGCCTGGGGGTGGTGCGCCAATGCCTGTGGGACAGGATACTAGGGAGTTCCTTTGGTCTGCTGACTCAGTGAAGGCAGGGGATGGATATTCATGCAGCAGCAGAGAGACAAAAATCATTGATGAGTTAAAAACTATGGCTGCACCTGGGAATGGACAGGTAGGAATTAAGGCTTCTCCCAGCAAAAAGGTGGCAGGACCAGCAGTCCAACTGAAGTGCTTCTACACTAATGCACGCGGCACGGGCAACAAACAGGAGGAACTGGAAGCCATTGTGCAGCAGGAAGGCTATGATATAGTTGCCATCATTTATTGCATCTTTAAGCTGGGCCCCAGGGAGGCAGCAGACTTCCCCAAGAAGTAGGTCTGGTCTGCATATTGGGCCTTCCACTCCCTTTAGGATGGAGTCACCTACAACAATGACCCATCTCTTTTCTTAACTGAAGATGTTTTGATGCGAGGTGTAGTCTGACTTAACCTCGGCGACACCTCTGTGGACACTGAATTCTCTTCCCTGTCATGATGGGGTTCCCCTTGCAAAGCCTCATAATTATTTTTTAAGGGTACCTGGGAAGATGGGGGAGTCACTGGGGAGACACACCTGCTTCACTGGGCAGGAACACATTCCCACAGTCCCCTATCCTCTAAGTTAGCTTGTTTGGCTAGGCAGAGAGAGGACAGGGAATCGTTTGTATCATGTGGCCTTTCTGCTTGCTGGGCCCAGTTCAGGGGAGGTAGGCTGCGATTCCAGCAGTCTGTCTCCCTCTCGCACTCCCTGATGGTTCTTAATCTACTTACCTCCTCCCGCAGCTCCATCACCAGGCTGAGGAGTTCCTCTACCGGCCCACACCTCCTACAGCCATGCTTACTGCCGCCATCTGATACTGGCATAAGGGTAGGGCATAGCCTGACGCCTGGGTGGCAGCGTGCTCCCACAAGAGCTCCGTCTGGGAACCTGCCTCAGTCCTGCTGGGTGCAGAGCTTGGGGAGGCCAATGCTCTCCGCCGGGTGGATACCAGGGCTACCTGGTCAAGCTGGTACAGCCCTTCTGCGCAAACTGCCACCCCGCTCTGTTTGCCTGCTCTGGCCGCAGCACTCCTTGGGGCCGCCTTTTCTGGGAGTCGGGGGGGCTCCATTACTGCTGGCCGCGGCCCCTCAGCAGACCTCCTGCGAGATGCCGAGCTGCCTATGCTCTCACGGCCTTTCCCCGGGTCCGGAAAAGTCCCTGTTTTGTCTTGGAGCCGTTCCTCAGCGAGCGACCGTTGGTGGCGGTTACGCCCCATTTAAATCAGGCGCCGTTACCGCTGGCCCCGCCCCGTCCCCTCAGCAACCCTCGCGCGAGCTGCCGCCTCTCGCGTGCTGCTCGCGCTCTCTCGGCCTTTCCCCGATTCCAGAAAGCTCCGGAAAAGGCCCTTTTTTGCCTTTTTTCGCCGGGAACCCCCTCTCCCTTGCGGAGACACCCGCACCGGAGCTGTCCCTCGGCGAGCGACCGTTGGTGGCGGTTATGCCCGGTTTAAGTCCGGCGCCGTTACCGCTGGCCCTGCCCCTGCAGCACCCTCGCGCGAGCTGCCGGCTGTCGCGCACTGCTCGCGCTCTCCCGGCCTTTCCCCGGCTCCGGAAAAGTCCCTTTTTTTGTCTTTTTTTCGCCGTGAACCCTCGCTCCCTCGCGGACGTTCCTGCACCGGAGCCGTCCCTCAGCGGGCAACCGTTGGTGGCGGTTACGCCCCGTTTAAATCGGGCGCCGTTACCGCTGGCCCCGCCCTCGTCCCCTCGCGCGACCTGCCGGCTCTCGCGTGCTGCCCGCGCTCTGCCAGCCTTTTCCCGGCTTCTTCTGGAAAGCTGTGGAAAAGCCCGTTTTTTGCCTTTTTATGGCCGTGAATGCTCCTTCGGCGAGTGATGATACTCCCCAGATACTTCTCTTTCTATTAAGACATTAAAAATACCTTTTAAATGGGCATGAAATAGCGAATTGCTGAGTTCTCATTTTACTTAGTTTCAGTAGAGCTGTGGAAGTAATGTAGGGATTGTTTGCGTGAACAACTGAAAGGCTGTGGAAATAACAAAGGTATCATGAGAACCAATTAAACCTTCCGTAAGGTTGTTATGCTGAAAGGATGCATTGTTACCCGCAGGTTTTTTTGCAAATTTACAGAAAACTGAGGAGTGATACTGAAATGGCTTAGTACCACCTGCTGAGTAACATCAATGGCGAATGAGAGTGTTGAAATGGGCGTCCTAGGCGTTTCCAGAAATTAATTGATATTTTTAAAAGGGATGTATATTTAGTTTTTTTCTAACAGGATAAACCTAACAAAGTTGAGCGCTTCAAATTAGAACCGAGTTGGTATTTTTACAGGACTGAAAAAGCTACAAGCAAAAAACTTGCCAAGGCGGACACAAGTCTGGTGTCTGAAACTTACCACCCTCTCTTCTCTTCTCTCTTAGCTCTTCAGCGCCTCAGAAGGCACCGGGCCGTTGGTCAGTATCTTACAGCCTTGTCTTGGGGGGGTGAGAAGATACTCTTGCGGAGTGCGTCCCACAGAGTGCGTCCCTTCCTCTTGCCTGCAACCAAGGGCCTGGATCTGGGGCAGCCGCTGGAGTTTCCTGCACTGAGGATGCTTCTGCCCCTACCAGTTCATCCCGGGCAGCAGTAACGGAAGGCAGGATCCCGTACAACAAAAAATGCCAATGCTATGTTTCCACTTTTCTTCCTGTTTCTTTATTTGTTAATTCAGTGGCTCTAATCTCTCTAATCTTTCTCCCATCTCAGTCAACAGTGACTTGCATGCCAGAGAGAAGCACACCTGCTCTTTGATAGGTATGACAGCAGATACGTGACATGAGGCAATCTCTCAATTACTTGTAAAATGCTTCCTATTCTGTCTGCTACCAATATATAGACTACATTTTCCTCTAAATCACATCCTTTCTGATGTCTGTGCATACTTGTTCTTTTTTCTTTTTTTGGCAACATATTTTTTTTTCTGGTTATATCGACAGCTTCTAGAGAATACACAAAAATACATCAAATAACATGTATGTGCAGTTAGTGAATGGAGTAACCACAGGACTCGGGGGAGGTATTCTCCTTTGTTGTTATCATTTTTAGATAAGGCTATTTTCTGTAATGGAGCTACAGCTACAAAAATAAAATGACCATAAAGACACAGAGAGTATAAGTCAAAAGCACGTTCTCTCATTTTCACCACCCATCTATAGACAGTGCAACACTTTTCCTCTCCATTCCCCATCCTCAAGAATTTTAATATTACTCGGTGAAGAATCTCCAAAGACCACCTGAAATATTTATCTTAACAGTTAGGTCAGTTCTACCAATATGTTATGACTTACTGTAAATGAAAAAGGTATCCCTTTGAGGATCTGATATATTGAAGCATTACCTTTCAGGCTTATTGTAGCCGAACACAATTCAATAGTTTTCTCTGACTGACTGGTCTTAATCCAGCAGAATGAAAACGCATCTTATTATAAAGATATTAGCCCTCTGTTGAGCACATGATGCACTGTTCAGGGGATTTTTTCTGGGTAAAAACTGCTGAACAGAGTTAGTTCTTACCTGTCACAGTAACTCTGTAATGTCAAAACAAGTAGTCAAAGCACGAGAAAGAGCAGTTCAAGCTGTTTGCCTGCAGTAGGAAGCAACTTTAGGATGATGAGGCATTGAGACGAAGAGTTATTCTTGTTTTTCGCTGATTTATCTCCCTCTATTTTAGTGAGTAAATCGAGGGACAGGTATATTTAGCAAGACTTCCAGCTGGCCCATCATACAGCAAAAGGATGAAGGCCCTATATGCATAGCTGTTTCTTTCTTCTGGCATGCAGCTGAAGGCATCATCAGAGCAGGTTGAGCCTCAGCGTGCAGCTGAAAGGGAGGACTTTTGTCTACTCAGATTGCACTAGGGCAAGAGATAGCTAAAGTTACTGTCTTCAAAGAACACGATTAATTATTTAACGCTGAAATCCCCACCAAGTCATCTTCTTGGTTAAGTCCTGACGTGGCAGGTCTTGAAAAGTGTTGTTTCCACAATATATGGGGTTAACACAAGGACTTCTATTATTTTCTGTTTCTTTATCTTGCCTGTTTGTGGTGTTGACAGTGGTTTCTCATTTTGGGGAATCCATACCAAAAGCATCCTCCACTGATACTGGGGATTTTCACTCCGTGACAAATTTTAGAGGCCGTCTGTATTTATATTGGACATCTCCTTTCCCCAATAATGTTACATATTCATCTTGTACAGGTGCTCTGCTGAGATCCGAGATCCAACAATATCTGGTTGTTAAACAAACTCACGTTAGAGCTTTGCAGTGCACTCCGGGAATGGTTAGTCTGACTCCAGCCCCAGAAATGTCCACGGATTAAGGTCAGGAAGAGGCATACAATTATTTGATGGCTGACAATGACGTTTCTTGTTTTCAGGCTTCCAAGTTTGTAAGTTTTCCTCTGTTCAGCATGCCACACTACCCACTGGGCAGGTGGCATGTCTCTGAGATGCTCACTGTAGAGCCAAACAGTGAAGCTGAATCGTGGCAGAGTTTAAAGGTGAAAGGAAACCTTGGGTTGATGTGGCTTTAGCGAAACCTCCTAGGGTACACGGCAAAAGTATAAAAACAACAAGGTAGGAAACGATTGCCCCAGCATGGAGAGCACAGTGTTTTCAGGCTGGATTGCTGCAACTATTTAAGATACCAGGTATCTAAATCTGCTGTGACAAACAACCTTGACCTTCTAACCACACTTACAAGGGGCAGCCAAAACATGCAATAACCAGAGACAGCTGACTACAGCAATTATTTCTGAACTGCTGGGCATACAGCTATTGCAGTACACATTTTGCCACACAGAAATAATACATCGGGTTAAAATTAAAAATGTTTCGCACGTGTTGCGCTTTGCTGCCCCACAACTTCAGACAGATACATGAGTAAAATAAAGCCAGCGTCTTTTATGTATTTTGTTTATTCCTGAAGCAGGAAGGACTTGTCATAGCAATCTCTCATAGTCTGACTTATTTTACCAAATGACTACGTAGATTTGGGTAGGCTCATGGCTAGGCTCTCTAGAGCCACAGCTGAGAGCTCTGCATTTGTATTTGGGCTATTCTGTAGACAGTTTCTGATGTATGTTAAATGTACCTGAATTTATTAAAAGGCCAGACAGTGTAATACTAATGAAAATTTGCAAGATTTATAAGCAGGTGGTTGATAGCAAACATCCAAGATGCCAACATTTCAGAGTAAAGAATATAAAGAAAAAATCCCATACCAATGCTCAGGTGAAGACAACTGATCTTGGATACACATCTCAAAAATTAAAAAATTATTAATGTAATTATTAACAAGTTATTAACATAAAAAGTGATATGTCAATGAAAAAAAGTCCAAATAAAAACAAAAGAGCACTTGGAATTCTCTTAGTTATAGAAAAACAGAGCATGGAAACCGATAGCGTATGACAAAATGGACAGTCGCTGTTCTGCCATCTGGGTGAAAAGTCCTCCCATATCCTGAATCCGGCCACATCAGGTCATCAAATGTCCTGCTGCTGCATTGATGAACTCTCCTCTCTAGAAAGCGAAGACATTGCTCTTACTTTTCTCAGAATTCCTTCTAGACAACTATAGGAAAAGTGTAACACACTTTTCAAACTCCTTACTTGACAATTCTTAAAGTACTGTCAAAAAGGGACACTTCTCCATTTCTAACATGATTTAAAATGGGTGACCAGTAATGAAAGAACACACACACGCCCATATGCACATCTTTCAAATTGACAAATCTGTGTTAAAGCCACTGCTATTAGCAACCATTGATCAACAGAGTATTTCTTCCGTCGAAGGGCGCAATAGGCTTGACAAAGTGTCCTTAGGCTGGCGCATTTTGTCATGCTTCATATTAAACTGCAACGAGACATAATGATACCTTACATGTAAAGTAATGTTTGTATGGTGCCTTCCTTAGGTCAGGGGATGTCCTTGAAAAATTGATTTATCTATTTAAAGAAACCTCAGTAGCTCACAAGTCTGTCCTGTTGAGATAAGGTATCATCACTGGATGGAGTCTAACCTATACATTATACAGTGCTATGACACATGCACTGAACACAAAGACAGGCCTAATTCTGCTCTTCTGTGCAGTTCCCAGGCTAAATGCAGTTTAACTCTCCAGCTTGTAAAGGACAGTAATAACTTTAATATATCAACATATTACTCAGAGGACTGAACAGACAGACATTCCTGGACTTTATAAATATTGCAGGTTTTGAAAGGCACATAAGTTTACGGTAAAAACCTACAAAAGTTTGATATATTAGTTGTGTGTGCACCAGAATTTTAAGATTGCTGAAAGCCATATTTTCAAGAACTCGACAGCTTCCCTGAGCAGTGCAACACTCCTGTAAAAATTTTCCAATATGCAGACGTTCCTATGGTGACCTAAAAGGGCTAGATTCAACTTAAGTAATTTGCAGAACTGGTTTTTATCTTGCACAGAGGCTGTGAGCACTTAATGAAGCTGCTTCTATATCTCAGGCTGCACAACTTTTCTGGGGATTTTCTGGAGTTTAATAAGGGCTGAGGTCGCCTGCTGCCTTTCGCTCACAAAGGTCTCTCACTTCTAGCTGACGCTGATTTTCCTGAGACTTACAGAAATTCAGTATTGTAGGGTCTGTATGCTGCTGTTGGGTTTGTCTGAAGTTGATGCTCTCTCCCAGTAATGTACTGGGAACTGTGTGCTCTTGTGGCCACAGACAGCATGATCACAAGTCTTGCTTTCTTGGGTTAAAAATCCCCTCTTATTGGTGTTGTAAAGAACGTTCCTTGCCAAATGTCCTCCCTGTGGGCACCCCCAGAAGCATTCAGAGTCTTTCCCCTTTCAAAACACTCTTTCAGAGTAACCAACCTTTCTTACTGATACCAGTCCTTTAAAAATAAATCAATACATGACACTTCTTGAAATGGGAAGTCTCGGTTCTTTCTAGTTGATCAAGAAAGTTGTTCGGTGATTTCAAATTACTTAACAACAATAATTTCAGACTCTCATTTCTCTTATTCAAGATGAGCAAACAGAGACTTACAATAACTTGTCATAGCATCTCAGTCTGATAAGAAGAGAGAGATATCAACTGAATATACAAGAGATAGCCCTGTGACCCAGCTCACCTGAGTGTGGTGTGAAATAGAATTCTTTACCAGTTGTTTCAAGGAAGACAAAAATGTTAAGCAAGAAAGTATGCATCTTATTTACTGGAATTGCACTTTCTTTTAAATGTTGTAAACTTTGGAATATAACAAAGCTGTATTTCACTTGAGTGGAAAGCCCTCCTGCAGTAGAAGCAGCAAAGTAGGTACGTGAATCAGCCCTGTATTTAAATATTGCAACTGTAATTAAACAAAGGAGAATCTGGGAAGAGGAAACATCTGCACTATAGAGAGCATTTTGCACTCTTGAGTACCTTCATTGGAAATTTACTTTTTCTTGATAACGCAGGAGTAACCAGAGCTATAAAAGCATAATTTAACACTACAGTAAAAATAAAATGTAACACGTTTATTCTATATCATATTTATTATGAATGTTTCTGCTCAGCAGGATAGTTAAAAATTAACATACTGTAAGTCACTGAGTAGAAGTTTAGAAGGCAAGAGGTGAATCTGTCATTTGCCAATAGATCTAAATTTTAGAGGAAACCAGGTATGCTACTGTGATATGTCTTTTATCTAGCAGAAACAGAAAGAATTGTGGAAGCGCCAAATAACTCCAACTCCTGCTCTTGAAGGCTATACAAACTGAGTTTCTCAATGCATATGTTGCACTTCTGTCTGACAGTCATAAATAAAACTGTCCTAGGAACTAAGCCATCCAAAGGAGTTACTGATGTAGTCTTTGCTGCCTAGCCTGAGGAGGACTGAGGGTGTTGAACATGATCCTAGAGCCCCTTGGGTCAGTGGTGTCAGGACTTCATCCATAAACCCTATGGAGATGGAAAGAAACACAAAAACATCAAGGTCTACAACTTGGGCTGTTGATGATGCGGACGGATGGCAAAGAAGCACAAACAAGAAATTTATTCTGCTTCTCCACCTCTGTATGCCAGTGCTTAGTTGCTAGTGTTGTCTCAGGAATTTGGAGGGGATTATGTATACCTTTTTCAGTCAGAAAAACTGTTAATCCAACTGCTGGCTTTCATCCTAGTTTACCAACTTCTCAATTCTCTACTTCTGTCAAACTGGGCCTTCAGAGAAAGGTTTTCAGTCTCTCACATCCATATCTAAGATGGCAACTTCTTTTGTCTCTTCACTGTAGGTTGTTTCTGTAGAGAAAAAGAGAGTCTAATTTTCTCTTTTTTTTTTTTGTTGCTGTTGTTTCACCTTCTGGAAAATGGAAAACAGATTAATACCCTCAGTAATGCTGCAGCTGCTGAAGAATCTGCATATTCCTTGGATATTTTCAAGAAGCCTGAATTAAGGTCACTAGAGTTCATAAAGATTTCTTCTACACTTCCAATGGTGCTCCTGCAAGGCGGTATTTTCCCTTTTGTTAATGCTTCAGTGCTGCAGATAGAAACCCTTATGAAATGAAGACTTGTGACTCTAAACAGGCGCAATGGTCATGGATCCCGCATGCACCGTGGCTCCAGCAGCTGGGGCAAGCTGGTACAGCTGGAGCTAGCTCCAACCCTGATTCCCAGAGCCGCTCCCAGCCCCAGCACTAGCTCCAGAAGCTCCAGGCTCTGCTAGGGAGGCAGCATTTTAGACAAAGGGCTGGCTGAACAGCCTGTAGTGCTCCCTGCAACAATCCCTTGGTGTGCCAGGGGAAGTCCCTGCTAATTAGTGGCATCCAGACCATGGCTCCTTGGTACCTGCTGAGGCCAACACAGACGAATTCTGTCCCAGAATTACATTAAACATCATAATCAGTAGTATACTATCTGTGATCCTCATAGCTATGGCAAATAAATAAATAAATAATATCTCCAGCTCATTTTTACCACCCAATGCTGTTCATTTCACTAGAAATGCAAGCTTATGCCAGTTAGATGTTTGCTCATAGCAGAATATCAAAGGAAATGGGGTAGTATTTTTATGAGAAAGATTTTGATTTCCCATGAGAAAGAACAAAGTTATCTTAAATCACCTTCTACAATTGTCTTTTCAGGAGTGTGCTGGAGAAAGTATCAGTCACTTAAAAGCTGTATTGCTCAGAGCATTTAGTTTCTCCTAGTTTCTTCTAAACTCTGGGAAGAAAAAATACCTTAAATTACCTCCTATCTTTCTGTAGTTCCAGGCATATCTTTTGTGCTTTTTCCATCTCTGCTTTTATTCATGAGTTGTCACTAAAGTAAGAAGGCAAGAAGAAAACAAAGCAAAACAAAACAACAGATAGCTCAGAGAGCTTGACAGTAGGTTTTGCCCTAAGGCCACCAGTTCAAACCCATCATAAATCAGCAGTAGCTCAAGTATCTGATATCTAATGGTTGTCTGACGACCTTAGTAAAGTGTTCAGCATGTTGGTTTCACAGCAGATCTAGGCTGTCACAGCAAGGAAGTCTATGCAGGGAATGTGGAATACGCTCTTGCTGGGTAGGCGACCCTTCAGGTCAGGAATGAGGAATGTGTTATGGGGTGCAGGTTAGAAAACTTGCTATTCCTTGGCAAATACAGAAGAAACCACTGCCTAACGTTAGTACTGAAATGCCTTGATCAGTTAGACTCATCCTAAAAGAGAATAAATGTGTAGAGATTTAGGTCAGAAATGAAAATATAAAAAACCCCAAAACGCGCAAGTTAGACTCTTAAATGTTTTTTTTTAATCACAGTGAAGCACTATTGCTCTAAATGCCAGTTGAAATATGCTGTGAGTGGGAAAGAATCAAACTGTTAATGGAAGCTGGATAAAAGGTTTTAAATTAAAGCTTCTAACTACTCTTACAAAACAATACAAGACATAACAGGCTAAGAAACATCCAGGGAAAATTAAGGAATTAAAAACAAGATAGCCCGGTCCTTTCCTTCCTTCCTTAAGTTGCCTGCTCCATTACTTAAGGGAAAAAAAAATTATTTTTTTACTGAAACAGCCTCTATGCTTCAATATAATCTTGTTGAAAAGCAGCTTTATCCTTCTTGTAAAAAATCCCTCAGAGGAATCGTTAAAGTTACTGCCATTGGCATAGACATTATTTCTATGGGAGTAAAGTCTGGTTTCCATCCGCACTGTGATGGGAGCAGTGCCTTCCTCTACATCCGCACACACAGCCCTTGTACATGGCAGGGGGGGTTGGAACTAGATGATGTTCAAGGTCCTTTCTAACCGGAACCATTCTGTGATTCTATTCCATGGCAGGATGAGGCAAAGCCTTGCCTGTCCTGTGCTCCTTCTGCCTGGGAGACTTTCTAGCTCTGGTGGAAAAATGTCTCTAATGCTTGCACTGGATATGCTGCAGGTCAGCAGAGCTTCCCAGGCTTCTAAATGAGATACTCCATCTCCAACAAAATTAGATGCTTGACAGAATTATTATTATATGAACTTTTCTGGCCAGGGTTATCTGGAGTGCAGATTAAACTGTCATAAAGGTGATTTCTGATCTTGAAATGTATGACAAGATACGGAGCACAGTTAAGCTAGTAAGTTGATTACCAGGGCAACATTTGTGGTGTTGTTACAAAGAGGGTATTTTTATTATAGCTTTTGATTTAAATAATCTGAGCATTTACAGTCATTAAAGAAAAACTATGTCCCCTCATTAAATCAATAGTTTTAAATGTCTTTTGCTGTCAAACTCTGTTACGGTGTACTGATAAAAGTGTATCTGATTATTAATTAACCACAGATGAACCCGGGGAGACCTGCAGCTCATTTCTAATGGCTGCTTCAGAGGGCAGTAGTAATCAAACACACAAGTTATGAATCAATTAAATAACACCGTACCCATCATGAGTAGTCCTGTGGCGTTAGTGACATGCGAACGCCTCCACAGCTCTGAGGTGAAGCATGGACATAGCAATCCTTTTCTCCTGGCCATGACAATTTATGCCTCTTCTTCTAGGAACTCAGCATGAATCAACACCATGGCAGTTTCCATACTTCTCTCACGGAGGGAAGTTTTTAGTGTGTAGGTCTTTTGTGTAATGAAGGGCTAATCTTTCATTCTTTGATGCATAGCACGTGCTCACAGAAATACCGCCACTGTGCTAGAACAGTGTAACTGATCCCCTTAGTCTCTTTTCCCAGTACTCCTGTTATTAAAGCTTCAGTGCAAACTCAAACCTTATCAAATGCCAGCAAACTCACCCGGCTGCATGATTGCGTACTTCTTTGAAGTGTGTTTGGCATTTAATATGAACTTAGGAGACACTGAAACAAATCATTCCTGGTGAAAAAAAAAAAACAAAGAGAAATCAAGTTCATTTCCTAGTTCATCTTCCCATCCATTTCTAGATGATCCCTCATTCCCATCCATTGATGACTCAGTCTTTAATCATGTCAGCTAGCCTTAATGTTGTTTAACTTTTCTTCATGTACCTGTTTTGGGAAACCATGCTCTTTACCATACTCATCTCTGAAGGGGTCCTAGAAAAAGGCTGAGAGCGTTCACCTTCTAGCAGAGTAAGACCAGTTAAGTTGGAACCAAGAAGGGAAACTGGCAGTACGTTTGCTGCCTCCACATTCAGGAACCTTAGTACATGTGATGAATAGTAGCTCTAGATAAATAAGCCTGCACTCCTTTTTCCAGAATAATTGGCTCTATCTTTTGTCTACCAGCTATACGCCCTACTTTTAATTCACTCTTATTATTCACTTTTTGATGTAACAGTTCAATGAGGGCTTAAATTCCTTTCCCCCTGCAGCCCTTTTATCGTGCTCCTAATTACCCAGCCTAATTGCTCTGAACCAGTGTGACCCTGTGCATTTTGAAATTATTTTCTTTAATCACAATTCTTTACTGAAGAAAGTGTCACTGAAATACGTCTTACTAAAACAGAAAACACCACTGAAATACATCTCCCAACATCGTGAAGACACGAGCACATAATATGGAAGTTTAACGTACTTTACCTTCACTCTAAACCAGAACCTTACCTTTGCTCTTTAACGAACTTTACCTCGCTCTAAACTCTATACACTAGTATAACTACAAAAAGGAGGGGGAAGGGTGTACGTAGAATATTCTCCAAATCTTGCTGTCAGTGTTTTTACACTTTGAAGTGTAAATGCCATCCTCTGCGGGGGAGCAATGTCTTCATTGCGCTGAGGCATGTCTTTGAGTATGTATTAGAACTGATGGATGTTAATTGGTTGTGAAGAAAACATTCGACGTTTCCAAAATGGGTCCTGTGGATGAAAATCAACAACTGCTTATTTTATGTATTTTATATGAGCATAAGATATGGTTTGGGTTTTTTATCTATGAAATATTTTCATAATTCTGCAACCAGACTTCAGCAGTGAGAAATTCACAAATGGGGATAAGAGAGATGCAACTGTAATTTCAGTTGACATTATAGAAACTTCCCCATAAGACACAGGTTACTGAGAAAAAAGAATTTTTAAAAAATAATCTTTGAATTGAGTGTATCACATTCAGTACAGTTCTACAAAGAGATTCCTTGTTCAAAATTTCCATAGCCATTAGATTTGTGTCCTGGAAATTTGATAATACAAAGGTGTTTATATTTACGTTTTAAAATATAAACACTTCTAACCAAACAAAGATCTTGTTTATTTAAGTTTGGGAACCACTTGAGGTATTGTCTTTTTAAATAATCCAACATACTGTATGAGATGATTCCAATGCAAATCCGCAAAAGGGAACAATCATTTATTTGTTTAATGATACGAGAAACTGAAACTCTGAAGACCGGTGCATCTTTATGTACATGTATTGGCTCATTTATTGCCTTGCAAGGCTTAGCTTCAACTTTTCCATTAACCACCAGCACAACAGATAAAATAATTTCTATTGTCTAGGATATTTTTTCTGTCAGTGGTGTGTATCACAGCTGCTATATGAAAGATGAATGTTACCCCTCATTGACACTCTACAATTTAATTAATTTCTCAGCAGTATACTAATTAGGCAAAAGTAACCTAGAACTCTGATACTTGTAAATGAGATCAGAAATTGATACCAACTTTCCTAACTCAGCAAAACAAAGTTATGTATGAGGATATTGCCCGGTTATTATAAGTAACATTTGTTGTCTATCAGGACCGCGAAAGGCAGCTCAGCAAATGACCAGCACTTGCAAAGTTGGCTTGCAAGGACCATTGGTTTCTGTCTTCTCTAATGACCAGATCACATACCATGCGCTGGTGAGCTGTTGTTAAATGAGGATAGCCACAGACATGCTGAGAAGGAGGAGTCTGGAGGCTTCAACACTGCCATCCTTGGGAAAGAACAGAAGTAAAAAGGGGAGAATGTTCCATGAAAGACAAATTCAACTCAATCCAAGCCCCTCTGATGAGCAGAGAGACTAAAAGCATTCACTGTCCATTGTCAGGGGCAATTCTTTCAAACAAATGACTCCAACTTAATTTTTTGAAGAGATGCACTAAAAACAAGAGGCTGGAAGAGATTAAAACTTTTTATTGCCATGGCCATACCCTTTCTGGCAATGCCTACTGCATCAGGGGCAGAGACGCAGCAAACGGGACCTTGAAAACCAGAATCCAACTCAGAAAGGGACTCCAGCTTGCTTCAGGCAGGGAGCAATGGTGAAGGTGTCATGGGTTTGTGGTCACATCAAGACAAGGAAAGTTCTAGGACTAAAGTTCTTAAATATATGGAATACACACTGCAGTCACGAATTTCTAACACTGTGAGGCTCTGCAAAGGGCAGTTGCTGGTTTCTTTGTTACATAGCTAGATTAACAGAGACTCCACAGGGATAAAATGACACAGCTCCTCTCTTTGTTGAAGGCAATCACCCCTTCAGGAAAAAAAAAAATAAAAATCCATCTTTCATGGAAGGATGGCTCTTTTGGTATGTTTCTTCATGAGCAGTTTCCTCTAATTTGGCTATCGGGGCTTAATATGAGTGTCCCAAAGGTTTTCTTTACTGAAGAATCTCACAGCACAAAGCAAACGTGGCTTTGTGGCTGAGGCTGCAATATGTCTTTTTAGTTACTTGCATGGTGGACTGACTTCACAGCTAACAGAAAAAGATTTTAAGAGTTATTTTCATTGCTTTAAGTAGGATGTAAATATACATGAAGTGGTTAGACAATTGCTTCTTGAG
This sequence comes from Rissa tridactyla, assembly GCF_028500815.1. Lineage (NCBI taxonomy): Eukaryota > Metazoa > Chordata > Aves > Charadriiformes > Laridae > Rissa > Rissa tridactyla. Next base: position 26,282,987 of record NC_071473.1, read on the forward strand.
TTCTGAGGGAAATAAGAAAGATTGCCCTCAAGCCAGAGGTTCTTCTCATCAAAAGACTCTTACACGCTCCTAGTGTGTCCTGCTAAAACAATAAACAACACAGAGGGGAGCGGCTGAAGACATACCTGTTGTTAAGCTATTATCACAGACCTGCAGAAGAGTGTAGGTTGGAAGGCACCGCTGACAGAGCTCGCAGGACCTGGAAAGCAAAGGCAGTCAAGCAGAAAAGCGCCATCATCACAGCTGTAAGATGAAACAGGAATAATTAGGAAATCATTCTGGTGTAGAATGCTTTCCTAATTGCTCCTGCTGGTTTTGTCAGATTCCCTGGAGCGCTGGAAGTCTCAAGACTGCAAAAAAAAAAAAGCTTAAAAAAAGTTAGCAGGACTCTTTCTGTTGGTGGATGTGCAGTTGCTACACAGGTTATGGCCACCTATTTTCCGCTAATAAGAAACTACTTTAGTGCTATACTTGCCTTTAAAGAAGCCTATAAGGATATCTGAGAACGATATATATAGCTTAATTTTGATGTCTGGGAACTAGCAGAATAATCGTAACTGCAGAATAATCAGAACTGGCAGAATTAGCAGAACTAGAACTAGTGACATAAGTGCTTTTAAGATACTAATAATGCCTCAGTACTTCAATCATAACCTTGTTTGGCTAAGTGATGGACTTTTCAAAAAATAACAGAGAAGGCAGCCCCCATGCCCAAAAGCTTGCAGTCTGAGCCAAAGCATAGGTTGGCACGAGGGCAGACCCATGTGGAAGAAATCAGAGTCCTCTATTCTCTTAGGATCCTTTGAGAATAGCAACAAATAATGGATAAAATTAGTCAAAGTAATTTATTTGGATTTTCAAAAGCCTTTTGTCAAGTTCTCTAGAGAGCAGTACACTCGGCGGTCTTGCAAGAAGAGGTAAAATAGCAGAAATGAATGATTTACCTTAATTACTGAAAAAAACCCATAACGCTTGGGAGCTGGAAGACTTCCATACTCAGACAGAAATGTATAGACTTAATTTTTTTGACTAGGGGAGAAGCAGTAATGTGGCAAAGTTTGCCAATTATTTGGATAAGTTTAGATGAAAGGAGACACATTCAAGCAATTCAAAGGAATCCAACAAAGCCGGGTGAACTGGAGGGATACTGGCTCATAGGCAGGTACTGATGTTGGAATAAAGAATCTGAGCTATTCAGACACATTCCTGATCCCTCTTCTATAAACACCACACAAAAAGAACCATGGTTTGGGTGAAGGAAGGTCAGGGGAATATTTTTTTTTTCTTCTTAAAGCTGAATATTGAGACAAAAAAGAAAAATCCACAGAAAAAAAGTCATAACAGAGTTAGAATTATCACCTAAACTGAGCTGTCTCATAGACCTAACTACATCTCAGACTTTCGCTTTCAAAACATGTATGAATTAAGGGTACTGGACAGAACTCTTACGAAAGGAAAAGTTCACATGCAAAATTCAGGTCTGGATGTAGGAGATGGGCACGGCTAATTCTCAGCACCAAGTCATCCTTTCTCTTGGTATTGAAAAGCACCTTTTTATCCTGCCAGGGGTGGTTATATCCAAATTGCCTTTGGGGAGGAGAAACCACTGTGTATTTTCACCGTGGTGGAAAGCTGCTCGGAGTAGGTTACCCAGGTGTCTTTTTTGTCCAGCTTGCTTGCTTGTCCATTTAGCTGAGGTGTCATGCTACACACTACACATTGATGGTCAATATTTTGAAACATAATCACAGCTCTTGCCTGCCTCTAAATATATCATGATAACCTTTCCACTGAAGACTCTTAATGAGTAATTTATCATATCTTCAATATCCTTGTATCTGTCTCAGGGATGCATTTATTACTAATCATACCCTCTCAAGGTTAGTGAAACAGCAATACAAAAAAGCGTCTTTCCTGCAGCAAGGGGTTGGTAATTTATCTGCACAGACCATTCAAGAGTGATGTCTGCGCTCAGAGCAGCACATAATCGATGGCTGCATTAGGGGGAGCACAGAAATTATCACAGTCGTGTTTACCCTGAGTTGGTACTGCACTTTGTTAAATAAAATACATTGCGCCAATTACTTTAAACGAAGGGTAGCAAACCTGAGATTGACAGACAGTATCAAAACACGTAATACATACACGGCTATTAAGCCACAGCCTTCTAATATTTCTGAACAGTCAAATTCCAGTACTTTTCAAGGTTTAGATCTTTGTACTTTTCCATCAAAGTAGGCAGCCTTTAGCAGATGGAGGTATTTTCTACATTGGATGCTCAAAAAACTGTTTGCCATTCCTCTGCTGCCATCTGCCCTCAAAAATGTATGTGTGCAGCCAGTTTTGTCCTGCCTTTAGAAATTTGAAAGGCATTAAGCCAAAGACTAAAACCAATACACAAAAGGTCCTAACAACAGTTAGCTGTGTTCATTCCCATTTTCTTAAAGACATTTTTTAAAAAAAGATATGATAATATTGAACTAGAAAATAAAAGGATGAGCTGTTACAAGGAAACTCCCGAAATAAAATATAATTGCAGGCATTTAGCTCGTATAATGGCATCTTTTTAAAAGCAGACGCAGCATGTTGGATTCAGTGGGTGTGCAGAGAAATTTTGATCTGATGAATGTTGGCAGTAACAAACAGGAGGTAAAAGGTATGTTAATTTTCTCCATGATTTCATCACCTTCTTCAATTTATAGCCTGTTTGGGTTGAGGTCAGGCTCCACGGGAAGCATTTATAAGAAATACAGTCTCTTTTTTTTTGGTCAAAAGAAGCATAATGAGTGGGACCCTCAATGTATTTCTCTCTCTGTTCTCTACGAAGTACAAAAACTCTAGAAACTCCACACTTTCCCCCAGGATGGAAGCATGCTCCACTCAACATAGAGCATCTTCACTTCTGTACAGCTCTGCCTCCCTACGCTGCAGCTGGTGGTGGGGACGGAAAGGCCACAATTAGTTTGATACAACAGTTCTGACCAGGACATTATTATGCTCTGCTCCTTCTTGTCTAAGGCATAAGATCTTTCTCTTCCCTTCCCCCTTGCCAGAAAGGGGGGTGTGGGGATGAAAAGGAGATTTATTTTTTTTTCCTATTTCTGCTTTCAGATTTTTTCAAAGTATCAATACATTTTTTTCAGGAAGGTGTGACCTTTAACTATTCATTTGTCCAAGTAGCAGCCAACTGAAAGCAAATAAAGTTTTACAGTCTTGAGATAAAACTGAACTCTGACACGGTAGACATGATGCTTAGAGATATAGTTTAGTGGTGGTTTATGTCAGAGTTAGGCTGATGGTTGGACTTGATGATCTGAAAGGTCCCTTCCAACCTGGGCAATTCTATGGTTCTGTGTGCACCCCTCCACTCCTTCCTCAGATAATCACAAAGTGGCGAGAGCAAGGTTTGCCACTCACCCATATAAAAGGCTCTTTCCTTCAACTGGAAAGACAGCACTGGGATCATAAAATCAGACATCACTTGTTCATGTCCTCAAATGGCAGGTTGCACTTTGTGTGATTGCACCGGTTTACGTTATCAGTTTTAATCCTCTCCTTATCACGAGATCTTTTGGAGCCATGTTCTAAACCAACATCAGCAACAGAAATAAAATCAACAGAAATTCCAAAACACGTAAAACTCAATATATGGTAAATTTTAACAGGAAGAGAAAGCATTCAGGGCCTCTGAAGGGCTGTGGCACTGACTGATATAAAGCACAAGGTGCCACATCTGTCTTTAACATCACGAAAACAGCAGACCAAATGTATCCTTTGGGATAGTTTTTCTCCTTTCTTGAATTCAGTCACACTGAAATTGAAAAGGAATAATTAACAACGTGTGTTTAATGCCACATTCCTAAAGCACACAAGTCCCTGAAATGGAAAAGAGGTGTTAAGGGAAGTCAGTTATTCACCGCTGTCTCTTACTGCATACAGTTTTCTTAGTCTGACTGCAAGAAAATACCTTACGATTTAGAAGACAGACAGATCCTACTATTCAATATCCAGTGGAAAAACCAATAGTGCATAGATGACCTCATTGTTTTATTTCTTTAATAGTTACTTCCTTGTTCCATATTCCACAAAATAAGAAAAACAAAATAGCGTTATTATATTGGATTAACTGAGTCATCAAAGAGAAAATACACCTTTTTTTCTGGTTATATCTCTCTTCCACGAGCTCCTAGCATTGCAGCATGTTGCCAAAGAAATAAGAAAGAGGATTAGGTATAATTCAGTTCAAAGCTACTCTGATAAAAATCCAACAAAGGAATCAAACTTATTTCAGATACTGTGTCACTTCTTATCCACCTATTGTTGCCAAGAGCTACGTTGCCAAAAGACTGATGGAAGATAAAAAAACAAATGCACCTTCTGATCCAGAAAATACACGCCAGTGTGCTTGCACCATCTGTCGTGCAGATTCAGAGATGCCCAGCTGAAGATGGGCTGCTGTTGATCCATCTGCAAAACATGCCCCAGACCAATTGCCTGACTTATGGTAAATTTGGAAGGCTGTTCAGTAGAAGATACCTGAAAAACAGCTCGGCGTTCTCCTCCTCTCATCCAGTTTTTCCTTTTTCTCCATTTCTACAAAGAGATCTCCATACCAATGTATTAATTCACAACCTGCTCCCGCGCTGTGTATGCTAGTGCCTTGCTTATCCTTGATGGAGAAATGGGTGAAATGATTAACTGGACTGTTTTGTTCCAACTAGACTTTCATAGCTTCCTCGTGCCATGTATTTTCCTCAGAACTTTGTTTTGTCTTTTTCTAAATGGACAAATGCAATTTTACCTTTTTTTGACGATAGAAGCTGGGAGGGAAACAGGGAGAAAGAATGCAAAAATCTTCAATGTTTAGGCTTATTAGAGAGACTTTTCAAACACCCCACTAATGAATTGCTTTAAATCACATAACTTAAAAAAGCAATTACCTGTAATGATAAATTAGTTCTTCAGGTGGGTTGCAGGTGTCACGTCTGATGCACAGCAGGGAAATGTACAGTACGTGTCAGCTGTTCCGCTTGTACATCGATTACTTTCAAACAAAGCAATCAGAAGTATCCTTGCTTTCCTTGCTCTCCTCTCTATGGCGCTGGTTAAGCGACAAAATACGTGAAAATTTATGTTACTAGCAAGAAGCATTGATTAAACTAAAAAAATAACCCCCAAATCGCCACCTTTTTAGATGTCATTAAATGACACATTTTCACAGAGGTTCACAAGCCTCAAGTGATTCCACTGGGAGAAAACATGAGGGGCTCAAGTAACAGTCTAAGACCAAGTTAAATTAAAAATACAAGCTGTGATCCTATTAGAAGGCTGCTCCAACATCAGACTGACCTTACTGGCTAATAACAACTTTTTTTTTTTATCAGAATAAGGTGCCAGATGGGGAAACCAACCAATATTCATCATCATGTGCAACCCCAGAAATGGTGTATCTATAATATGAAAAGCTAACATACCATATGTGCTCCAAAAATTAACCAAAATAAAATGCAGCTAATTCACTTCATTTTCATTTAACTGGTCTCATCCTCTGGGCTTTAATTTGCAGGCACTGAAGGTGAAACTCAAACTGCTAATCTTAATCATTGTTATGCACATACAAAGATTTATGATTATACAAGTTTTCACAGAAACAAAGATTTTAATTTACAAAAATATAGTGATACAATGAGCATAGCATTAAGAATTATGCACAGGAAAATATTTCAGTTGAACAAGGAAACAGGTATCATAAGCCCTTGCTTCTGCCATTCATAACCTATTTGAAATGGGGTTTTGGGACAAATACAAACAAATCTACTGAAGACCTGACAGGTACTTAATCCTGCAGTAAATCTGTGGCTTGCAAAGGTGTAGATACTGGAGTGAAAGTAATTAATATGGAACTGGCCATGAATAGAATCAGAGTGAAAATTAGAGCAATGGGAAGAATAATTAGTTTTTGGAAGCCTCTGTTTAAATTTTAGAGTGCAGGAGCGAAGCATGATCATCTTCAGCATAATCATCTCCTCTAACTGTCCCTTATCTGCCTGCCATCCCTCGGCGTGTGTCACCTTGCCACAGCAGGGCTGGGGGAGCAAAGGCACTCATGCTGCCACCCCCGCTCGCCCCAGCAGCACCCTAATGGCCAATTTAAGGTGGGAGACCTCGGTTTTACAGAATCTCCGAATCACAGAGTGGCCGGGCTTGGAAGGGACTTCTGGAGATCATCTCGTCCAAGCCCCTGCCAGAGCAGGGTCACCCAGAGCAGGTGGCACAGGAACGCGTCCAGGCGGGTTTGGAACGTCTCCAGAGACGGAGACTCCACCACCTCTCTGGGCAGCCTGTGCCAGGGCTCTGCTACCCTCAAAGGAAAGAAGTTCCTCCTCACGTTGAGATGGAACTTCCTATGGTCAAGTTTGTGCCCGTTATCCCTTGTCCTGTCCCTGGGCACCACTGAAAAGAGCCTGGCCCCATCCACCTGACACCCACCCTTTCAGTATTGATAAGTGTTGATAAGATCCCCCCTCAGTCATCTTTTTTCCAGACTAAAATGACCCAAATCCCTCAGCCTTTCTTCATAAGAGAGATGTTCCAGCCTCCTTATCATCTTCATAGCCCTTTTTGCACTGAGGCTTGTTCATACGCGCGCATCTTCCTGCTGTGGTCCAGCAGAAGAGCAACGGTGATTAAACATCCCAAACACTTGCTAGCCAGCAGGTTTTCCCTATGGAAGTCACTTAGGATCAGATGCTGAACCCACTACTGCTTCAGAGGCAGAGCGGGTTAATCAGAGGAGCTTAACGGGAGAAACCCGGCCCTCCTCTACTTGCCAGCTATTTCGAAAAAGGATTTCAGACATGCCTACATGTCAGCAGGCTGCTTGGGGATTGCATAAAGAGGCTATCAAGCTGACCATCTCAGACAGGCAGGGTGAGGCACTAACTGTTCTCCAATTCCAATGAGCTGTGGTTAATGCAGCATCTGCCTTGTCTGTCTTCTGCCTGCCCATGTATTAACGCACAGCCTTGTGTCGTTCCGTGAGTCTCTCAAGCATATAATAAATAGAGTTCCAGCTCACTGGAACCTCCTGCAGCAGCTGATATTGTAAGTTGTTTTTCTGTGACCGTTCATTTGGAAGTTCCTGGTTTTGGCAGGGCAGCAGAAGCAAACACAGTTGAAAACATAGACTTAGAAAGTCGGCTGGCGTTCAAACAAGCTCCTGCTAAAGCTGCAAGCAGAGCAAAGTGTCTCAGGCATGGTGTGGCACCAGCTGCCCACCTGCACCATCCTGGGGTGGGGAGAGGTGCTGGGAGAGAGTCTCAAGCCTGGGTGAAAAGGATGGAGGATGCAGGTGCACACACAGGATGCAGGGTTTTTTTTCCTAGTGGTTTGCGATTTTCTGCCACTTGATAACATAAAACAACAAGGGAAAGCGCTTTTGTTTTTTCTTCTCTTCCCTGTAATCAGAGGTTGGCTTTCATTTGTTTCCCATGAAGTCAGAAAGCGTAGAGTGATGAGTTTTCCTTGAAATAAGAAAGTTTATGGTGTTCATTATCCTCACTCTTGAAATAAACTGCTCTTGCCTGAGTCGGTGGAAGCTGTAAATGACACCTTTCCAATAGCCAGGCCATTTCTAAAGTTACTCCCTCCATTTTTTTCTCCATAATCCAAAATAACGTTATCTTACACTGTATCTTCTGGTTAGCAGAGGGACTAATAGCATCTCCTGGCTTTATTTAGCCACATATTTCAATAAGACATGCAGGAAGGTTACTGTGTAAGTGATCTCTTATCCATGGTTTATTGCAGCTGAAATTGGCCACTGGATTCAAAAGATAGAGGAGGAGGAGGAGGAGAAGAAGTGGGATGGTGATACAGGTCTAGCAAACACACAGAGGATTCTCCCATCAGCTTTTTTCCTTAGGGCAACCGAAGCTACAAAGCTGAGAAACACACCCACCATAACTGGAAAAAAAAAGGGTGCTAGCCTGGTTTTTTCTTAGCTCGTTTAAAATTGTAGCACAGACATTGCAATGCATGGATGTGAGATGAAATCTACGGTGTCTACCAAGTGCAAAATTAGACAAGTGTCAGCTCCTCAATAGGAATGGGTAGCGTTACAGCCTCCTCTGAATGTACATTTTAAGATAAAAGAAAGAGCCTCAGTAAGTTCTCATGTGGAAAAACACTCATGGATCCCACGCCCCATGGCCACTTCAGAGGTTTCTTCCCAGCGTACTGTTGTCTGCCATGAGGCTGGTTCAGACTCTCGCTGTGAACTGTGTAGAAAGCTCAGCCCTAGGAATCGGGACCCTGAAACCAGCTCCTGCCACACCTGAGTTTTTGGTATCTAAATCCTTCATTTTAGCCCAGAGTTCAGGCTAAAAAAGGCTGCCCCATTCAATAAGCTGTCACCACGTAGCTTAGGGGGAAAAGAGATGGATACCTTCTCATGCTGCTCCCAAAGCTATTAAATACTGGGAAGACCAGTTTAGCACATATCCATTTTGGAAAGTTGTAACAGACCTGCTTGTGAGGTTATTACTCTCCGTAAAGCTAACTCTTACAATCACTGCCGGTGCTGCTTCTCTTCCTTTATAGTAAGTTAAACAAATCTTCTCACTAGGTGGTTAAACAAATACGAATGGCAATACGATTCCCCGCTCCACTATAATCTACCATCTTGTTTGCAGCAGCCTACGAGAGTTAAAGTAAAAATCCATAAGAGTAAATTCAGCACAAATAAAGGAAAGCTAAAAATCCATAAAAGTGAGTGTGACACCCAGAAGCCAGGTGCGGTTGGCAGGCGGGAACAGCCCTACTCCGTCACATTAACAACCCGAGTCAGTCACTCCAAATCCCTGCTCAGGTGGGTAATTGCCTCTTTTCACTCACTCCTCCTCTCCTCCGGACACAGCCACCAAGCACAACAGCAAACAGAGACTTGCTGACAATCCTCAACATTTTTCCTAATGCAACTAATGGGGATTGTTCCTTTTGCAAAGAGTAATGCTGGAGAAAATATACTGCGCTGGTTTAAAATGACATATAGTATTTATTCAAATGTTTATCCTGCTGACTTCACCTCTGGCTCAGTACACAGCACTACATGACTCAGGGATGGTTTCCAGAGCCGTTTATTTTAGGATCCAGCACCCACAATAACTGTGTGCACGTTAAGAGCTGCTGCTTCCCCGAGGAGTGGGAAAACCTTCCCGTTGCTGTGGATTCTTGCCTGCGATCACAGCAAAATTCATCTGGGATCCATTTGACAAATATCCTCATATCAACAATCTTTGCATTGCAAAGACAATGTACATACAGGTATATCAAAGATCAAAGCTTCTAAAGCAGCAGCATGGATTTGAGACTTTGCTATATTTCCTTACCTCGGGCCATTTAACGAGGGCTTCTCATTAAAGGATATGGTTGGGGGCTCCTTGTGCACGGTTTAAAGGAAAGTGAACATCACTGAAGCCATTGCAGAGTCTGTTATCTCCTCCCCAGCCAGGGCTATCATCACCTAAAAGCTTTTCAAGCTAAAATAAAAGTGCAAGATTGCTGTGAAAAAGGCGGCTTCAAAATAGATCCTAGCTGAAAGGAAATTCTCTCCTGGGAAACCTTCATCTACTGATCTCAAGCAAATCCAGAGGGTTTGCTTTCAATGACTGCTGAGATCTTAAAGGCATTGTAGGTGTTAACGATCCCAGTGTCCCATGAACATGCTTGATGTTGCAAAATGAACCTGGACCAGCCTCTGACTACCATCTTTTCAATAGGAGAAAAGATGACAAGTGGGGACAGTCCCTCACTAAAAATAAATGCCAGCTGCAGGTACCCAAGTGGGAAAGTGTCTTTTAACACCCTTCCCTCCTCCTCCCACCAGTCTGACAGCACAAAGTTTCAGGGCTTCCCAGCCCAGAATTCCTATTTACTACCCCAAAACTCCATTGAGTCTAATGTTCTTTCCTAATCTTTCCACCTTGAAGCTGCTTTTAGGGAGCTGCATTTCTTCCCTCACTCATCCACTCAACACTTCATTTGTTCTTTCAGTGTTGTTCTTCGCATCCTGGTCCATTTTTCCCTTGGCTCATGCCCCTTCCTACCTAAGTCAACTAACCTCCTCCTCTAAACCTCATCTTGAAAGCTCCTTTGCTTGCTGCCATCCCGACTGCCCCAAAGCAGCTGCTGCTTCACGTCCCCAGTGTCGCTGCTGGCCACCAGCTCCTGTCACCACTGGCCACTGCAAACATCAGACAGATGTTGTGTCTGCTGCCTGGATCTCCTGTGAAAAGCTTCAGGTGTGTCTTGAAGGCTGAAAAAGAGACACCAACTGCATTTTTAAAAGCCTGCATGGGTGGAAGACTCTGAAAACAGGTGCTTGGTAGCCCTTTCCAAATATCTACCAGCAGCATTCACAGCAGGGAAGGTTTCCGTGTTGGTATTGCAGAAGGTAAAGCAACACCACAAACCCTCATACTCACAATAACACAGAGGTAACAAGCCAGACAGCTCCATACCTTTTTGCCCAGTTGCTCCTCTTCCTCATTCTTCAGCCCTACCACATGCTGAACAGCATTGATCTGAGCCGCACTGATGGACAATGGGAGCTTTTCAAGGAGAACACATCAGGGCAAAAGCCACCAAACTCTGAAAGAGCACAGCACTTTGAATGAGAAAACCACTTCTCAAGCAATTTATTTCCCAATCCCTTCAAAATTACCTCATTTCACGTGTGTTTGACACCTCCTTTTCCTCTGCAGAAGGTGCAAAAGGTGTCAGGGATAAAAAAAAGGAAAGAAACAATTTGTTCTAACTTCAGCCCCGTAAGTGGAATATAATTGAAAAGGACTGTGCTAGAAATGTAGACGCATGATTCATGGCTCAGCGGCAGGTTTACGTGCCATTGCTGCCACGCATACGGTGCTCTTCTGCTGCTTCAGGTCACGGGTGGCTTCTGCACACGGATTTGTACAGCGGGATTTTTTAGTACTCTCTTTACAAACATGACTCTGGGAAATATGGAAGCAAACCCCCTGACATTCAGTGCTTCCTACTCGTGTATTTTTTGCCGGGGGAGGGGGGGGGCGGGGAAAGTGTGTGGATTAATTACTAATGAAACACACAAAGAATTTTACTTACCCACACAGAGGATTGATTTAGCCCATCAGTACTGGATCTGTGGAAAGACATTTGTATTTTCATTTCCTATATAAATCACCATGGAAAAGTTAATGATTCTCTGTTGGTCCAAAAGGGATGTTTTGCATTTCTTCCTGTCCTGGTTTGAGGTAAAACAGAACCAACTTTCTGTCCAGTAATTTTACTTCTTAGGTAAGCCTCTTCTAACTCTCTGAAATTAAGGCTGCCATAAAATTCAATCACAATCTGTTTTGGGCTGAACAAACCATTTTATTCCCACCATTTTTAAACTTGCGGCACCCTGTGAGAGTAAACCCAGCAGTATTATGTTTTCTGTCAATACATATGAAATCGATAACACAACAACACTGGGCACAATACCATCGGCTTTACAACAGACATGCCAAGCTCAGGCTCCAACTAAGCCGAGGTTCATTAATTAGCCCCGCAGTCAATGCAAGGTCACATCCAGAAATTACAGAACGAAGAGTAAAATCCCTTGAGAAAGGGTCGAGCAAAACACCTCTGGCAGCTGATGCCCGGGCAGAAGATGCAGGCACATGAGTGAGAAGGAAATAAAAGAGTTATAAAGAGCAGGGTAGGGCTGGCACAGGTGGTTCGGGAGGACGAATACATCCAGCAGAAATTTATCCAGCCCGTTGTCATTAGCAATATGCAGCTGACCGTTAGGCAGGGTCTCTAGTGTGATTAGCCTTCCTGTCTAGAAAGGCTTAACTAGGAAAGCTATTTAGAAAATGTTTTCCCTTCTCCCAAAATTCTTAACTTATTAACATGAAAAGAAAAAGTGATTTCTGAACAAAAGTCAAAATTTCCTGCAGGAAAGAGATTGTTCCCACAGGATAAACCTTTTAATTAAAAACCGTGTTTCCCTCTAAGGAAAACCATCTGGTTTGACAAATTTCTTACCAGCCTTTAAAGGTCTCTGACTGTCACATGGCTGCTGTGAGATGGCTGCAAAAGGAGAGGGACGGGAATTTGAAAGGTGATCTCTTCCCTCTTCACTAGTTAGAAGGGGAAAATTGATAATGGGAGTTATTGTGTTGTCCCTTTTCTCCCCCTCATCAGTTTGCTTTCATTGTGTGTACACACAGACTGACCCCCGGATGAAAGGGCCTCAGAAGTCTTTGGGCAGCAAGTGACCCAGCACAGCAGCCCACAAGCTTTTTAATAAGCTCAGGAGATTAAAACTTGCTGTGCCAGCATCTCATTGGCCATCTCTCCCCACTGGCCGGGGGCAGATGATCAGTATTGGTGCCTCAGTAGCAGCATCGCCGCAAGTCCCAGGAGCCCTGGCTGTGCCACATGGCCAGCCAAGGCGTTGGGTCCTCTTCCAAAGCCACCACAACCCTCCACTGCCTCTGAGGTCTTCAATGGAGCAGGAGGAAGATTAGCTGCAGGCTTTTCTCCCTTTTTCTTTTCCTTTTTTTAAATTCATATTGCTTGCTTTAGTTTATTAAAAAAAAAAAATTCTTTCTGGAGTGATTTAAAAGTATTTACAGTAACTTCTCACAAAGTTGGGGGCCACATTTCATTTAGCTTTGAGACATAGAAAGAGGTTGTTTACTCTTTCATTTGAATCAAATATGCGTTGTTTCTATAGCAACTCCAACACTTCATAGCTCTAACTGTTACACAGACAGAAAGCATTTAACCCTTTGAAGTGCAGGGATCTGAATCTTTCCGAATCAATACCAAAATAATTACCCTTCATCATATTGTCAGACTGCATCTAATCTAGGATGGTGCAGGCTTTTCATTTTGTGAAAAATATCCTGCCCAAGTATGTGTCTTATTAACTCATGTGAGCAAGGGAAGCAAGGAGTCATTACTATGCTTGAATTTATGACCAGGGTGATGCATCAGTGGGAAAAAACAACGTTTCAGCATTGAGAGCTTGCAATGCTAAACCCCACAATCTAAGAATTTAACTTAAAACGTGTGGGGTCCGCAGCAATGGATACAAAACCCATCAGGACAACTTCATGCTTTGAATAATTTGATATAACACAAATCCCAGGTTGGAGACTGCAATACGTGGCAGTCCTGAACTCAGACTTTATTCATCCCTCTACCAAGCATTCATACAATGATAACATCTTCATAAAACAACCTTCTTATTTCTCCTACCTCCAGCCACACAACCCCTTTCCTTCAAAGCTGGACCTGAAGCAGCTTATGGCACACTCCACTTCCCTCTGGTTATATCCCCAAGTGGGTAATACATAGATTTTCATAACAGATAATACATGTAGATAACACTTGAAAAGATACCTAAATATTCTTAGGTTTTAGGATGGTTGTGTTCTGGACTTAAATGCTGTGACTAAACAAATGTCTCAAATATGCAGTATCATACCATACCTGGTGATGAAAAATTCAAGGACAATCAATCTGAGATTTATGATGCTGTTTTCATAGTCAGAATTACCTGTTCTAGAAATCAGCCTCATTACTAGCCTTGATTTAAAACTGAGGGTCTGATGAGGAGGGGAATTTGCAATGTTTCTGTATTTACTGCTTTATGACTTCAAGAGCAAGGGCTTCCATCTCTTTCAGACTTCATTACATTGCACAAATTGGCAATACCTTTTGTGAAGCATCGCTAGAAAAATAACGTTTCAGTAAGAAGAACCCAAGTTGGAAAAAAATAAAAAAAAATAATTTAAAAAGAACAAAAGCAATTAATGAGTTAAAGCATCCTATTTTTAAATATAATAGCAAGAGTGAGTCATGAAGAGTCCTCTTACTTCTGAGCTAAGCTAAATGTGTGTGTGGATATACTTGCAAACAGTTTCTCCCATAAGAGAGGTGTGTTTTGCAGCATATTTTTTACAGAATAGATTTTTTAAAATGTTTTAAAATGTCATGTGTGCTGGACTTTTTTTATTGTGTCCAGCTCTAGTACTCAGAAGAGTTGGTGATGTTACCAACAATCCAATTCAATGCATGGCTACGACATCAGACATCAGAAAAGAAAACACCAGTAAAAAAAATCTATGTGGATTACAAATGCTATGGCCACATCTTCTGCTCTGTTCACCATACACTTGCAGCTAGCACTGCAAGTTGCAGACCTACGTAGTTGGTACCTAGGTAGGTTCTTAGCAGTACAAACTCATAGTGGTCCTCAGCACAGATTGACCAGGGACTGATATTGCAGGCTAAAGACCACACAGTTAATCACCAGTCCTGCTGATGATGCCGTCCTCTTGACAATATGCTCCTATTGACTAGTCCCCAGGATTCATTGCTTTAAAGCTATACTGTGTCCACCTGGGACACCCCAATTATCCGTTTTTCAGCCATATGCCTGTACCCCTATGCCCACCGTACTCAAGTCCAGAAGATCATGTTGCTGCCTTCCCCCATCAACAGCTACCTTTAGGAGATTGATCAAATCACAGCCTGAATAGGAAGAACAGAACAACGTATTTTCCTGAAAGAAAACAACAACATTGTGATAAGAGAACATTAATTTTGCTTCAGCCGCTCCCATCTCTTTAGTCACCACTTGCAGTTTCCAAGGTAAGCTGTTGTCAGGGAGAAAATGCTGCAGAAACCACCAAGAAAACTGTCCTTGTAGACTGCCTTATAACACGGGTTATGAAAGGGCTGAAGAAGCTTATGGATCTTTTCTATAAGGTTTGCAGAGGTTTCCATGTGAGGTGTTTTTTTTAATATAGGTCTATGAGAAGCCATAATATTGATTGACCTAGTTTTTCCTTGTATAAGACAAGCCATATATTATCCCTAAATAATTTCAGAAAAATTTCAGTGACCACACTACTAAGGAAAACATCATCTTTCTCAAAGCAGGACAGTTTCAAGCGTTGTTTTGGGGAAAGGATTTTCCTTCTTCAAAATCATTGTAAAAACCTTCACTGATGGCACCAAGAAAGAAAAAAGCAGTAGTGATAGTGTGCACAATAGGAGCTTTGTGACCTAACCTTTTGGCTAAATTGCCCCATTTCTTGCTCTTTAAGCTCCGAATTGGATAGATTTCAAATATACATGCACATATTCTATATGGTAACTGTGTTTTTAAACAGTTCATATTTCAGAGATAAAGGAACAAAGAGGATGAGAACTGGCATGCAATAAACAAAAAGGAAAGAAAAAACCTCCATGTCGTAACAGCCTGAATATATGTACAGCATGAATATACCACCAGAGCACAGTTTTGCTGATTAACTGGTGGACCATTATGACAGCACCAGTTGACAGATTTCCCCGAGACTTTATTTTCCAGTGTGCAAACTGAGAAAGTGTTGAAACGTATAAATTACACTCAGTGGTCCTAGCAGAAGGGCTCAGCGCATCAGTGACTGACCCTGCAGACTGAGATGCCGAGTTCACGGCCAGGCAGCACCGTGAATGTGAGGATTCAATCAAAGTGCAGAACGGAACGATTCTGGAGTTTGATTGCAGCAGGCAGGGGTCGTGATGAGAAACAGTGGTTGTTCACCCAGGAGAAATTTAAGAGCATCCTGTCCCCACAACGTACCTGAAGCCATCTTATTAGCATTCACAGGGAAATCTTGCAGGGGAAAGGGGAGAAAATGAAAGTTAAATGAATGTATAAATAGCTGCAAAGCCCACCAATGTGTGCATTTTTATGGAGTAAAGGTGAAACCGCATGTGGATGTGCATATGCAGAGGCACTCATGCACTTTCATTGCCAGCAAAGAAATCAGCACAATTCAAAGTGACAGAGATATAAATAAAGAGTATATTACTACCAGGGATCCTTAAAAAAAAAAGCAGCAAGCAACACATACACAAGGTATAAAGTGGCAAAATTAACACAAGTGACAGGTAAAATTGGTTGCATCACTCAAAATATTCTTTAGTGTTATGATCTATAAGGATAACAGAAATATAAAATGAAGCTGGCAAGTTAGCAGTCATATTAAAGGCAAAGTGGCTGAACAGGGGACATGTCCTTAAGTGATTTTCTGTAGCGGATGTTCAACTGAAGCAAAGTATATGCAAATATTAGACATGTTGGTTCTCTAACGTGATCCTTTTAGGGTAGACTTGATTGTAAGATTTATTTCTGTCAAGTTTAAAACATAGATGATCCTGTACAATGCGCAGAGTTTTTACATTCTACCTCTGAGTCCATGAGAAAATAACATTTCAGTTTTAAAAAGTTGATTTTAAAAGTCAAGTCATACCAAATGGTAGTGAGGAGGATTTAAAAAAAAATATGGGCAATGTAAATGAGCGTTGCTGCACTACATCAGCCTTTTCATTGAAACAAGACTTATTGAGCTTAACTGCCTATACACTAATTAAAGCATCCCTCATCCTGTTTGTCCTGTTCAGCATTACACTGCAAGCTTAGAATGGGTTTCACAAAGCTAAGGCAGTGATAAGTGTTAACAGTATTATATTATTTCTCAGGTACAATGAAGGTATTTCTTTGGCTACAGCCAAGAACCTCCAGGGAGGAAAAAAAAAATGCATAAGAAGAGTGGGAACATACCCTCATAGCATCGCTGCTTCACCAGTTGTGCTCTGAAGTCTGACTGTAAAGCTTCTGACTACGGCTCACACAATGGAAAGACATCCATACATTTATCTAGAAGCTGCCTTTATGCACTGTGCCTGCCTAGAGATCTGTACTTGGAGAGATATGTAAGCAGCTAAGTGAATTATTGGAAGGCCACATAGAAGAACAGGGAATGAAGCTGATTCAATGACTGGCCCTGGGGAAAAAATGACAGGATCACTTGGGACAAGAACAGTATTCATGATATGTTGCTTTATATAAGTAAGAGCTTCCAGAAAGAGGCACTGGTGACTCATGAGATCTATACGAATGGCCCCATTGCTGTCAATGGAAAGGCAACAGCCAGTGGAAACCTCAGTAACAAGGATGCTCAAAGGCAGCATAGAGAAACTCAGAAGGAAAACAAAGAGCTTGGAAACTTTCCTTCTACCATCTGCAAACTTGTATTTTCAGTACAAATTTCAATATTTTCAGGGTCTGCAATGGAGCATCCCCTGCACCCTGCAGAGGATCTGAGCTGCTGAAGGAGGCAAAGGCCAGAGGACATCCCTCCTCACTCAGCTGCTGATCTTCTGCCGTTTTCAGAGACGTTGCTTCATTTTCACCTAACCCATTCCTCCTCTCTGTATAATGAGGAAACAAGATTCAGTCTCTGTATTATCTATTGAGAACAGCACTATATAAGCACTAGACGTTTACTATTAATTAGGAAACTATAAAGAGTCACATTTAAAAAAAAAAGTTGTCTCTTAGCAACGCAGCTTCTCCAGCTCCAAATAAAGAATTAGAATATGACGAAGTCACATTATTTTCTGCAGTAATTTTGCAGTTTGGCTTAATTAAGGTTTATGCTCTAGATGCATTCCCAAACAAGTAACTGGTAGTTACAGGGATAAATAATTTCTGACCATTTATGTAAAAGTCCTGTATTGACATTTCAATAGTGCTGTGTATGAGGCACAATTTAGTTCAGATGATTGCCACTAGGATTGGAGCATTTTCACCACCAGGCCATTAGTGAAGTCTAGATCAGCTCTTCAGTGTCTCTAAACGAGCTGTTTTAAAGGACAGACCCTCAGAGACCAGAGTTTGATGCTGTAGAGAGATTCAAGACTGGATACATCTATAGAAACATTTCCCTTAAGACTCTGCAAACCCAAACTCCTTTCGGGGCCTGACGGTAGTAAATGCCAAGGAGTTCCTGAGATCCCCCTGGTCTTTCACACTTCACAGTTGCCATGTTATAAGATTTCACTTGTGAGTTTGCACAAAGACACAGGCAAGATAGACCTGGAGCTGCTGAGTATTCTGCAAAATCCATTAGAAGCAGTGCTCCAATACAGTTACACAAACATAACTCAAGCTCAATGCCTTCAAAATAAAATTGCTGAGTTCAGCTGCCTGAAGACCATTCTCAAGCCCCACTGCCATAATTTTTACATAGGTATCCATCGAGCTGCAATACATGGGCTTTGACAAGGAATGAGCCACAAAGGATGGCTGAAACTCCCCAAAATTGACTGTCATTGATGCGACACTTCTCTGGGTCCATCAACAGAAGGACCACTCATCTTGGTGGTATAAACAGGGATAACTTCAAGCCAGCATGTTTATACCAATTGGCACAGGCAAAGTTGAGCACAGTGCAGTGATGCCCAGCTTCAGAGGATATCTGAGCCTGTGGCAGTCCAGTCGTGCATTCATGACACAAGTCATGAATAAGAGGACTTCGCCCAGTTCAGCAGTGAGTTACCAGCAGTTAGATGAAAGCAGAGAGCCGACCATGAGCCCTTCAAGTCCCCTATGCGCGCAGCCATCATCTACACCCAGCCATGCTCTGCCAGCCATCAGTGATTCACAGGTCAAGGGCATCTCAGGCTGCTGGCATTGGCTTAATACAAAAATAAGTGGTCTGCGCAGACCTGTTGCAAGGCAAAACCCCCAGCTTTGTATAACAGAGCCAGAAACAGCCATGTTATTATTCCCATAAAAGAAAATGAGGCAAAGGAATAACCACAGTTCTGTTGCTTGTGGCATATGAAATACATTTTTAAATCCTCCCAGCTCATAGTAAAGGCTCATCATTGCTTAAAATGGTAGAAGATACAGCCTTTGAAACTTTTAAATATTTAATTTGCATCTTTTTAAATCCAAGGCAAAGTTTGGATTGCAAGGTGCAATGAGGAAGGGTAATATTTTTATTCTGGTAAACACAAGTGAAGCCTGTTTCTAATGAGTAGCAATCAAGAGACACTGCAGGGACACAGAACATAAAATAAAATAGCAAGAGAATCCAATATGCTGCTATTCCTGGCAGTTCTAAAAATTAATTCAAAACTGCATCCATTACAAGAGTAATGGAAATGTAGAGCTCCATGTCTATAAATATTAGGACCATGGCTGATAGCTTCATTTCCTCCCCTACCTCAGTTAAATATGGCAGCTTACAGATAAATTACACAATGTGGCCACAGTTTGTAAACAAAACAATCAATGTCGCAAATGGTTGTGCCTAATAAATAGATATACCACTGCATCAGTTAGAATTATGCGTCATGCAATAGCTGTTCATTCCCAAATAGGTATATCTCTTATTAAGTATTTGATTATTAATTTCTCCATTCCCAGTGCAAAATACAAGAGAAAGAAGCCTTCTGCTGTAACATCTTTTGCAAATCATACCCAAAATCTTAATAAAGTAGCTCCCAATCTGTTTCAGATCTAATTCTCTCAGACAGTTGTACGTTGTCAGCCTGACCCAGATGCTTAAAATGCATTAATGTTTATGCTTTAAACTGGAAAAAACAATCACTGAGTATGATAATCCGAGAATCAGCCTGTGCCCCATTGCACCTCAGTGGATTTGACTGCCTGATTTTTCTCATCCTTGTGTAA
Organism: Rissa tridactyla; assembly: GCF_028500815.1. Classification (NCBI taxonomy): domain Eukaryota; kingdom Metazoa; phylum Chordata; class Aves; order Charadriiformes; family Laridae; genus Rissa; species Rissa tridactyla. Next base: position 26,302,560 of record NC_071473.1, read on the forward strand.
CCCCAGCATCCCTGGTTCATTTAATTCCTTAAGCTTTAATTAAAAAGCAGCCATGAAAGCCAGCAAGACAAAGCAGCTGAAAATTCTTTTATAGCTTGCAGAACAGCTAATATTGCTTTGAGAAGAGACAGCAAATACCACATTCGAATACAAAGGTGGCCTACTGAAAGTTAATCTCTCTTCTGTTGTATCCTGCTGAGGAATACTTTACAGAGCTGGTCTTTTATTTATATTCTTGCATCAGGGGAAGAGAAAACCATAAAACTTGTTCTATTGTTTTATCTGGTTTCTTCCTCCAGTCTTCAAATGGTGAGTCTGGCATCTGCTTAGCTTACTCCAAGAGAGTAACAACAAAAGATTATTAAGAACACATGTTTTTAAAACACAAAGTCCTTGCCTCAGTGGGGGGCCACAGGGAGATTTTGGCATAAACCAGGAGATGCTGGTTTGGTGCTGCAAGAGGTGGAAGTGGAAGAACTGTGTCAGAACCAAGTTTCAATGGCCAAGGGCGGTCAATGTCAGGAGGGCCCAGCTCGCTATCATTATATGGGTGTATCAAGAGTGATGTGGCTCTTTGTGACTTGGTCACAAAATGCTCTCCCACTACTGGGATAACAAGGGAGTCCCCAGGGGCCCAGACTCTGTCAAGAGTTAAGTTTTCCTGCCACCAAATCAGCTTCCAAAGTGATGTAGACTCGATCTGCACTGTCAACACCAGAGATTGCACAGAGGTCATTATATTGTCTGCAGCAGAGAAGATGAGCTAACAACCACCACCAGCAAACCCACTGATACAGATAAAGACACCGTAATCTGGGCTGCAAAGGACACTGGTGCAATGGGCTCCTTTGTCAAGCCACCCCAAGACTCACTGTGCAACCATGAGCTACCACCAACGCAAGGCGGCCACAGAGCTATGACACCAAGAAGGTGATTTTGCTGAGAGTATTCGACTTCCCCATCTCTCTGCAGCTTATTGTACTCATCTGTCCCTGCCTGAACAAAGTCTTTAGCGCCAGGCAGGACCCAACCACAGCACCAGCTCCATCAGTAACTACCAGACCAAGGAATTTCACATGCCCATCACAAAACAGCCACATATTGAGGTGCGACCATCCCACCCGAGACAAAGGCAAGCGTCAGCACTTACACTGTATGCTCCAGCTATTGCACGGCTTTATTTAAAGCTCCAGGAGCTGCAAGAGCAGCTTTGATCACATTCCGAGTGGTTTTCATTGTTACAGCTGAAGCTGTGATCTCTGAAGTTGGGCGAGGAAGGCTCTTCCCCATTTCAGGAGCCTTTTGCTGGTTTTAGATTTTGTCTTTTCACCTAATCAGATAGAAATTTTTTTATCATAGAATGGTTTGGGTTGGAAGGGACCTTAAAGATCATTTAGTTCCAGCCCCCTGCCATGGGCAGGGACACGTCCCACTAGACCAGGCTATAAATTCACTTCCCAACTAACTTTAGGCCAAGAGAAAGGTTTTGCTGGAGTGTGAATCTTCTTTCCCATACTTTTTGCACATGTACTACAATTAGCTTGCAGTTCACAACAAAGTCCTAAGTGAATCACAAAAGTTTACATTAATCTTTTCAAGTAATCCTGAAATGGAAACAAAAAAAAAGTCAATCAAGATGCTCAACAAAAACAGACTTTACCACAAAATGTCTATTTTGACAAACTGGCATATTTGGATGCAAATGGATAATAAAAATAATTCTAACCAAATTCAGTAATTTTTATAAAACTATTTGTTATATTACTCAGTGTGATCCCGCATTTCCAAAATAAAGCTGTACTTGCCAAACCATTCTATAAGTCTACAATTCTGACCTTTGACCTTCATTCAGTGTACATGTTAGTCTTTCCCAAAAACTGTGACCATGCCTTAAATTCTCCCTTTTCTGCCTGGATTTTAGCTGTAATGTGCTGACATTGAAGTAAAGTATGCTTCTGCATTTCATTTTTATATAGTTGACTTCTTTAGTTCAGCAGTTTTATGGCTTTCAATTTGACTTTTTAAGTACGTGTTTATAGCGTTTCACCTTTCTCTCAAATGGATAAGTCTGTAAGAACTTTGCTGTTTGATTAAGTTATCATGCATGAAGAACCAGAAAAATTTAAGACAATTGTTCATTTAAACGGCTGTTAATTACATCCTCCTGACATAGTTATTGTACTATAAGCACACTTTGGATAAAACTGCTGTACTATCTAATTGAACTCAAAAATATTTCTGACATTTTAATGAACACACCAATTAGTTTTATTTTACAAGACTTTCAAATGAACCACAGAGGATTAGAAAATGACATTCAAGGTCTGCATATAATTAAATCGCATAACACAGAAGGGGGGAAACATAGTGTCATGCTAAAGAAAAAAATATGTAGGAACACATTAACATTCCAGATGTGTTAGAGTAAATATGGTCTTCGTAAAACAGAAGCCATTCTTTTGTCACCACCAAAGTTCACAGAAGTCAACAGAATGACACACTGTCATTGTCACCAGCCACAGATTGTAAGCCTGGGAATTCCAGGGCCATTATCCTATTCCTTGTCAGACACCCCATTTTGATTTCACATTCATGGAAATTTTGCATAATTATTTGTGTAAGTCAAGCAGAACTTCACAGAGCCAGTGGAGCTATGCAGTAATGAACTAGGTGCAAGAAGACAAATAGTTGTCTGGACTTCAAAACAATCACAGTGCACATGAGGCTTTCTACATGAGAGATCAGCTGGATAGGAACAGAAATTGAAGGCATTTAAATCAGTTAAATTAGACTTATAGATTTCACAGTTATCCAGCTGTCTGGATCCATTTGACTAAGCCACTGAAGAACAGGGCCAGATCACACGTGTTTTCCATGGAAATAAAGCATTCAATGGCATGGACCTTTCTCTACAGCAGTAAACTCATGTCAAAGGTAGATGGTCAGAGCAGCCCATTTTCCAGTGATCAATATTCTCTGTAAAATAATTGTAAGAATGATGAAAGTATAAATACAATAAGATATACTCGAGTGTATGTACACACTTTAGTATGCAGCAAATTGTGCACACGTAATCTTTGGTCTCTTCAGTCAGCAGTTCTTCAAACTCTAAGATTTTAGCTAAGCCTCCAGTCTCTGTAGGTGCTTTGGATGCTGCAGACACTAACACCAAATGCAGCATCCCAGCTGCACTCTGAATAAGAGAGACAGAAAAAGTCCTTGCTTTCCTGATTATACAAGTCATCCTTTGAATTTATCACAGACTGGTATTTGCTTCATTTATTTGGGAATAACTTGGCATGCTAACATTGAATTCCCTCACTGTATTTGTTTTGCTTTCGCCATGATGTGTAGTGACAAAACACACATAGTAAAGGGAAAAGGGAAAAAAAAAAGGGGCAAAAGGAAATATCAGTAAACTTGGAACAACATTCAATTATAAAAGTGAATACAAAATGCTAATAATTCAATGCTCAGTAGCACCCACCTGATTTTCATTATACTCTAAGTAGAATCTGGTATTTGTTAAAGAGGACAAATGTTCTTAAAAGATATGTTGTTCACAATCATGTCATGATAAAAAAGGTAAATAAAACTAACTAGTTGGTCTTTGTATCAAAACAAAGAAGAAAAGGAAAAGAGAAAAAAATAATCTAGGATGAATTTTCAGCAGATGAAAATAACTCTGGAGGGTGTTGCTGCTTTAACAGATAAAGCCACAGGATCTCAGTTTTTCAAAGTAAATCAATTTACATCAATGGAATTACTCAATATGTACCACAATGTATAAGCAAGTTTGGACAACACTACATCCTGGCTGCTGAGATGGAGATGGAGAGTGGCAACCCCTGCTAAAGGACAGGAAACCAAATGAAATATTAGAAGAAAACATTGATCCTAAGAGAATGTGAATCAGAGTGCAGGCTTTTGTTCTATTTTTTTCTATCAAAACAGATGACAAAAATGTTTCCAGCAGCCTTTTTTTGCATATTATAGCAAAAGAAATGAAGGAGGATAAGTGAATTATTGAAATTGTTTATCTGGGGAAAACTGGGATTGGAAAACTGAAAACTCAAACACAAAAATATTGCCAATGAAAAAACCCAAAAACCTCTTTTCACTAAAAGACAGATTTTCCAACTTCTGTTTATAGAAGTTTTTATTCTTGGAGATATTGTTTGCTTGTTTTGGACAGTACATCTTCACTCCCATGCCCCAAAATACAGAAGAAAGGGGAAAAGTCATTGCTATAATTTTAGCTAATGTATCTGGATAGTTAGTAATGCCTCTCCAATTTTTCAGGTTCTAGGACAGTGTCATACCCCTAGAAAAACCTTAAAACCCTCACACTCATCTATTTTAACAAGAATTTAGAAATCAATAGAAATTTGTCCTTGAAGTAGTAGAGAGAATTCAGCATAACCCAGATAAGGTAAAATACATCAATAGTTGAGTAATCTCAGAGAAACACAACTGATCCAATTTGTCCTGAAATTCAGCATCAGCTATCATCTTTAATTTGCCAGATCCCATACAAACATAAAAGAGTCACTAAAGCAATTTCACATCCTAATTTTGATAATTTTATATCACTGTAGCTATTGAGTTTTGTAGCATTGCTGCCAATGTCCTCCAAAAAGTGAAGAACTAAATCCTCTATTTTAAGTTACCTGCATTTATTTCCCTAAATCATTTAGTCATTTCCTATAGATGGAGGCAACTGTGCAAATTTAAAGCCTGATCCTTCTTCAGTGTCCATCAAAATAGCTTCATCATGGGAGAATAAATAAAAGTATAAGAAGCCTTATTGAGCAAGGCTGTCTCACTAAATGCATCTTAACAAAGACTGACAAAAAAGTAATTATTGACATCTAAAACAATTCAGAACCTACTTACTAGATATGACTGAAGCGTGGAATACTGCATATAACCTTCAAGATTCAGTAAATCAAATGTAGGTTTTCACATTGGAAAGCCAAAGCTGCAGCCAGAAACAAGAGTGTTTCCAAAAGTGTTTGCAAAAATATGTATTTTCATGTTGTTTAAAAGCAGTTTTTTAAAATACTCATTCTTTGTGCTTGGAGAGATCAATAGAGATTTTAAAGATATTTGGAATTCACTGTGCAGAACAAAGAGGCACTAAAATTAGATAATGTCTTACCTCTATCAGCATATGTATATTTGACTTTATTTAGCTGTGCCTTGGCATATTTTGCCACTTTATATGCAACACAAGATCAGTTGCCTAAAACTTAATGTCCCAAATACATTTGTGTTTATTTCTCATGGCTATGTCAACATCTGCAGTGGAGCCACACTGCTTTTCCACAGCAGAACATTTAGTCCATTACCAACATATCTAGACAATATGTATTTACCATATAGAGTGTAAAGTCTATGAAATAGTAATATTTCTTATCCCTTGTTATTCATCTATTGCATAGGTGTTTACACCTTCCAAGAAAAATCTGTCTATGACCATATTAGTTTTACTTGGTTATCTTCTAACCCTATATTTGCATCACCAGGGATCTACTAACATGATCTCTGCTGTCAGCATCTTTCTCTTCACACAGCCTCTAAGAGCAATCCCATCCCACAGACAGACTACTGTCTCCATCCTGAGGAGAACCATGGAAGTGACCATGTCATTTCACTACTACAGACCCCTCCCCTGCTTCTGTGACTGTTGGGGCTTGGTCCTTTGCATCTCCTTTCCTAGGTGCAGACCCTGATGGTTTGATGAAGCTCCACTTACAGAATCATAGAATCATTCAGGTTAGAAGGGACCTTAAAGATCACCCAGTTCCAACTCCCCTGCCCTGGGCAGGGACACCTCCCACCAGACCAGGCTGCTCAAAGCCCCATCCAGCCTGGCCTTGAACACCTCCAGGGATAGGGCCGCCACAGCTTCTCTGGGCAACCTGGGCCAGTGCCTCACCACCCTCACAGGAAAGAATTTTTTTCCTAATATCTAATCTAAATCTCTCCTTTTTCAGTTCAAAACCGTTCCCCCTTGTCCTGTCGCCCCCCTCCCTGATCCAGAGTCCCTCCCCAGCTTTCCTGTAGGCCCCTTTAGGTACTGGAAGGGCCTCTAAGGTCTCCTCAGAGCCTTCTCTTCTCCAGGCTGAACAACCCCAACTCTCTCAGCCTGTCCTCACAGCAGAGGTGCTCCAGCCCTCTGATCATCTTATCATGCACAACCAGAGCAAAAGTAAAGATGAGTTTTTGAGCGCACTTAAATGAATGCAGAGGATTGCAGCAAAACCCTGGACATGCAGAAGACTGCCAGGAAAAGATTTAAACTCCTTCAGCCCATGTCTGCAAGCAAAGGGACAGGGACGATGGCTGGAAGGGAGCCATGTTTCTGATAACTGCTGATTCAAGAGCACTTCATGTGCTTAACAGTTCACACTGGGAAGGCTGACTACACGCCTCACAGTAATGAAATCTGAGACTGACAGATTTTTGTCAGATTCCACAGGGAAACAAGGCCAATTGCAAATTGCCAGAGGCTGCACAAGTATCCTGGGAAAGTGTCACTAAATGCTCTTACTATTCTTACCTCCTTCCCCAGGCACCCACTGTTGGCACCAGTTGGAGGCAGGACACCAGGTTAATTGGATCACTGATTTGATTGGAGTTAGCTGTTCTTGTGAGATGATCATGTTGTGCCTTGTACCCCAATTAGTGCTTGAACTCATTGGCTGACTTCCCCTGGTTTTAATGGAGAGGTCTCAAGGCGAAGTTTCCAGCCGTGTTTCACACAGAACTAAAACAGGAATTCTGAGGGAAGGATGGTTATATGATACAAAAATCAACCAGCTTCATGCAGGGCAGTGCCATACACCAAGCAGGCATTTGCATGCAGCTGTCAGACTTCCAGGAACAGCCAAAGACCCTCAGCCGCCACCAGGACCATGATCTTCATTTTGCCTATGGTAGAGGTCAGAATTGACACCTGCATCCTACCTCCTGCCTGTGGAGCCAGGGGCTCCCCTGGCCCAGGCAACTTCCCACCTTCTAACACACAGGAGGGGCCATGGTTATGCATGCAACTGCTGTCCCTGTGGCCAACGTTGTCACCAAGAGCAAAAGCAGTAAATCTGATTCATGCCTCTTCCAGGCACTCTACCATGGGGCTGTTTCTCATCTTGCATGGCAACAGCCCAAGGTTTTTGGGAAAGTATGGAGAAACTGTGATGGGGAGAGGCAACAGGAGCACCAGAGAGGATGATCATCCATCTCATGCAGAGGCAGTGTAGGGAGGGGGATCCCAATAAAATGAGTCTGGAGAGACGGGGATTAGCGAGGTCAGGGAATGGACATCACCCATTTTCCTTCAGCATAATTAGACCTTGGACGCCCCCCACCATCACTCACCGCTTCCACTCCAGACCTTCCTGTCCAGCCCCTTTCCCCAGCTCTGATGTGACCGAGCCGAAGTGATAGTCCCCTCCCCAAATCCTTCCCTCCTCCTCTGCTATGCTGCAAAATTGAATTTCGCCTATACTGCCAAGCAGCCTTAAGCTGCTGCTGCTAACAAGACACTGACCTATCAGAAAGGAAGCCTGTCTTAGGCTGCTAATGAAGCCAGATATTCAGCAGACAGCAGGAACACAGGATATGAAAAACTTTGTTGAACTTATTTGGTCCTCCCAAGTCAATCTTGCAATTGTGAAGGGCTATGTCCATATGAAGGTGCCCAATTCCAAATGCAACATAAAAATCCAGAGGCAGGCTGCTGTGAAACCTTGATAAGGAAATTACAATTTGCCATAAAAGTAAGGCACCGAATGCACACCACCAAGTACCAAAACAGACAATGCTCTAGCAGCTCTGGCTCAAAATACCAAAAAGACAATTCATACACTCAGATAGTGCTCAAGGGAGGTGGTAAGAGATGGAGTATCATTTTTATGTGGGTGATTTCCCATTCCACGCTCCCATCCTGCGAGAGACTGAGGTACTGGAGATTTGCCGCCAACTGAAGATTAGCTGGATGAATACAAGCCCTGGAAGACAGCGCACATGCTGGTGAAGAGAAAAGTTTTGTTTAAGTAAATGGTCACCAGCATCTCTGTTTGTGCTAAACCACAAGTGAAAAGAGTTTAGCTTTAATTTCAGGCAACAACAACAGTGGCTATTAGTACTGCACTGAGCCCATGAATAGATGAATAAAAATACATATAAAGGGCCACAGATGTATACCTGTCAAACACTCAAATGACTAATACAAGAACAACCATAAAAAAAAAAGCACACAGACATTGGCATGAGGTGGGAGGATGTTTGATTCTTGTCAAACAATCACAAGAGAGAATTATTTAAGAGCCAAAAATATGGAGGGGGAGACTGATTCAATTGCAAAGGCACTGAAGATAGCATTTTTTGAATACAGCCTTTAGTTAGAGTTTAAGAAATCAAAGTTACCATATTATTAATATGTCTTAAACAGCAGGTAAACTAGTAATTTCTTCCTCTACAGGCACCTAGTGTTCCTCACAAAATAACGCTCTATTTTGACATCCCTATTACTTGGTGCAGGCTGATGTCACAAAGAAGAGCTGACAACAGAGGGATCCTGGCATGTCTTTCACAGCTGTTGCTGTGTAGACCATTTAAAAAAAAAAAGGCAAGCAATAGATAAGCTTTATCTCCATGGCTGTTGGCACCTTTGTTGCTGCATCTCCATGGGCTGTGGTTAACACCACCCTCTGATGAGGAGGCTGTCTCTCCAAGGTATAACACAGACTACATAACTCTGAAAAACATCCGCATCTACTCCATTAACATCCTGGGCCTAAAATGTAAAAGCTGACAAAGCTCTACCTTTTTACAGGTGTCGAAGAGGAGGGCTGGACCTTCATCCCTGACTGTGTACATGCTTTGCAGAGGATGAAACCCAGAAGTGGTGCACAGAGCAGGGCCCACATATCCTAACTGCTTCCCCATTATATGAGTATTTTAAATGCTAGGATGTAGAAATGCACAAATTTTTCATTTCCTCCAAACGCACCAGGAAGTCAAGAGACCTGGGCTTTACAAGAATGCCCAGCAATTGCAACCTGTGTGTTTGGACCCCCTCAGGGTCAGGAGGTCCCTCAAGTAAGACGCTCACTACCTGAGCATTTAAAGCACAGCAAAGGGACTACACCACCACCACTGTCTCTGTGAGTCCTGCCCACCTCTTCAAAATAAAAATCTTAACTCTCTGCTCTAAGGAATAAGCTCAGGATGCCATGTGAAATAAATCAGCATAGTAGTCTTTTGCAAAACCCTAATATTTTATTTATTTGTTCTCAATCAATTTATGGAAAGTGAAAGGCTTCCCTAGAAACCTCTGAGCTCCATGAAACTGGATTATCTACGAAAAGACTGTTCCATCTGAAGATGTTAACTTTATCTGTAATCTAAAGGCACAAAAAGGTATTTTTTAAGTGTCTACCTGTACCTTGAAAGGATCACCATACCTCTTCCAAAAAAAAAAAACCCCAGAAAGTCCAACATCTAGTTGCAGTTACTTTCCTTTATAGAGAAGTCTCTCACAAATGGCTTCAGATGGACGTCAGCTCACTCTGTGACAGAAAGTTAGGCAAAATAACCTACCGTTACTGTCATCGTGAGAGTTTTCTTTCTTTAGTGCTGACAAACTCTATTATAAAATTAACAGAAGTTTTAGCAAGGATATTTTGCAAATAGACCTCTATTTAATTCTATTAATGCATCACAAAAGCATAGTCAGACAGAACCAATATGAATTCTGCACAGAATTGCTCACTGTCCTCTAGCACAGTAGTAGTGCTTACCATAATAAGAAAATTCAGAAGAATTTTGAATTGGAGACACAAACAAATAATTGTTGCATTTAGACACAGTACGCTTTTTGAAATTTATTCTGCAAGAGGCATCTTTCAATTTAACAAATGTACTACTGTACAAGAAGTATGTTGTGATGCTTGAACCTAGTCAGCATGTTCTGATCCCTGCAACAGCTGAAGGGTTGTGCAAAATGTATGATTTGAAGTCTTGAAGTTTGTTATTCTTCCCTTTGTTACTCACTTGGATTCAAGTGCTAAAAAAAACCCCATGGCCCTAAGAAATCATCTTCTTCTCTGGTGAAGTATCTGCCTTGCCTGTGAATGGAAAGTTTAACAGGGAAAAAGAGTAGATGCAATAGCCTGTAAAGTTAGCTGAAAAAGTCTTTTCAATAAAGGTTTTCTAATTTCTACTGCAACAGTAGGAGCAGGAGAGTGGTGGGGAGAGTCACCAGGAGTGTTTCGCGAAAACCTGGAACCTGAGTAGTTTCAACAGATCCCCTTCTACTATTACTCAGGTTATACTGCTTGCTCCTGAAAGTCAGTGATTCCCTTTTCTGTTTACCACATCTAAGTTACTCTCCAAACAAGTGAATGTACGGTGGTTCCTTCTTCCTTTCTCACTCTCATTTTTGCAACCACTTTTCTATCCATATTCCTTTAATTGGAAACATTCATTTTAATTTTGATTTGCACAGGATAAGCGTTTTGTCTTTAATCATGCTGGTGTACCCCCAGATAAAGCCTGTAGAGTGAAAATCCACAATGCCTAAAACAAGGTTCTGCTATCTGAACCGCTTTTTAATCACTCATCACCTAAAAATCTGGAACTGCAGAAGTGTGGGATGTACGATGAAGATAGATGACTGAATTTTTAATGAGTAGTCCTTCAATATTTAGTTGGTTAAAAGACAGTGGATACTTTATCTTGCCTGTCATAACAAATATGCTCCTCTTGGCAACTCAGCGTCTTGTGTTTAACACTACATTGACAAATGTACCTCCCTCCCCTTTTGTGGCAAACGCAGGTACAATTTTAAAGGGAACAGGCCTGTAGGTTAAGTGGTTTTGTTCTCTATTCTTCTTTTAATTTTATAAATGCAGTGCTGATCCTAGAGCTAACAACAACTCCTGTTGTTTAAGTCTACAATCCCAATTCAAAGTTCTGTCAATACTCTCCCTATAAATTCTCAGCTTCACACACTGCTCAATCGCGTAAGTCAATCGAAATAGAAAGGTTAATGCAAAAGTCCCGAAGTCAGATAGTAAAGACCAGCTTCTCAGCCAGCCTTGCAGCCAAAATTGCATTTGCCACTCTAAGGATGAGGAACAAGTGACACCTTATATATAGGGTTTATCAAAAGGGTTCCTCTGTCCCTTTCCGCAGCATCATCTTCCTTGCAGACCCCCAAAAAGGACCTGAGTGGACTCAAAAAAAAAATCAAGATGGTAAAGAAAAGAGAGATCTGTCCTTCTTACCTTACTACTGTCCTTCCAGCAAGTTTCCCCTTGCTAGTGGTATGTCTTACATGACCTGGAGCAGCTTGGTCATATAGATGTGGCTGCAGGAAAGGACAGCAGAAACCCATGTTTCTCAGCTTTCTGAGACACCTCAACAGTGATGGATGGGCATCACATTTCCCAACATCATTTCCCACTATTTCACATGGATGTTGCCAACCAAGAGGAGAGTTAAGAGTGGATTCATTGAGCAATGTTTCCTCCTTTCACAATCCATCTTGAGATGACAATCCAGTTTTCAGGTCAAGAGAAAATTCTTAAGCTATGGAAAAGTCACAGGTGACAAGAATAATGAACATGGGAGATGGCAGAAGAAGGAAGGGATCTGCTATGTGTTTTATGGATGAGGCATATAGGATATGACGCGGGAAAGAACACGGTGTGGGAGTCACAGTGAAGCAATGCAACAGTACATTTTCTTGTGCACAGCCAGCTCTGCTTCACTCAGAGATCACACAAAAATGCATACACATTTGCTTCTCTAGTCTTCTGACAGCAGCAATAATATAAAAATATATCTATGAGTATTCCATTTTCCCCCAGTCAAAGTCCAGCCAGATTCACTATTTATCATCGTTTATTCCAGTAAATAGAAGCCCCACCCAGGACAATTATCTTGCTGTCACAGCTTGTAAATGGTGTTTTGGTATCATGGGATTCCTGTTCAGGAGCTTTGTTTTGATTTTGAGGCCTCTAATCTTTATCAGATATTACACACCACTCATCACTGTCAGTATCCAAAGCAACATCAGCATCTGTGGCATTACTAACAGGACTGTCTTCAGCATGTGAATCATCCTGCAGCTTATCCTCCGGATTCATACTTGCCTGAAAAAAAATAACTCCAGATGACTCTCTGGATGGCAGCTCTTCACCACCCTCCACAGAATATGAGGGCAGGGAATGGTTTTATAAGTAATAAAATTAACTAGTTGGATGGCTTTAAAAGGCTTTCATAGCAACCACACTTGAGTGGTAGCCCACCAAGACTTTCACCAGAGTCAATATGAAGAGTGCAATTCCTGCTTATTCGTGAAAGAAACAGGCAACGACTCTTTCAGAAATGCTCCACAATGAAAACTCCTACCACATGTCATGGACTTGGCTGCAGGGTGGGCAGTAACCACGAATACTGGCAAAGTGACAGAATCATAGAATGGTTCGGGTTGGAAGGGACCTTAAAGATCATCCAGTCCCATCCCCCTGCCCTGGGCAGGGACACCTCCCACTAGACCAGGTTGCTCAAAGCCCCATCCAGCCTGGCCTTGAACACTTCCAGGGATGGGGCAGCCACAGCTTCTCTGGGCAACCTGAGCTAGTGCCTCACCACCCTCACAGCAAAGAATTTCTTTTCTTCTTGTGATGTTCTCCCACACAGCTCAAAAGCACCAAAAATACGGTTCTCCCTCCAAGTCTAATTGCAATATGCAAGACCAAGTCTAAAAAAGATTCAGGCACCCCACTAGATTAAAATAACAGACAACAAATGACTCTGCTCACATTTGATGCAAATACACGCCAATTTCCACACCACCTTTCTTTGCTTCTGGTCATCTGTTAGACTTTAGTTCTGTGTCAAAATAAAACTGCTTTATTAAACAAGAGGAGCTAATTAAAGCAGTGCCAAAGCCTACTGAAGCACAATCAACGTCAGATTAAGGTGACTGATAGCAGAAGATATTATGTGTATAAGAAATAAATATACTTCTGATTATAAAAAAGAAAGTATTAATAAAATTTTTTTCATCTTAATCATTTTATCAAAAGGGATATTAATGGTGTGGAAAAAAGGCACAGCTTATTAGTGGAAAGTGTGATGTTCTGGTTTGCTTACTTTTTTGTGAATTAATTTCATTATAAAAGTTCCTTTTCTCAACCTCTTTAGATTTCCCTATGAAGACCAAACAGAGGAAAAGAGGGGGATAAAAATATAAATTACTTTGGAAATATCAAATTCAAAATTATTTATGCTTGGTTTTGTTTTTTATAATCCAACAACCAAACAAAAAGGACATTTTGAAGTTGAGTGAAATCTTTGATCCCATTTATAAGCAGAGAAATGAAGGAAATGAATGAAAAATTCCCGAGGTTTAAAAAAAATATTTTTAGCTTGAAAAATATTATAAACCTGTAATACTTGGTTTGTATTTAACAGGAAATATATCTATGGTAACTTCCCTTGCCCTTTCCTTCTAATACCACATGTGCCAATAGAGGTGAAAATACAGCCATTAAAAGTTTCCCAACAATTTTACTTGTTATTCCAAGTAGACTTTTTCTGGTTGTTGACTAAAGGCAGGAGAGCCATAGTATCAAGAGAGTCCCATAATCTTCCCTTGCCATTGCATTTCCCTCTCTTTTTATTACTATCTCACTTATAAACCTTCTCCTACAGCTCAAGCATCTGGAAATATATTTATTACAATAGATATTATTGAATATTAGTCACTTCTCCCCACCTCTTTTCTCTCTACAAGAAATACCAATAGCCAGCTAAAGTCTCCAGGATGATAAATAAGTTTTAAAGTATCATCTTAAATTGACAGGGTCTTCTCTTATTATAGCATGTTAACAACTGCAGAAGTGACTACGAAATGTATAGAAGAGAATCAGCACAACACAGAACCCTTGGGCTTTTATTTCTGTACCACTTTTCCTCTTGACAGTGCACTGTGATGGCTTATTTTGATTCTATTATCACATATAGAGCAGACCTAGATGCAAACAAGAGGCCATTTCATGTGGCTGAAATCATACAGTGACTCAAAACACCATTGAGCAAAACAGAGCCTGAGGTGTCTGCTATAATCAGATCAGATTGGAGGATGATATAGGAGGTAAATGGGTCCCTATAATGGATCCCTTTTGCTAGCAATTAGCACAGTGGGCCTTGAGGCCAGCTGCGTGAGTCTGCTCAGTTGCATGGCTCATACTACCATCCTGATCTCAGAAGTGTTGTCCCCTCTGCAGCACACACCATTTTACAGGTACCAGCTCACCTTCTCTTACAGCCCAAAGCAGAAGGCACTGCAAAAAATTACAAGGTGACAGGCTTAAAAAAAAAAAAAATCAAAAGGGATCCATTTTCCCCAGGTGGGAACTCACAACCACAGGAGATTTTGGTGGGCAAAAATTTAGGTCACTTCATAAAAAGTTTAGATGAAGTAATGGACTAAAAAAACCCTGGACAAGAAGCCACTGCTTGCAGGAAGGCAACAAGGGAAGGAAAACTGAGCTAAACAACTGTTCTGGCCATGGACAGAAAATAGTGATGTTTTTCTTCCTCCTTCACTTATCTTTTAATTTCATTCTTTTAAATACTCCTGTCTGCAAGGGCATGGGGGAGCTTGATGTAACCAGTTGTCTTCTGTTCACATCACTTTGGCCAAGGAGGATCCCCTCATCCTCCCCGCAAGAGAAGAGATCTCACGGCACACAGCTGCAGTTTATATTTCAGTCACACCAAGCTGTGCATTTTCACATTAGAAATATGAACTATGGGAGAGATTTTTAGTAATGTTATTTATTAGACAAGTTCTCTAGATTTTTATCATCCATAACTCACGCCTCTGAATGGATTTGCTGCCGATTCCCCTAAGTCATGTACAGAAGGTCTTGAAGTACAGTATTTCTAAAATACCATTTTTTAAATTTCACATTTACATGCATTCCATCTGCACACTGAGAACATTAACTCTACATTTATGATATTTAATGTCTCATTTTTAAAAATTATGTAGTTTTGTAATTACATTAAATGAGGGGATACTGACTTTTAGAAACTAAATTCTAAGTCTCTTTCTATTGCCAAAGCAGTCAGGAATATCTTTAAATAAGTTTATGCTGTAGGGATCCTTTAATGATCCATCTGCTGAAACCAGAAGGAAGAAGAAAAAGTAGTAGGATCATAAGAAATGAAACTTCAATTCACCATACATTAATAAAAAGCTCAGCTAGTGACAATCAGCAAGACTTTAATGAAGTTTGAAAGTTGTATCCACTTGCACTGAATAACAGGCTTCCAATAGTTCTCTCCAACACAGAAAGAGAATGAACTACGTGAACTAAAAATTCCTCACACGATTCCATCTTTCACAACTTTTGGCTAGAAAAGTGTTATAAGAATCTCAGAAAGTAGCTTTATTTCTACATGAATTATTTCATTTTTCAGTGTTTACCTAATCATATTCATTTTCACAGACAGTAATACTCTGTGGACACCTGTATTTGACTGATTTTTCAAATTTCATGTTTTTATAATGGTAAACATTCCTAAGAGTTTACAATAAACCACCAATTGTAATTTGCTCATCTCATGAAGTCTTTGGGAAGAGCCTGGGAACACTGCAGCTATATATGATTTAGCTAAAATCCAGTTATTGGGGCTGCTGTAAGAGTAATTGGTGTAAGTCTGTACATGACCTTACAGTCATGGAAAGGCTGGCACATACAGCCATAACATAACTCTTATGCAGAGTTTATTCTCCAGGTTAAATATAATTCAACTAGAACACACTGACCGAGATCAAAAGGCAGATGAGCTGATAGGGTCCTCCTCAGACGTCAGTCATTGAAGAAAGGGAGCCATTGATAAAGCAGTCCATTGGGAAAGAGTCCTCACACAGGAGCCACCCTGACCCCCTTCCTCCCTCAGCTTTTCTACTGAGCGTGGCGGATGGGACGGAGCACCCCATTGGTCAGTTTGGGTCACCTGACCTGCCCACAGGGTAACCACCCAGGTCAGCTGACCCTGGTTGCCACGGCAACGAGTGTGTGCGCATGGGCCTGTCCCCGGGCAGGAGGCCGGCCCTGCCTCACCCGAAAGCAGGACACACACAGCACAAGGTGGAAAATACCCAAACTGGAAGTTAACCGGTTGCTGTGAAAATAATGCTTTTCAGAGTAAAGAGCAGTTAAGGTAGCATCACTTGTTACCACAGGCAGATGTAAAAATCCCAATTAGAAGGCACAGAAGAAATTCATTTTACTGCAGAGCGAAAAACATAGTGCACAAGGGCAAGAGAGGGCTTTCCCTTGAAACAGCAATAGAGAGCATAATACAATACGCTTCATGCCCTGCTCAAATATGGCCATTCCCCGCTAAAATAAACCTCCTTTGTTGGCTGGAGAGTATGTTGTAGGTGTTTTGCTTTCCTTTTGTTGTGTGCAGCTTCTCCTTTCCAGCTGAGACTGAATGAGTAAAACATGAGGAAAAAAAAACTTAAAAATCCCATAAATATTTTTGACGTGATTCCAAGTTGAAAGAGCTAAGTTAAAGTATCTTTTAGGGTTTTCAACTTTACTCAGCTATGAATAACATACACAATGCAAAGAAATTACCCAAGTGTAAAAGACGTTTATCTGAACACTAAATTACAATGGTACTGGGAGCAAATCTGCTTATGACTTCAATTGCCAAAGTCCTTTCCTGCTTTTTCGCAGTTGTGGTGTGAAAACAGGAAAGCTGGAGTCAGGTACTAACTCGGTTCAGCACATCTGTCTCCAGAAGCTTTTGTAGTATCTATACGCAGGAAGAGAGACTGGGTTATTGGTGGCCCAGAAAAGGAAAAAAAAAAAAAGAATATATCTAAAAGAGACATTTGCATCATCTCTTTTCCAGTTATAGGGATGATTCTGTCTCTGTTCGCATTTGTGCCTTCCAGTGTAAATTAATGACTTCACTGATTTCAGTGAGATAATTCAAATGTTTACCAGTAAAAATGTGTCTAGATGTGCGACAGCGGGGCTTTCAGATTTTAGTGAGTCATTTTATACCACAAGAGCCACCTACGCTTATTAAGTATAACAAGGTTGTAATTTTACCATGTCCTTTTTCCGTGTCTTCCAATGTAAGGGCAAAAAATGGTGTGTGATATCAAACACAGAGACATGCTACCTTTGTTTTAGAAAAATGTCCGTGCGTTGGCAGTGTGACCTTGCTTCCCTATATTACTCCAAGAGGAACATTTAGGAGAACTGCAGATCGACTGCTGAGTTATCCAAGGTGTTACCTCCAGCAATTACCAAGAGTTTAAGGGCAGGTGCTACATAATTCTTGGAGCTGAAACAGGTTTTTCCATAAGATAAAAAGGCATGGCTCGAAATGTCAGAGGTTATCGCTCAACTGGGTGTTAAACTGCTGGAATTGTTTTTAACGCCTCACATTAACAGTACCTGGAGACTGCAGTCCAGCATTTATTGATTTAAAGTACTGCTGTGTGGGACTAGAGAGCCTTCTAATCCTCCAATTCTGCCAATAACCCACTCCAGGTCCTTATACCAACCAGTTGACCTTTGCGTTTCCATTTCTTCTCAAGCATTCGGTGACGTCATTAATTTAAAATTCATTAAGGCAAGAACTGCTCATCTTTTATGTTGTGAAGCATCTTGCACGTGGTGGTCTTAGCATCTAGGGTCTGTAGTTCCCGCCGCTATATAAATGAAGTCACAATAAGTGACAAATAGAAGTTTCTCTCCATGCTAGGGTTGTTGGTTGTTTTGTTGTGTTTTTTTTCTCCAGAGAAACCGTGGAAAGAGCTGCTGCAGGTACAGTGGGGTTACTCTGGTCGTCAAAAATCCCCATTTGAAGTGGAATATTCATTTTAGAGGTATTTTAACCTGCTGGCATAGTCAATTACAGTGAGTGGATGGCGTTTTAAAAGCATTTCTTTCTTTTGAATTGAAATAACTTTTTAAGGTAGGAAGACAGAGTGAATAGTTGCCGTCTGGTTGCAGCTAACCTCCCAGAGAATATATCGAGCCACGGGTCTATGCATATAGATTATATTTGTTCTTTTTAGTCAGCGATCCTAATTTTTTTCATTTCCCATTTGACCTGTCTGGAATGGCAGCTAAAAATTTCAATTTAAACAACTGGTGGAGATTCATTTTCTAGAACTTATAAGCAGAAATAGTGTTCTGATTAGCAATGAGGCTCTCAACCTCCAAAGAATAAAGAGAAATCAGTTTTGAAGAAAAGTATGAATATGTATATGATACCAAGGCTGTTACACAAGAACCACATTATTGATTTAAATTACCTTTGGTTATTTACTACACTTTTAAAAGTTCTGCAGTTTACAAGAGGAGGCAAGCTCGCACAAAGTGCTGGTGTCAGGCAGGTAAAAAAATAATAAAATGCACTTTAGTCCTGGTTTACAACTTTGCTGTTACACTGTTCACGTTCTCCTTCACCAGACGTGCTGGTTATGCCTAATACTGGCATTTCTATGATGGAGAGCTCACCAGCACATCTTGGTTTTAATACCATGGCGTATGCAGAGTAAGAGAGCAAGCAGAAAAGAAGCCACCCTAGACTTCACGGATTCTCTCTTCGTTAGAAACTTACACCATATGACCACTAACGATTGATTATCTTTTTTGAGCTGGAGATCTGATTTATAGTCATCTGTGATCTTTTAAAAAAAACAAACACAACCAACCAATACTTTAAAAAGAGGTAGATGAACTCAGAATGGAAATCAAGCCCAAAGCTAGGGCAGGCTCTAAACCAGTCTGGTCTGCCTGAACCATTTCTCCTTCCCTTTCCCCCAAATGGCCTGTTGTTACAAACTTGATATTCGTGGTCCTACATTTCTTGCAATTTGCTGAGATGGAAATAATTTCTCTAGCACCAAGCACTTCTCTGCCTGCCCAAGTGCCTCACCCCGTCACATTTTTTTCTTGGGAATTCCCCACCTTCGTTTTGCCATTAGGTACCTGAAACAACTTAACTGAGTGATGTGATTTAACGAGGTAAATTATGAAAAGAAGATAAAGGGAATTGAGGCCAAATGCAGCATTTTCATTATGTTCAGACTAGCAAAAAATACATTTTGGGTTGGAAAAATTGTTATTCATGTAGAACTAATACATCACATGAATGTATATATTAATATAAAAATGATGCAATGGTATTATATGTAAATGGTAGCACTGAATACATTTTACCATCTGAATTCAATTTTGTCCAACTAAATAACATTTATTAACATAGACATTAAAAGGGTCTAATTGAAACAGCTGACAAATGCAATCCTGTAAGATTAAGACTGACATTGACTAAATGTTACTATGAAAACTTGTTGCATTCCTGTTTGAGTTGGCAAACCTTCAATTGATTTCCAAAGCAGAGGCGCATTGACCTATGTGAATAAGAGTGCCTGCTTGAGCTGTCCCAAGAACAACGTTTGCATTACTCAAATTCACAATACTTCATTCAACAGTTTTCATGCCCCTTTTTGTTTCCCGGCTATAAGCATTCATGCAAACAGCCTGTTTGCACAACTCCTTGGCCACAGCCATTTATACAAATATCTGTATCCACATGCAAACACGGCTCTACCTGCACAGACAGTGGTTCGATACTCGTTATTTGCTATCCGCTGTTTGCCATTTGTTATTTTAATTATCTTTGGCTATAATCATTTCAGGTGGCTGATCTGGGAGTAGTCAAGTCACCGAGGAGAAAATCGCATGTCCTGAATGACAAACAGTTCAGGCAGCCAGAGACTGATGTGACCATTGTGGTGAACACTGTGAATAAACACATCTATTAAAAAAACAAAAGCAATCTCCAAAATGTGTTAAAGCTAGGCAAAAAAGACATTCAGCTAACTAGCACACAACAGTTAATATATCGAATGGTTACTCTGGTCCTAATTTAACAAAAAAAGGTTTGGTACTTTTTCTTTCCTTTTATGATTGTGAAATATTCAGACAAAAGAATAACAAGCATTTTAAACGCTGCCAAAGCCAGCTTTTCATCTATCAGCACCATAGAAACACCTTTGATTTAACTACTTTTCCTCCCATCCCAGTTTCTTACTGCTTTGAATATCTTTGAATTCTCTGTATGCAAAGCAAAGGAGTTTTTCTGGGGGGTTGTGTTTGGTTTGGGTTTTTTTGCACTAGTTCAGAATTTTCTTATTGAAAAAAAAATGTTTAAAAAAAGGAACCAAAAAAGTCATTTTTCACAGCACTGCTGGACTGTTGGTCCCTGGGAAATACAGAGCTAGACTAATGGCTTGAACACAGCATGTATTTTTAGTTCAACCATAGAAGGCCAAATGACCGGAATGATTAAATCATGAAACAGGTGTCCTGAAAGAAGTTGTGGCACGGTGGAAAAAAACCCCAGCATTTTCACAGCATAACGAGCCAGCGCAGGTCGTTTTGTCTGGTTTAGAAATCCAGCTTTGGCCTCCCTTTCTTCTGCAGCCGTGGGTACCACCAGCAGCAAAAGGATGGAGTAGAGCTGCCTGAAGTTCATCCTTTTCCATACTTACAGTAATTGGCTTACCCGTAGCTAGAAGTGCAACATTAGGTACTGTTAGACAATTGCGTGCAATCAATTCTTTAGGTTTCTCATTGTTATAAAATCAGGTGTGGGTTTTTTTTTTTTTCTTTTGGGAGATTAACATTAAGATTGAAGCCTGTTTGGTGCCAACACACACGCACACATCATAAATTAGACTTCCTTCTTTCAGAAACTGAAAGAGTCACAAGTGTTTGCATATGGAAAACATTAATTTATTCAAACTTAATATCTTACAGGTAAAACCAAAAGTATATAGTCAGCTAGATGATTTGCCTGATAAATCTATTTGTCTTCTTAATGAGCCTTTTTTTCTGAGGTAGTCTGAGCAACTCATGTATCTGAGCACATCATCAGTAACCTTGAAAACTAAGTCAATATTTGGGAAAAATCCTTGCTGCAAGATGCAGGAAAACTTAAAGCTGAAGATCTCTATAGGGACACCTGCTAGCTGATGACTGGGCATGCTTGACATGTTGCTATTTAAATAGGATTAAGCATACAGAGCGAATGATGGGGGGGTGTTTAAAAGTTCCCATAAGGAGGAAAATTCCTCAGTCTTTTCACACGCATTTGATCATCCTGGTGCCTTGGCTGACTGCTGCAGATCAGCTCCTGCAACACAAATACACTTCAACTCAGGGGGACAAGGGGACAGAGTTGAGTTTCATGTTCCTTGGCAAAGCAAGTGCAAATTGCATTCCCAGGACCATCTGCTGAGATAGCAATTCCTCTCCGTCAAAGACAGAGCACATGGGTTGAAGCGCTGTTAATACATTGTGCCTCTTAAATAAATCACTTTATGCATACACAGATCATGTTGTGATATTTTTCATTTAGGACGATGCTTCTCCAAGGGAGCAAAGTAATATAAAGTTTGCATCCATATGGAGTTTAGGGTTGTTTGCCCCATTAATCAACAGAGAGTGCAAAGTGTATGTGCTAATAAAGCCTTCACATTGCACAGGAAAATGTCGTGTTCCTGTGTCTTACTTATATAAGAAGCGAACTGTCCTGATGGATGGGAAAAAAGGAAAGGAAACCGGAAAGAGGCTGAGGTCTTGGTCAGACAGCCATGTGCTGCATGACCTCCTGAGGTTCTGCAGGCCAAGAAGTGTTCCAGCTGAACAACCTTCCCTTGAAAAACAGCAATTCAATGGAGGCACCGCATTTTGAGCATTTTGTAGGAGTGTGCCAAATATATAAAGACATTTGACAGGATGAGGCAGAGTTGGTCTTGTCTGTGAATCTTTTATGTTGCCCATGAAGGAAACGCTTTCAACTCAGGGCTGAGAAGAAACTCCAGTTCCTGCATATCTGTGGGTCCACATGCAGGGCTGCAACATTTTTAGCACCATCTCTAGCTATTTACTTGTGGGTTGCCATGGAAGTGGTACTGGAAAATCTGGGGTCTGTTGTCCTTCTGGTGTTTCAGACCAAATTCTACAATGGGCTCTGATTGCCCTCCTGCCTTCACAGAGTGCTCTTTATAACATTAAAGGTTGTGAAATGCTGTACTGGAAGCATCTCCCATGCCTGCAAAGCTGAGGGTCTGAGTCACAAGTGCTCCAGCTGTGCACGAGTCAGAGATGCTGTAATGTGAAAACAACAAAAAAGGTCTAGCATAACTTCCCTACTCACAAAACTACACATTGAGGGCAATTCCAGGTAGAAGCACCTGAGACCCCACAGAAAACAAGGAAGTGCCAAAAGATAATTCCTCTTCATTTAAGGGCAATGAGGTAAATTTTCGTAATTGAAAAGAACTGTGGTAGGTAGTAATGATTTATTTTTTTTTAATTTTGGATGTTGTAATTCTACTAGTCAGATAGCAAAATCCAAAATCAAATACTTGACAGACGTTATTCATCATTGGCATCCTAGAGAAATAATTAATACTATTGGTGCTGCCACTCTAGGTATTTTTCTTTAAATAAATTTTAATTAGTGCCCTTACTATGTTCACAGCCTAGAGAGGTAGAGAGTTTAGTGTTCCCCTTCATTCTCCCTTCCCAATCTTTGACAGCTTTTGTTTATCAGCTAGTTGTATTATTACCAGCCCTAGTATGCTCCACTAGCCTCAGTGATCTGAGAGCACTGAAAAAAAAAATCAACTTGAGAATGACAATGCTGGCAGCTTAGCGGAACAAAGAAGCCGACAAGCTACGTTTTAAAATGGCAATCAATATTAACTTACATCACGCTTTAGAAAGTAGATTTGACAAATGGTATCAAAGCCCTACCTCCAATTGACTTTTGTAAAGGAACGTTTCTCCTGTATTCCATTTATGTTTCTAGAGGTTATTGACATAGTTTAATAACACTTTTGTGTCATCAGAGAATTTGTTATTAGAACTGAATATTTTATTTTTTGTGCTCAGAGAAAGAAAACTTTAATCAGTGAAAAAAAGGCAAAGATATTGAAAAGATATTCCAAATAGCTCAGTAACCTATAAGTAACCAGGAGACAGTAGCATATTGTTCGCTGGCATTATAAGATAGCTTCTTACTGTCAGATGGGATTCACCTTAATATTTAGGCAAAACTCTTTTTCATAAAGATAGCAACATGGAAACTTATGCATGATTGATTTTTCACTAAATCTACGTGTAATTAGTTTATAACAGTAGCAGCAACAGAAGAATGGCTGCAAAACCATTTCCCTGTGGTAGGGAGGACCACCTGCACCTCTACTGTATTCCTCTTGTGTATATATCCCTTGGTGTTAAGAACACCCAGTGACAGAGATTGTATAGCCTCTTCAGGCAATCTGTTCACACACCAATTTCAAACTATTAGAAATCTTATGATAAGCCTAATTTAGCCTTATGATTAGCCTAAATTTCCCTTGCTACCATCCATGCCAATTAACTTTTTGCCCTGGTGTGGACAAGAAACTTCTCAGCAGCAGTAGACCTAGTGGAAGATTGGACTATCACGTCTCCCTTATGTCTTCTCTCCTCAAAAGTTAACCAACACTATTAACTCAATCTTTCCTTGTAGGGCATGATTTCTAAACTTGTACTCTTGTTCTCAGCCTCTGGACTTCCTCTGATTATCTCTCATCTTTCTTGAAGTGTGGTGTTCAACGACTGCCACTAAACAGAGCAAAGTCTTATTCCACTTATCTTGTGAACAATTACCCTAATTCAACACCTACATATGATGTTTGCCTTTCTTTAAAAAGCATGATTCACAGTAATTCCCAGCTCTTTTTCTGAAGAACTCTTGCTAGTCACCTCGTTTACTCCTAGCAAAGAATGGACTTTTCAGTGTCCTTACTTGAATGTCCTCAGACGCTGGCCTTACTGAAAATTTATTCCCATTAAGACAGAACAAAATTTCACAAGGAAAATCAAGTGTGCCAATTTTAAGAAGAACATTTCATTGATTCCACATCTGCAATAATCATTTCAGTTATGCAGAAGATTATCTATGACACACTGAACATGCGTATAAACAGAGCAAATACTCGTGCTTCCTTAGTAGATTTGCATAAGAATTCACATTGTTTGATAGTATGGGTCTAATATACCTGATTTGGGTCTAATATACTGAGACTATGATAAAGATCAGGTTGAATTTTTCATTACCATGCACGGCATGTAGTCATCTACATCAATGGGAAAAAAAACCCCCAACATCTAAGTAAAATCAGTCCTGGACTGTTCTGCACTTCAAATCCAAAGAGTCATTCTTGACTTTTAACTATTAGCAAAGGTAGATGCTGAAACATAAAAACATGAAGTAGTAATGTTAATGCAGCTACCAGAGTGAAGGCATAAGAAATGCTACAGCAAAACCCCAGAATTACAGATATTCAGTCAACCTTGAGCGAGCAAAATGCAAGCTGGCTTCCGAAAAAATGAGAGTAACGTATTCAGACAGTGCTGTTCACAAGTCCCACACTCACTGAGGTTTTTTGCCTAAGGTCAGGCCTAGATCTGGCCTTCAAAAATGGGCGGATTGAGAAGCAAGTCGTGCTGAGAAGAGGGATGCTGTGTGCAAGTGGGGCGCAGTGCGTGTGGGCGGACAGGGATTGGAAATGGCAGCAAACTTGTACAAATCGCAGTGGTCAGAAATTGGCCGGCCTGGGGGCGGCTTTGTATATTTTGCAAACTTCTCCAGCAAAAGCCAACCAAATTACCTCCTTTTGATCACAGTGCACAACATCAGTACAGGCGTCAGTGACCTGCTGCTCAACATGGGGACGGTATGTGCATGGGCTCAGCTCTCTCCGTGGCTGGGAACGGCTTTTGCATCCTGCAGCCAGACTCCACGTGTCCGTATTTACAGACCTCCACCTGTCCCCCCTCCATTTCTTGGCTCCAGCTTCAACATGCACCTCCAACAGTTTTGTCACC
Source organism: Rissa tridactyla (assembly GCF_028500815.1). Classification (NCBI taxonomy): domain Eukaryota; kingdom Metazoa; phylum Chordata; class Aves; order Charadriiformes; family Laridae; genus Rissa; species Rissa tridactyla. Next base: position 26,327,579 of record NC_071473.1, read on the forward strand.
TGCCAGCCGGGAGCCGTGCTGCCCTAAAGATACGATATTAATGAGCAATCAGGCATGGCAGGTCTTAATGCTGCATCCCCTGTGGAGTCACGTACGAGTACCTCTCATTCTGCTCACTGCGTTCACAAGGTTCAGTCACTGAGCCAGCAAAGAGACTGGCACTAATGGAAGGGCTTCATTATGCAAAGGGGCGAATAGCTGGCAGAGACACACAATATGGAGATTTTTATTATTTTTTTCTTCACGAGACAGAAAGAAAGAGCATGCAGTCTTTTTGTTTCTGGGCCCTTCACATCTCTCTTCTCAGTATAAGCAAAAGCCTACAAAAACTGCATACCACATATGCTGTTATTATTATTATCCTTGGCCTGTGAAAGGTGGAACAGGGTTTGTTCAACAGGGATATCTATTCTATTTTCTTTGCCTCCTTTTTCCAGTTAAATCCTCTCTTCAGCTGCATTTCTCAGAAGAGCACGTGGATTGCTTTTATCATTGTTATTTTAGTCCTTATTATTTTAGGTTTTTTCTTTTTAGTTAAAATGTGATTTTGCTGAATTAGAATAAAATAATACTGTTATCAACCATATCAGGATATCTTAGAAATGTTCTTATATTCTACAGCTGTTCTCGATTAAATGTTCTGCTTTATCCAGGGTCGGAGAGGTTACAAAATGCTAACTAAAGCCTTTAGATAGGCGTAAACTGGCATAAAGTTTTCAGAGTTTGTTACTGGATCTTCCGACAAACCTGCCACAGCTCTGCAGCCCCATTCTGCTTCCCAGCTGCAGACTCGGAGAGGAGCTAAGCCAGGGCAGGGCTGTAACTGCTGGCTGATGCTGGCAGAGGTTCAGAGTTAAGAAGCTGATCTAGTTTATGAATGTGAAGATCTGAATCAGGAGATAAAAACAGATGCAGAGGCCTATCCTGGCACGGGATTATTCTATTTCTAGGCCTATGCTGGCATGGGATTGTCCTATTTCTAACAGCAAGTATGGGTGGGTTGGCCAGCATCCCATATCGGGTGGGAAGCGAAAGGAGCTGTTTCAGCATCACCTATAGGTCACTAATTAGCACTGAGCTCTTCAGCCACACCTCCCCTGCCCCACAGCCCCGCACTCATCTAATTTCCTCCGTTCTCATACCCACCAGACACACTGTCCACAAAACCTCTAAGTTGTCCCAGAAAAATCCCAATATTTTGTCTCCCAAATGTGTTCTGGCCCTCGTCTTGCTCCAGATTTCCCCCTGTGCAAATGTGACACTCAGAGCCCCCAGCCCTGACACTTCCCGTCTCTCCTGGCTCCACTGTCCTCGATCAGGCCCCCAAATCTGTCAGAACATTACTGCACAGAGCAAGGAGAACCACCAGAGTTTTGCTGTAAAACTTAGGCCAGAAATTCCCTCACTGCACTTTCACGGACTTTCATGAGCAATGAACTGGTAGAAGGTTTGACATGAGCTGGCATTTAGTTGGTCTTTGTTAAAAATTACATGAAATGATTTTTTAATTATGGCCATTGACCAGAAGCACTAAGCTAAAGAAATTCAGGGTCTTTTATGCACATCAGAAAACTCGAGTTTGCCGCCAACTGAATGGCAGTTTTCAACTAAAGCTTATGCCATTTTCAGCTGTGTCTGAACCACAAACCCCTGTACTGCGAGGGTGGCACGAGCGTGGGTGAACCAGCACACCTGGCTGACTGTCATCATTCCCCATCAGGTACTCAGAGTGGGGAACAATGCATCTTATTTGTGAGTTCTCATTTTTCTAAAATGCTTTTCATGCTTTTCCCCCCCCGCCAAAGCCTTTTTTTCTGGGAGTCTTTCACAGCTGCCTGCTATGACATCCAGGCTGCTCAAGCAACTGAGGTAGGAGCCTGGACAAGTTCTTGGTCATGAACTAATGCAAATGGAAGGAGATGCTACCTGGATCATGCTGTGGTCTTGAGGACTCATCAGTGCCATTTAAGAGCAATGAAACACATATGTCGGTGACCAATGGTTTATATTATTCATCTTTTCCAAAGGTGAACGACCAAGAAAGACCCCCCTATACTTCCCATGTTCATTATATAATTTCTTTCATATTCGTCTTCATTATCATTTAACAAAACCAGAAGAGGACCATCCTTCCTAAGCAAATAGCTGAGTGCAACCACTGACAGTGACACTTCTTCCCACAAATCCCATGCCCGAGGCCTGTGGCTGTCCCCAGGGAGTTATACTATGTCCGTGATGCTTTACCTGCATAACGTACCATCATATTTGAGCCTCATATCAAAACTGAAAGCCAGACTGTGACAGAGCAATAGTGTTAAGGTATAGGCAGGACCGGATTTGATTGCAGGCCCTCTGGCCACACCAAGTAGATAATTTTTTCCTCCCACAGCACCCGTCTCCTCTGCAGGAGTCTGTCCTGCAGACAGAAAGCACTTACTGCCTGCAGGTAAAAGCTTCGTCTGGATTTTTTTACCTTCTGCTCAGGGATTTCCTGGCCTTTCTCTTTTGTTCACCCACCACCATAGGTGAGACTGGGACCCAGATTGAGATGACATGTGCTTCAGCAGCAGGTTTTTGCTGCTCTTCTCACATTTTTGGCCATTTGCTTAAAGCCTAACAAACGTTGTAAGCATCAACGGGTTTCTTTCGCTGCCTGGAGCAAACTGTTGTCCTAGTGTGGCCCTATAGCTTTTTAAAATGAGTTTCAGAACTTGCTCAGACACTTGGAGACCTTCGCTTGGCCTGATGAAGTTCAGGTCAAGACAGTATTAGGGCCTCAAGTTGTAAGTTTCTAGGTCTCAGCCAAGAGCGGTTACTTGGTGAAACACAGAAGCAACGAGACTATTTAATTAACCTGAAATCTCCCACTGGCACAAAATTAAAGTTCTTTTGCCAGAATCATTAGTAATTTGCAGGCTCTGTTCAGCAGGAGAGTAACAGATATTTGATCAAATGTGCCCTTTCCAGGAAATGACAGCCGTTACGATGGAGAGGGAAGCACTTCAAAATTCATCCGACCAAGTAGAGCAATTTGGAATATGTCGTGCTCAAAAGTCTGTTAACCCTCACTGTCATTGCATAGAACATGCTGGAGGATGAAGATACTGCACTGTCTTCACGCTTCCCCCAAACCTGACATACAGCTTGATTTTAAACATGTTTTTTTTTAATACACACATTTAGATCCTACGCACAGGCAGTGGCAGGGAGGAAAGGAAGGAGATCCCTTGCCATCTTCTTTCACTAGGTTATGCCCTAAAGGATGAAAAGGCAATTACATATTGCATATGCAATTTATGTTTGGCTTAGGTAGTTTTCAGGAAGTATATTTTTATTTATTAGGATACATACTATTATACAGTTATAGAATCATAGAATGGTTCGGGTTGGAAGGGACCTTAAAGATCATCTAGTGCCACCCCGTGCCCTGGGCAGGGACACCTCCCACCAGACCAGGCTGCTCCAAGCCCCATCCAGCCTGGCCTTGAACACCTCCAGGGATGGAGCAGCCACAGCTTCTCTGGGCAACCTGTTCCAGTGCCTCACTGCCCTCACAGTAAAGAATTTCTTCCTAATAGCTAACGTATCAGATAACTGCACACTTTATAGATATATATGTATAGCCCTTATTTTATCACATTTTCAGTAAAGGAAAGGATGTTGGTGAAGCCCCATGGACACTTGTGGGAACTGCTGCTTTTCATCAGGCTACGTTAAGCTTCTCTACGGGGATGAGAGCAAAATACAGCTCGAGTGTCCCAGGGAATGTCTGCCGAGAGCTCTGCAGCGAAGGCGGCCGACCGTGGAGCTGTGTGCGGGCAGCACAGGCAGCGGGGAGGGAGCTGAGCGTCGGCAGCTGCAGCAGAGGCAGCCCGGGAAAACATGACCCTGAGGAAAAAGGGAAAACAAAGCAGGGCTTATCTGCACAGCACGGGCTGCAAGAGGCAGTCTGGTGAGCGAAAAGTGCTGTCTCCTGCTGTTTGATTCTGCCCGTGTTCGGAGGCAGAACATTTTGTACTGTACCCATAAATAAACGGGATTACATCATAGGATTGGTTATCCAAGCAGCTCCGCTGTCACCGCGGACCACCTCAGTCAACGGCAGCAACAACACTCTGATAATTTCACTGAAAAAAAAACCCAAAACAACGTTTGGAGATTACCAAAGAGCAAGCTGCATTTTTCAAGCCTTTCATTTTTATGGGAAAAATGTAACATTTCCTTTTGTCTCCCTTAAAAATGAGAATACATTCAATTCTTGAATACATACAATGAAATCATACAAAATTTCCCTGCAGAATGAAATTTATTTTCTAGTGGGTGGAATTTCTAAATTTAGGGAGCAAAAAGACCTCTGAGGACACGAGCCAGGGCAATCAGAAGACCTCTGTGATGATCTTTTGCAATCTGCACTGGTCCCATAGTCTGTTGTACAGGGCAGCTACCTTCAATGGAGGAAAAGCAGATAATGGAACGTACGTAAAGCCTTCTTCTTCTGACTATTGAGTGTCGTGTACCATAGCAAGGAAAAATCCAGCACAGCTTAAAAATGAGCACACACTGACAAAAGAAAATAATACATAAATTAATGTCTGTGTGTTACTTCAACGGCAAGCACGGCAAAGACAGGGAAAAGAAAGAAAGATCAAAAAAAGTGGCAAATCTGGAAATTGTTTTGATGAACTTGCCCAGAGTATCTTGAAGTAATATACAAGATAAATGAGCCTGTTTGAAACCCGTAGCTTCTTTAAGCACTTTGTCAAGACAAGGAGAAATGAGGCTGAGCTGCCAAAAGACAATATTTGTCCTGTACCTTTACACGGACCAGGAGTTTCCAGTTAACTGGAGCTAAAGATAATTGAATTAAAAACCTATATAAATGACAGATCTGTAATTTGAAGAGGAAAAATGGGCTGAGCTAAAGATAATTCAAGTAGATTTTTCCCCCCCCCTATAATTTCACTTCGCTCATATGGACAATTTTAAATAGAAAGCAGACCATTTTCCCGTTTCTGACAGCTCGCTGCTAGGATGGGTGTTTTCACGTGTATCTGGCAACAGACTGGAGCACATATCCTGATGTGCCTGCAATAGTTCCTGACTTTGTGAGAGTCTCCTGTTGGATCAGATCGGATCATCACAGCAGCATGTTGACAACTGCTGGATTCACAGGTGGATCAGAACAGGGAGTATCTACATGCCTGCCCATCTGTAATAACCTAGGTGACACAGATAGCTGTCTGATAATAGGTGGTTTAAATATAGGGGTTTTTTAGTCTGAAATAAATTTACCCCTGGTTTGCTTTTTTTTCTGAATTTCTTTCACATTGATGAATCGAAGTAAATTACAATCAGCTTCTACTTCAGCCCATTTTTCTTAAGGATCACGGGGTAAATCAGGCTGGAAGGGATCTCAGGAGGTCTCTGGTCCAACCTCCTGCTCAGAGCAAGGGCAGCTCTGGGGTCAGACCAGGTTGCCCAGGGGTTGATCCAGTCAGGACATGAAAACCTCTCTGGGCAGATCGTGCCACTGCTTGAACATCCTCCTGGGGAAAAAGGTTTCTTCTTACATTCAGCATGAACTTCTCCTGTTTCATTTCTTTTCCATTATCTCCCACCTCCTGAGGACCTCCACTGGTCTTGCTCCAGTTTGATATCCAAATCTAGATACAGCATGTAGATGTGATCTAACAAGTGCTGAGCAGAGGGAGCTAAAATTCGCCTCAATCTTCTGGTCATGCCCCTGTTCGTGCTAACGAGGACGTTGATGCCTTCAGCACTGTGGGCTCTCCTCCACCCACTGCCCCCAGTCCCTAGGGACCTTCCCACAGAGCTGAAGTCTGGATCAGAGTAAGGTCCTGAACCAGTTTTCCCAAGGCCCTGTTAGTGCTATAATTATTCAATTATCTGTCTTCTCGGTTTTGTTTCTGTAATACGCACCAGTGCAATGTTTCTGATGCAAGGCAGAAAGCTTACTCTCCAAACCACCATTTGAAACAACTACTGTTGATTCAATTTTTATATTGACCCTTTTTTTTCAGACAAAAACTTGGATTTTAATTCAGTGAAAGTTTCTTCAGAAAGTATCTTTTACCTCTAGCATAGCTATCAAACATCTTTTTAGTTTCAGTCAGAATAAAAGAAGCAAATCTGGCGTTACTGAGTTTGATCAGAAATTACATTTTCAGACATTTTCATACACAAATTTTTTGTTCCAATTTCTTCCTTCCTATTGCACACCCTCCATTTTAAGAGGGTCTGGTAGCGATTCCACACCACCAGTTTTAATCTTGCCACTTCTTGCAATGTACTGTCCAATGTAGTCGACAGACTCATGGATACAGTTTCCAGAAGAAAGTATCTCCCTTCAGTGTCTGTTCCCCTCGCCCTTTCTTGCTATTCTTTGTACTTTGCAATCGCATTGCAACTGCAAAATGTTCAAGGTCATGTTGGACACTACTTTGGGCAACCTGATCTAGAGAAAGATTGGGCTTTCCCAGGGGGCTTGGACTAGATGATCTTTAAAGGTCCCTTCCAACCCAAACCATCCTATGATTCTTTTTCTATATAGCCACAAGGCACAACGTGAGCCTCTAAAAGGAAAATAAAATAATACAATACCATAAGGCTATTCTCTATAACTTGCCGTTTACTCAAAATGTTGCTTCTTTCAGTTAGGTAGCATCAGAACTGTGTAAAAAAATTGAGAGGTATAAACCCCTCTGACTTTGTAGCAGGGGGAGATAGAGATCCAGGCACAGCCTTGAAGCACGTACTGTCCTTTATCTATCCTGGAGCTGCATGCTTAGGCCAGTTCCACTCTGTTATCTATTTTCTCCATAAAAATTAAGAAGCAAGCAAACAAACAACAAAAAGCCCTTGTCAAGTTGACTGTTCAATCTATCTCTGCTTTTCTCAATTATTTTTTTCTTCTGACCAAGCCTTCTTCTAACACAAATGTAATTGAGCACTCCATTTTTTCTCTAACTTTGCAACAGGTTGCAGTCTTTACTATACACAGAAGATCCAACAAACCCAAAAATACCATTTTGTTATATTTTTTTAACGTGAAAAGATTAATATTATGTCTTATGAGCATGCTATATATGGCAATAGGAGTTATACTTATTTATTCTACCAACTGAACATGGGGACATGAAATTAGTACAAGAGATAAAAGTGGATGTTTTTATGCATATGTTATGAAATTTATGTATGCACCTTTGCTCACATTGTTCCAAAGGGAAAATCTTTCACAGTAGGCATCAGTTGCTTAATTAGCACAGAATAATTAAAACTCACTGCAGGGAAAATTCCATAGCCCCACAGCAATTACATAGGGAGAGTTCTTGGCTATTGCATGTACAATTCAAAAATAACTTTTAGGTAAGTTACCAAAAAACATCAGCTATTCAAAATTGCCTTGTAACTGAAAGACTCTGCAAGCAACTAAGAAAATTAAACCAGAAAAAAAAATAAAAAGAAAAATAATCTCATAGCCATCAGTAAGGTCCAATCAAGCGGTGTATTAACTACTTTCACTTCATTTTTCAGGGTCAGTTCTTTTTATTGATTTATGTAGATTCCTGAACCTTGAGAAATACATTTAGTATAATTAGACAGCAATAGCAACTTCAGAGTTCATTAATAATCATGAAATAGTTGATTCACTACCAATAAGAACGTATTTACAGTATACTTTTTTTTAGTATTAATAAACATATAGTTATAAAATTTCAACAGATCTAGGACTTTTTAAAAATTAATTTAATACCCTTGTTTGATCCAGAAGAAGTCAAAATTCTCCATATGAAAATGTTTCTGCCAGCAGAATGGCACGTTTCTTTTAACAGAAACGAAATGTCTGCCAACATCAATGACAAATTTTAATTAGACCTTTTTTGATGAAATTTAAAAAATGAGGGCCATTTATTTATTTTGCATTTCCCCTTTTATTTTGGTACCAGTATTCTGATATAAGCTTTCTTTTAATTTTCTTTTAGCCTCAGTATTTCGTTCCCTCTCCCCTGTACTGCATCCAGATGATATTTTCCTCTAAGTTCTTCCCTTTGTATTGTGCTCCAGTTGCTTCAGCGTGGCCAATTCGCTCGCACTTGAAAACTATCCCTTTGTTGGGACTGCAAATCTGGTAGATGCGGTGCCAACCGCCTCATTACTGAAAGAAATACAGTACACAATTACGTTACTTGTGCAGAGATCTGAGCTGATACATCCACGTGGCTTATGCAGCTGCATGTAGCACATGCTTCTGCATCCAGATAGGTCCTTCTCAGCAAGGTATTATCCGAGTGATTTTTAAGTATGCATCAGGCTTAGATTCACCTTAAAAGGCAATACAGAGGTACCTGCAATTATTTAAATGACACAGACTAGCAAGTGGGTTTAGCACCAGAATTGTTATCTTGTCCATGCAACTGATATTGCTAAGGCTTGTATCGTTTCTTCTCATCTTACTTTATAGAAAAATTAAATAACCTCCCAATATGTTTGTCCTCGATGTTCTGTATGGGTCACAATGACATAAAATTTTTGCAGAGATTTTTTCCAGAGAAGAAGCTGTCACAAGTGGTTGAAATGAATTTGAGTGAGCCTTCAGGAAAACAATGGGAAGCTGTTAGATCTCCTGTACCTGATGTGCATACCTAGTCCACAGCTAAGTAGCGGAAGTGGAAGTAGGAGAGAACACTTCAGTGTTGTTTTGAGAACAAATAAATGTTTGATGACTATAAGGAAACATTGATTGCACAGTTGAGTTGTTTTTAGGAGCATGGAAAAGGAAGGAAAACCCAAAGCAGAAGGAAGAGGAGTTAAGCGAAAAACATCTGTGTGTGCTGCCGTCGTGACAGCCATATAGAACGTGTATATGTTTATTCTGCCCAACTTTACCAGCAGAAGGTGGGAAAAGATGGAGGGGAGGTTTAGATAAAACAGCTAACAGACCATTCAACTCATCTTCTCCCCAAAGTTGGCCTCCAAAGAACCCCAACCCCTGAGGTCAGCCTCAAACATGAGCTGCAGTCTTTGTCCACCTTTCAAGATGACGTCCCTCTGCGCCTCAAAAAAGGCCATAAAAGCCTCACTCCACCCTCCTGTCCTAAATATTAACTTAATCCAAACTTTAAGTCATCTCCCTGTAAGTCCTTTAGGCTAGCTGCATTTTCCTGAATGGGTCCTAGATGAAAATCAGCAAGAAAAGTTTCCCCAAAATGCATTAAAAAGTCTTATTTATGTCATTTGTTAATGACCCCAACATTATACTCCCTTCGTACTGGAGTAGATTAATAACTAAACAAGGCACTATGCAGTGAAGATTTTGCCTGCTGCAAACACAACATAGAGAACTTGTTTATTAACTGCTGCAAAGCTTTCGGGGAATTGAAAGGGGAAGCAAATCCCCTTTTTGGGTCATTTAAGCCAATTTATAATGGACAAAATTACATCAAGACACTATAAACAGATTTGTACAGGTGTAAGTGAAGTAGATCTTGAAATACTGTGACATTTTAAGATTCAATTAAACGACTGAAAAATTTCTTTAATATGAACCTCTGCGGTTGGGTATATTACACAGTGGGCCGTATTTGTTGCCGCATGTGGAAGATTGCTGTGATAACATAATCCATACACACTGTGATGGATTATAGGCAGAGCCTCTTTTTCCATGGGTCTGGTTTCATTAGCTGACATGGATTTACTCCTTTTTACGCCACAGTTATTGACACCCAGGCAACAGTTTAATCCTGAATACACTCTCTTTTGAGAACTGAAGATCCTTAGGATGACTTTACTGTACTTTTTTTAAGTACCATAGTAATGACTTGGGAGACATAGCAAAGGTAGTGACAGAGAGATTTGCAGACACACTAAAAAGAGAAGTGGGAGCGAGAGCAGAGTTCAGTCAAGGAAAATGCCAAGGTGATATACATTGAAGATAAAGAGAAGTTCTGATGGGGTAAGAAAGTTATAGCCATTGGAATAAATCTTCTCCTGTGGAGTAGTGTCCCAAAGCAGGAGCTTACCTGATGAGTAAGTGTGATCTCTGTCCCTGAATATGTCGTCAACTTCATGCCCCACCACACACCTATCTGGGTGTTATTTAGTATCATACTTTCATTTTTAAGTGGGGAAAGCCATGTTAATTTGTCAGCTTCACTTATTTGGTATTTAGGGTTCCCAAGACCTTTTTTCTTCAGGCCACTCTATGAGCATATGGAAAGCCATTGTTAGTGACTGGCAAAATTTAATATGCTACTCTTTGTATTACTGCAGCCACTAAAGACAAGTGGTCCAAAGAAATCCAGACCTATCCACTCTTAAAGAACAGTCAGGTCCAGTCTTGCTGCGGTAAGCTACCCATCAGGTTAAAACCTCTAAGCTCATACGAGTGTGGTGATGCATACGTAATTTGTCTGTAAAACACTCTGGGAAACTTTTCAAAGGTAAATCTTTACAAAGCACACGAATTCCCATTTTCTGTCAATGGAATGTGCCTAACTAGCATTTCTGCCTTGAAAAATCGAGTCCTTTTTGGCCCTGAAAGTATGAGGTAGTTACTATAAATGAAGGTGCTGTGTTTCCTATCTTTATAAAATAAATCTGTCCAAAAGGCCAGAATAAATCTGTCCGGAAAGGATGAATTGCAAGACCTGGACCTCAGCACTCTGCTGGAAAGAAGCTTCTGAGCATTCCATATCACACCAACACACTCCAGACCGTCCCCATACCACGTGTCTGGGGCTTCGCTTACCACCTGCTGCGGCGATGTCCTGGAGCCTCATTTGCTTGGCCTGAACCACTCTGCTCAAGCACACAGCTGGATTTGCCTAAAACAGAGCAAATACTCACAAAAGTGGTTCCCAACGTATTCTCCCTATTTTTTGGCCATTCTGCTTTTCCCATCTGATTCGTATGAAGAAACAGGTATCAGTTTCAAGAGATTATAGCATCAGTCCTTGATGTCCCTGACCAGATTTAATTCTATCTGGGTTTTAGCTTTCCTAACCTGATCCCTGGCTGCTTGGACAGTTTCTCTGTATTCCTCCCAGGGTACCTGTCCTTGCTTCCACACTCTGTAGGCTTCCTTTTTGCTTTTGAGCTTGTCCAGGAGCTCCTTGTTCATCCATGCAGGCCTCCTGGCTTTTTTGCCTGATTACTTTGTTGGGATACATCACTCCTGAGCTTGGAGGAGGTGATCCTTGAATATTACCCAGCTTTCTTGGGCCCTTCTCCCCTCCAGTGCTTTATCCCGTGGAACCCTACCAAGCAGCTCTCTGAACAGGACAAACTCTGCTCTCCTGAAGTCCAGGGCAGTGAGCTTGCTGCCCACCCTCCTCACTGCCCTAAGGATCTTGAACTCTACCATTTCATGATCACTACAGCCAAGGCTGCCCTTGAATTCGACATTCCACACCAGCTCCTCCTCCTTGGTAAGGACAAGGTCCAGTATGGCTCCTCTCCTCGTTGGCTTCTCTACCATTTGAAGAAGTGACCCATGTCCCTGTCAGGCTGAACTATGCTCACCCACCCCAAAAGAGGGATCCTGAATCCCCCCATCAAGTGCTGGATGAGATCTGGCGAACCCAGATGTAGTCCCCCAGATCCCATCCCAAGAGGATCCCACAGACCAATACAACTCAGTTGCAGTCAACTAAGCTCCCAGTATCAGGTCTTTAAGCGTATGTAATTTCAGTGATGCCCGCAGCTCAATTAGCTTCATCAGATATTATCCATATGCTTAAGGCTTTTACTAGATTGCAGTCCAAGCTATTAGTAGCAATATCATTTGCTGACTGAAATAGATTTTAACATTATAAATACTGTCAGATGGAAAGACTCAGCTTGGTTTTGAGCAGGAGAAACATGGGCAAGAAGCACAAGACAAATATTCCACAGTAAGTATTCTATATGGCGTTATTCAAAAGGAAACAACTCACATATCATACAACAACAAAACCCTTGTTGTCTCATACTGAAGCAGCTGGTTAATTAAGTTTCTACCAAGTACATGAGCATAACATAAACAATAGGTAGTGATAGGTGAACTCTCATTACCACTCCTCCCAGCCAAATTTCAGTCCAAGATCTTACGTGGGAAAATTATTTCTTAACTAATTGTACGTTTTAAACTGTTAGCAATTTTTTTTTCATTATTTTTTACTTATTTGAAATAAATTGGAGCGTGTCAAGGAATAAGCAGGGAAGGGTGGAGCTTGACGTTTAATTTTTGAAATAAAAGTCTATTTCATTGTGAAATACAAAACAGTAAACTGTGGTTATTAGTTCTTCAATAGCACTTCATCTAAAAATATGTCCAACTTGAAAACCAGCTGGTTAAAGGGATAAATAACTGGAGGGAAAAAAAAAATCAAAACATTTTTGAATGTTTTGAATAGAAAGTAAACAACATTGAAACATTGTTTACTTCATTGTGCTGGGAACAACAAAAAAAATCTAGATTTTATCCACTGAATTTCAATATTGTAGGAAAATCACAAATTTTGGCTCCAGGGGTAATACTTTGTATCTTATGTGCTTAATAGAAGTAAAAGTTCCAAGTTCCCTATTAGCATAAAAGAAATCCATTTAAAAAACAGCCAGTCCAGAAAGAACAATTGCAATCAACTAGCAAGACTTTCTGTACAACAAAGGTTTTCTGGGTTTTATCTAGAGGATATTTTTCAGGATTCTCCTCCAACATAAAACCTAAAATCATACCCAGTCCCCATTCAAGCCCTGACAGCAACAGGGAAAATGGCATAATCCTTCATATGTGAATCCTCTGCTGTTAAATATACACATGTGTGTGCCTGGTTCGCACTCTGGATTTATTTGGTTTAGAGTAGGAAGAATTAAATGCAGTCATGACTTTGGTGCCTTTAATTTCCTATTTGACAGGAAGTATTAGTAAACACTGCTATAAAAAACAAGTGAAACATTTACCACTAGATCTGACATCTAAAAATTGTACTTGCACCATAGCTGAATGCAGGCATAACAAGAACATCTTTTAAACATCCCTGTTATCTAGAAAAGGTTGCTGGAAATGTCCCCATAAAGCATATGTTGAAGACTATTAATTGTATTGTAGGAAATGAAATCTCAGCAACATGTCTCCATTATGCGGAAACCCCAGATGTTGTATCAACAATATCGGTTTCACCCATTGCTGGTTGGTATAACTACCCAAAATCTGTAAGATGTCTTTCTATTATGCATTCACTAGGGCAGGAGAGTTCAACTCAGAGACAGATGAGTTTGCAGACCAGTGCAATAAGGAAGAAGGCATCTGTAGAGCAAAGAAGCAGGAATTGCGGAAGAGAAAAGCACAGCATCCTAAAAAACTTGTAAAAACCCCTGCAACAGGAGGGTGCACAGTCAGCGCACTCACGCTTCATTGACATCCCAGGAAATTTAGGCAGGAGTTTGAAATGAAGATGGCCCATAAAAATTTTTTCTGAATCAGGACATACGAGCAGAGTGTATATACGATTAATAACACATGTTCATTTTAAACACTTCTAAAATGATTAAGTTATGGAGGATGCAAAGTTTTTTGATTGTCTGAACTGGACTTCTCTACTTGTCAATGACAACACGTAGAGCAGAGAGATACATAAACCACAAGTTTAAGATTATGGGTGTACAAATGAAAGTAACTGCTGGGTTGTAAAGTGATTTGTATAAATCACCTCATAAATTTGTATAAAAACAGAAACCAACTATTGACCTTGAAGGTGACTTGTCAAAAGAAACAGCAGAAAGGCATGGTCTGCAAGAGACTGACAATGATTGGATAAAATCATGACAAGATGAATGAGGAAACATCAGATTAGGTGATCCACAGGATCATATCGGAGATCTCCAATATAAGCACGAGCTTTGACAGATCTGTTTTGGGAAAGTTCTTCCAAAGATGCCAAGGAGACCAATCGGTGAACCCAACTGCCAATCAAGAGAGAAAACAAGGACACTAATTTCACTATGTGACCAAAGCTACACCTGCGGACCCTGGTCCAGATCAGGAGGAGAGTACCCCAACCCAGTGACGGTTGCCCACCGTGGTCAGGGTGGCTGTCTTCCATGGGTATCTCAAGGAGCGCATGAGAACATGACTTCTCTGGTGTTGCCACGCTGAATTGCTGATGGATACAAAGGTGGTCTTTCCTGAGTGAATAATACAGCACGGTTTGTGCTTGTATGGCTGCATATTATCCTGGTAGATACAAAGTTAGATATTGTTTTGGGAATAATCATTTAGCAGCTCTTAGCAATAACAGCTGGAATATTGTTTTATATAAAAAAAAATAGTGTAACTCGATCACCCAATTCAATCATTGGTATTTGTGCAAATCGGTCGTTAAGTTCCAGAGCTTTAGCTGTCCTGCAACACAACTAGTATGTCTTTTAAAGACCAGGGTAGTGAAATGAGTACTAGAAATGTGCTGTCACTACTAACCGGACTTGACCTCAGTATGCTCACAAGAGCCATAGAAGAGCCCTGCAAAGCACTGAGCAGGATAAGCTGGGGTAGGCAGTAAAAGTGCCCATACTGCTGCCTAGCCAGGTTGTTAGAAGTGTCACTAGACATTATCACCTTTTTCTGCTGAGCTAGGCTGGGGCAGGTGCAGCTGCATTTGACAAGGAGAGCCATGGAGCCACTTCTGCCGCACACAGCTAGCAAGTGCACTGACCCTTCCAGTAATACAGAAAAGTTAGTGTTGTGGCATTCACGTTAGTATCCACTAAATTCACACCAGACACTCTGCTCGCTGTGCTTTGTTAAGTTTAAAGGGCACTGAATCTTACATCCATAGCACACTCAGGTCTTGGCACTGCAAGCAAGACCATACGTATCCGAAAGTGGGAAGAGACAGAGGAGTAATCAGGAAGCACAACTACTAGAAAGGCTTGCGTAGCGAAACATGCAAGGCACAGTGACCGACAACAGATAGGAGCAATGTACCAGGAAAAGGTCACTTGAAATAACCGGGCAGAGGTAGATTACTGATTCGTTATCTGAGAAACATCTTATCTGGAGAACCAGCGGGCTGGAAAGAGGATCGAGATGTGTTTCAGAGAGTTGTGCCAGTCCTATTGTTGAACTCGGTGAACAGACCCAAGAGGGAGAGCTCAGCATCAGAGGTCAGACCACTGTTCTTGTCAGAGATCTTCGCACACGGCTTCTTCCACCACAGAGCTAGAGGAAAGTGGAATCACCAGCAAAGATAACTAAGGGCAAGGCACAGGCCAGTGTGTGCACCGAGCCTAAGGGCAATGGGAGCCTTGACCAAGAATGGCTTTGTCTCTAAAAATATGGAGTCATTTCATTGTACTAGTCACAAGAGAACAAGAAGTGCAAGAAAGGGATGAGAGAGAAAGAGGGCGAGAGCTCCCTGTAGCTAAAGATTAGGCAAATGCATAGATTATTTCATTTAACATCTAAGTCCACATGTTGGATCCCGTATGTTAGCTTATGTAGCAGTTGAATTATCATTTATTTCTTTTATAAAATAACACCGTATTTATTTTCCTCTTTCTTGGACTTTCTGATAAATATGGCATGAAGTTCTAAAGTGCAGAAGTGACAGAAAAGTAAGTGCACTTACTTTCTGCAAATATGTGGCTTTCTAATTGCAGATTTTTCCTTCTCAAATCAGAGCAAAAAAGAGCAACTGATGACTACAGCTGAATGAATACTGCAATCATTACCCTTGTTATAATGATATATTTCAATAACAACCACAATACTTGATCCCCATGGATGGTTTTATAATGACCATGGATTATGCTGAGAAAATGCTATTCCTAATTTTATTCTTAATGGAGTGTGAAAGTCTTGCTATGTGGTAGGGACTAATTGTCACTTTAAATGTAATTTACATCACTCAAAGAACATGTATGCTTCATGGTATTAATTAAAGGATACCACAAAAGGTTTGGTTGACAAGAAATGGTGGATTTCTTACATCAAGCCAAATGAAGCAGTTGTCTCACTAGAAAAACTCATATTATCATTTAACAGGAGCACATTTTATCATAGATAGCGTGTGGCCATGTGAAAGAGCGAGCATAGCCTTCAGAACATTTGGTATCTGCATAATTAAACTAACTAATCAATTGCAGAGCAGTAGTCAAAAGTCAAATCTTAATGAACTGGAAAAATGATACTTCAATTTCTCTGTCTGAAATCCCCAAATTAGCATAATAAACACAACATATTTCTAATCAGTGAAAAAACAGTATTTTTTTTTGGTTATATTTAGATGGGTACTGTGTATTAAAGACATTATTTGCAGTGGCTTTGTAAACCATCAGCTAGTTTCGAGTAATTTAACAAAAATAATGTAAATATGTTATGCAAAACCCACAAGTTCTTGTCCCTTTCTGCAGCGTTTTTGTTGCAAATACCATTTTCTTTCATTTTTTTATTACTATAAAACTTCCATTCTATTTATGCTGAAATACAGGTATTACCTGTGCAGTGCCTATTTCCCAATGGGTGGGTACCTGCTGATTGAGGATGAGTATTTTCAAGAAATCCAGTTATCCCTAGAGAATTGGCTAAAGAGCTGACTGGTTGAGGTCAGAAGTGACTTTTCATTCACTTTGCATTCGTACTGTAGGGAGAGGGATTTGATCGAGATCAGCACAGCGATAAACTTAACAATGATCAATGCTATTCTTTATGCTACAGTCATGTATATCAGTAGGCAAGATCCATGGATCAACTGGCATAAAAGACCCAGCCTCCAAAGGGCTGACTGCAACAAATGGCAGAAATTGTATTTCACTTACTTTACTAATCAGAAAAATGCGATGCATCCGTTAAGCATCATTCACTAAAATAAAAACAGAGGTCAGGGATATCATGAGAATCTGTACCCAGGCTTCCTGAGTCCTGCTGCCTTGCCTGAAGTTGTGAAAGGACGTAAAGCAAAATTCGGTCCAAACAAAATTGTTACCCCAAATCAAGGAACTTCAGCTAAGACATTGGTGAGTCCTCATTTCACGTGCTTTTTTTTTTTTTTTGCAGCAAATGTGCATTTTTTTCTGAAGTCATTCAACCAGCTCATCAGCATAGTCTGTTGCATATAATTATCAAATGTGCTTTAACTCAGTCAAGAGAAGGTATTACCTAATGGAAGGGATGTAGGGAAGGATCCTAAGCCAGTTTGTTGGGATGGATTCATAAAGGATCATCCTCCTGTCCGTGAACATGTGAAACTGTGAATATTACCACCAGTTCTCAAAAATAAACCTAATCTGTATTGCACCGGTGCCCTGCTTCATTTTAGCACTGCAAAATAGCCAAAGCTTTAGAGAATAGATCAGCCATCTGTGCCTGCAGGTGTTTACAATACAGAATAAATTAAGAAGTGACAAGGCATTGAGAAGGTTACAGTTGAATAATTACCATGGAAAACTCAAAATCTTATGCACCATTTCAACTACTGAAGATGGAGTATCTTTCTCTGTCCTTTTAAAATCGGTTTCCACTCTTGTTGAGTTTGCCCTTCTGTCTGAAGGACATTCCCCTTCTTCAAATACAGAGCACTTGCAGAAATTAAGCCGTGTCAATACTTTTGCGAACAAATGGGGTTTTTTTCTTTTTGATTTAATTGATACAAGAAATTCAGTTACCGGTGTCGAGCGTAAAGACCTGTGCTTGTCTATTTGCATCTATGATGTTCTGGGAGAACATCTTCTGGCTCTAGTTTTCTTTCCTCTCTGTTCCCAAGCCCTGCTTCCTGATATGATGCTGTTCCATGGAAGGCACTGGCATTATGCACCAGCTTCTCTGAGATGAAGGTCATCCTCAACTTTACTTACACATTATGCATCTTCAACACAGAAGCTGCAGATGTATGGTAGTAAAAGGAACACACGGACCTTAGATCTCATTAGAACTTGGCTGCCCTTTAAAAATTAGAAAACAACTCTTTAAAATCCCCAAATTAATAAAACATCTCTATTTGAACACTGAAATGGAAGAAATGACTCAATTGATGAAGTGCTTCTGATTTTGAAAAGAGGAACTTTTAAAATGTTTTGCTTCTAAGTACCATATATGATAAATTCTTAATATGTACAATGAAGAATTGTCACAGTATTTTATCAAAGAAAATGTTGGGGTTTTTTCAGGGTAAGGAAAAGGTTTCACCTTTTCTAAAACTGTTTACAATCAAAAAGAAAATAAGTAAAAATAAGAGTTAAAATATTTTAACAAGAAGATAACTATCCAAAACTTTTGCATAACATCTATTACATTGAACCCTCCGTCTAGCCACAGCAGCAGTGGATTCAAGGATCTTCAGAGGCAAGCTATGCAGAAGGCTAAAGAAATTAGTAATTAAGCACGCTGGTATCTTCCACGTGTGGTACAAAGGTATTTTTTGCTATTCACAGAAGACTATGAACACACATGGTCACAAATAGCTCAGATGCTAGTCCTTTCTTCAGGAGTTTCGGTCTAAATAACAGTGCCTGCTCCCCAGAGTAATTTTCTCAATTTAACTGTCTGGAGAGAGACAGAGCGCACTCCTCGCACTGCTCACCCCCGAAAGATGCCACGCAGCTGAGCTGGCAGCAGTGCGTTATTATTGCCTAGGCTGAGAAACGTTCATGCACTAAGAAAAAGGATTTCCAGAAGTGTAGAAGAGGAGTTACATCTTCCACCAGGTGTAGGCTGGCCCAGGACAGCAAGCACATCTCCCCACAGCATCTCGCCGTCCCAGAAAACGAGACTAATCAGGGCCAAAAGCTCCAAAAACTCCAAAAACTCGGAGGTAGAATAAAAGCCTTTAGGCTTTCAATTTTATAAATTGGTAGTGTTGCAAGGAAGAGAAGCCTGATCTCTGTCACCTGCAGAAGAGAGAAAGGTCTGTAGGGTCAGACGTGCTTTTGCAGAGATGCAGTCTCATCTCCTGGGTTTGAGGCACCGATTTTGGAGCCACAGGGTCTCCCAGCTCTCTACTGCTTTATCCCACACTCAGTAAGTCCATATTTTGGTCAGACACACACAAAAAAAAGAGACAGATTTCTAGACTACTTAAAAAAACCAAAACAAATAGTAGTATTCTGATTAGGATAGGGATGGTGGCTAAACCAGAAGATTTGACTGGGTTAGTAACACAAGATGCATAAGCAGCAAACTGGGTTACCTTCCAGTTCAGCTGAGAAACCAGAAAAGAAAAACACTTAGAAAACACATAGAAAAAAAAAAATAACAGCAAACCTGGACATGGGCTATCTCTGTAAAGCAGATGTTATTAATGTGTCATACACTGGCTGGTGTGCAGAGGAGCTAATAAAATGATTTACGGCTGTAATTATTCTTATTTTATTATATGGAATGAACTATACTGAGATGCAAATCTAGTAAACCCCGCTGAATATTCGTAATAAAGGAATTTAATCTTGACCTTGAGCAAGACTGATGTGTGGGGGTTAGCATACAAAAGGACACTTTTTAATAGACTTTTACACGCTCTTACCTGAAAGGGCAGCAGTCAGTTACGGTAGAGGTTGCTGAATCCAGCAGCCCAGCAGAGATGTGGCTTTGCGTTCAGCCAGCAGCAAGGCGGAGTGCGTATTCCCAGTTGGCACACATGTATACACTCGGTTTTGTGGTTTTTTTTCTCTGAATTAGCAACACTGAATTATTTGATTCAGTGCTGCAGTTTTTGAAGGACAACTACCATGGAGCAGAATAAAAAAAAACCCATGTATCAACCAGCAGACTTCATCATCAATTTTTGGTTTTGGCATTTTTACAAAGTGTTTAGCCAGTCTTAACTTTAGGGTGTAAATCAGGTATCAGGTGAAAGTGCTAGAAAAGCGAAAATATTTCTAATATATGTCTTCTGTTCTTGGGTTTTAAGTAAAACTTCATTTTCTGGTCAAATCCAAGCAGAGTAGGTCGATTGCTCATTTTATATCTCCTAACCAAGCATTGACCTTGGGGCAACTTCACTTTTTTGATGTTTCCTACCTAACTCTGTGATTGGAATCTTATCCTAGGAGTAATCTACACTGTGGGCAGCAAAAACCATCTTCTCTTAAATCTTCGTTGGGCAACACACATGAAAACGCCACGGTCAATGGCAGAATGAATGACTAAAGACACACAGAAATAAGTTTCCTTTCACTTGCCCAACTGCCAGGCCAAGAGACCCACAGACCATTTTAATATGTTTGAATCAAACCTACTTGAGGAGTCAGATCAATTATTGAGAATTTGTAGGATTATCTAATTAAAACATTAGCAGGCAAATTGGACAGCATGGAATTGCTCTACAGAAAATTGCATCAGGCAATTTTTTTCCCAGTGTAATAAACCTCCTTCTCCAAAGGCAGATTGTCTTTTCCTTCCATTTTGATGTTTTAAAAAGCTTTTTGTGTCTGTTTTAGAAAACCGAAAAATGAATTTTCTCCTCAATTTCTTTTCCTCCTTCCTACAGCGTGTAGTTTTCACTACAAATAGTGTAGGGGGAAGGAGAAAGGTAGTGTGAAAACTGAGAAACCTCACTTTTAAACTATTTGTATAGTTGCACAGAAAGTCAGGAAACTAAGACAGTATATTGTGGCAGAAACTGGAAGACATTATAGGTGAAGTGCGATAAAAGTAAATAAATGGGGACAAAGTTTTCTTGTAGTGAGTGAGGAAACAGCCACAACAACCACCCAGCACAAAGCCATGAAACGTTTCCAACGAGCACACCCGTCAGCACAGCGAAACCACAAAAATGAGGCAAGTCTCGATAAAACCACTCAAATTCAACACTTGAGGGCAAAGTAGAGCCTCAGGTGTCAGATGTGACAGACTGGCTGGCACTTCGGTGGATCTCGCCATCTTTGACGTACATGCTAGAGGATACATGTGAAAATTAACTCTGTCGTCACATTTAATTATACCCGAGTGCTTCATCCTGCCGCAGAGTGGCGCCGGATAAGGCGGCACAAATATTTGCTGCCAGCATTTTGCATGTAATTAGAACAATTTACCTTTTGTTTCGCAGTTACTGAAAAATATTAATTGGGCCAACGAAGATTTGCAGGAGCCTTTTGACGTTTCTTGAGCCTTTTGACGTTTCTCGAGCCTTTTGACGTTTTTCTGCTGTTATTTCAGCAGTGTGAAACAAAGCTCACCAAGAACAAGGGGGTTAAATAGCAATGATTATTTATTTTTGCCGCACAAAGGTCTGGGCTTTCTGTGAAAAAATAAACAACAGATTTTCATGTTTGCTGCCTTGTCTTTATGAATGGGGAGACATGAATATCTTTGCATGAGCAAGTTTTCATATTCTCTCTCGCAGGCCGGCAATTTCACCCGCCTGCTTCGTTCATCGCTTTAGCTTGTCTAACTCATCTCTGACCAACAGGACCTTGAAATTATCTCAAGGCACATTATGAAATACATAACAGGTTTGTGAAGAAGATGCAATGAGGAATGGGCTGTGGGGACAAAGCTTCTGTTACACTGCGGCACAGCACAGTCTACTCTAAATCGCACCGAAATCTCACGTAACAAAAAAAGCAAACATGAAACAGTATTTTTGTGCTTCCTGCCACTTGGGATTTTTCACATTTCACATGTTGTACTGCAACAGAAAACATACTGGTGTTCCTAATCAGGCTTCGTGTCTGAAATATAACTGGAGTTTGCTGGTTTTCACTAGTTTTACACAAATTAAAGCATTAAATTGGAGAATCATGCATTCAGACACCTTGGAGGGTGGACGTGTTAGCTGTATTCATATCACACACCAACTGGCTTCTTACTCAGAAACAGTCTAATTCAGCGACATGCTGTCCAGCTGGAATAAAGATATTGGAATTTTGCACTTAATCACTTAGCTCCCCAATCAAAGATCTGTGGGTTTGATATTGACTCCTGGGCTTAACGGAGCACTAGAGCAAAACAGAAGAAGCCTGATGTCTATCCTCTGATCTGCCATTGTCCAGGGGCGGTCATGCTGGTCTCATCCTGAATACTAAGGAGAAATAAAGGATTATTTACCACTGTAAGTACTATAAATGCAAGAGAAGGTGGTACACTATGCACATAATTATTGTCTGGTGGTTCTAAGGCACTGTTTTTTTGGTTTTTTTTTCCCCAGATAGGAGAGGAATAAAAGTGTATATACTTGCAAAAGATCAAAACCAGAGAGGACAGAACTATGGCAGAAGAAGAAATGCACACAAATAATTGGACTTAGCAGAAATGTGCTCTCTCAGACAAACAAATACAGGAAGCACTTTGTGAAAAATAAATGAAATGAAGACACAAAAAGAAACTACCATAAATGAAAATACAGAGCATAAATCTAACAGACTTAGACTTACCTAAGCTTATATATATTGACTTTAATGGGACTGCTCTGACTGCCCTCTACATTTAGAGCTGCAGGACCAGTACCTGTATTTTTCAGATCATAACCGATCCACATTTCAGATCCACATTGAAGTTAAAACATCTCCATACGCATCAGGTGATGGGGTTACTAGGTTTAGTGTCTATCTGTAGGCTGGACTTCTGTATTGGGTTGCATTGTGACTGTTTTGAACATAGTAATTTCATCCTGTCCTATCGTAGCACCAGAAAAGTACATAATGAAAATGAACTCAGATTTCCAAAACTTTTAAAACCTCTCTGGAAGAATACATAAAGGAAGAATAGACACAGCTTAGCAAACAATGCATAGTAGCAATGGGTAGTTTGCTTTATGAAAAAAAAATATATATAATGAATGATTTTGAATGAATAATAGCCCAATTTATGGAACTTCATAAGGCAGAAAGATTTTAAAATCCTTTTGTAAAGGAAGTTCAGGTTTGTATTTCCTTCAGATTCTGAGAAGAATAAAAGTCTGTAAATGGTATCAGCCTCTAGGCAGTTGACCTTGGAGATTTTTTTTCTTTAAGTAAAAAGTGAAACCCTTTTCTTTCCTGTCTTTCCCATGCTGAGGACTCTAGAGCTGGACGCCATACTCCAGGTGGGGTCTCAGCAGAGCAGAGAAGAGGGGCAGAACCACCTCCCTTGCCCTGCTGGCCACGCTTCTTTTGGTGCAGCCCAGGACGCAGTTGGCCTTCTGGGGAGTAAGCACAAACTGTTGGCTCACGTCCAGTTTTTCACCCACCAGTACCCCCAAGTCTTGCTCAGCAGGGCTGCTCTCAATCCCTTCATCCCCCAGCCTGTGCTGATACCGGGGGGTGCCCCAACCCACAT
This sequence comes from Rissa tridactyla, assembly GCF_028500815.1. NCBI lineage: Eukaryota > Metazoa > Chordata > Aves > Charadriiformes > Laridae > Rissa > Rissa tridactyla. The sequence goes on from NC_071473.1 coordinate 26,350,827, forward strand.
GCAAGACTTTGCACTTGGCCTTGCTGAATTTCATGAGGTTCCCACGGGCCGACCTCTCAAGCCTGCGTAGGTCTCTTGGCTTTGTCTTCTCTGTGTATCAGAAAGAAGAACCTGGATTCATTCTGGCTTCATAGTCACCCTCAGCAGCAAGATGACTCACCACAGCCAACGTACACAACCATTCACGCAGTTCCAAAACTGTGGTGCTCCTTTGGGTATGCGTCAACTTTGCCTCTGTGTATAAATGTAATTTCCAAAGTGCAAAAATAAGCTTTATGCCAAAACAGACTCCCTCAGTCTTCTTGTTACTACTATCACCAATCAAACAGGAAAACGTTGCCATGAGGACACTACCCCTCCCTCCCAAATACCCCATGCTTTTTTTCCGTGAGAATCTCAGTGGATCCCCAATTAACCTGCAGACTCCTCAGGGAGCTCATGTAGGCTTCTATCCCCAATACCTTCTTCCTCATAATTTTTTGAAGCTATTTAGATATCTTCCTGCTGCCTCTCCTTATCTATTCGACTCTGGTATACCTTTCATCCTCAAAATCTAGCTGCAATATCAGTGACAATTTCTGGCCCGCCTGCTCCTGGGTTTGTCAGCCATTAAACTCCCTACAGATATACTTGCAGCAAACTGGTTTTTGCTAAGTTTTGGCTGTCTTGCTGCTTGATGAGAGCACCGTCTGGTCTGGCACAGAGTACTTGCAGCCTCCCTCAAACAAATGAAGGATTCTGCTTTTACACAGAAATGTTCTCCAGCACAGCAGTGCTCATGGTAACAACCTCATAATGTTCAGAGGCAGATGCTCTCAATCAGCTGCGCTCTACAAATGGGGACAGCAATGAGGCAGAAGGAATGGAAAGGGGATGAGAAGAACCAAAATATTTTGCCAAAGGTCACATTTCAAACAATGTCATTTAACTTAATTTTAAAAGGCTTCTTGCCACAAGACTCCACAAGATCCACAAGACTCTCCTCTTTTTTTTTTAATTTTTTTTTAGCATAGCAAGAAAATTCAAACATCAACAAACAGGCACTTCAGCTTGTCACTTTATCTGTTCTCTTCCTTTCTTTTCAGTGAGAAAAAGAAAAAAATGAGGCAAGTCCTTTGGCTTAGCACTGAGAACTGCTAAGGCTGCTGAAACTCTGTAAGCATTTGGTTAGTCTAGTTCTTTTGCAGAACAGAAAGCACCACTTCTTTCAAACCATTTAAGTACTAGTATAATTTCACTGACAATAAAATCTTTGTATCTTTGCTATTAGCTGCCAAAGGAATTAAGGGGACAGAAGGATTTAACGTGCCTAAATTTTATCACAGGAGGCCTTGCCACAAGCAATAAGCACTACACTGAGTTTTTAAACAAGTCCGTAAACAAATAGTATGGAGAACCAAGGCAAACACACCTAAGAAGTGCTTTCTTCTCTTACTATGGAAAAGGGAAGGCTGCACAGGAGAGGAAATTACCTCAACTCATTTTGCTTCATCTTTTTGAAATATTCATTTAGATTTCTATCCTTTTCCAGTTTGTATGTACTGTATCATTAACTGAGATGCCTACACAAAAGTTCAGTCTAGCCAAAATTTAAATATTATTACCCAGGAAAGTCAACAAAAGTGATTTTTCAACAATTTCAAAACTTTTTATTGTTTTTCAATAGAAGATTAATTGAAATCAGTCCTCCAAGCAATTTGTTTTTGCTGAACCTGATCGAAAAGAAATCTGAATGAATGACAAACGATTTAAAAAAATTCCATCCAGTTTGAATTAATATGTTCCCAGTAAAGTGTAATAGTCTTCCTGTAGTAGTGGTGTAAAAGAACAGGCACAAACTCCGTGTACTTTTAACCAGCGTGAACACAGCCTTTATAGAAAGCGGACATCCCATAGATATGGAACTGGAAAAAGAGGATGTCTCTAAAATTAAAGACGGGTGCTAGAGAGGAGCCTGGATGAAAGAAAATAGAGAATATGCATCATGCTTGTTAAAAAAATGGTACCATTGCTTGATACTAGGACAGATGCCCTGTTATGAAGAGGCAGTTATCTTTCACTTCCCAAGCATGCAAGGTTATTTACTCCTAAGGCTGTCTGGTTTGTAAGAAAGAGGAAGAAGTAACCTCAACCGCATTGAAACTCATAAAATAAAACATCTCTCCACTTTCAGCAACTGTTACCATGCTAAAGCACCACATAATCTTTATGGAAAAAAAAATGTTTTCAAATATTACAATAGACAGCTTCATTGTTCTTGCAACATTTAGCATGTTTTATCCACATCCTTCCACTGCCGGGTAGAGCTGAAGGTTGCCAGGTGAAACCCTTTAGTCTACGCAATACACAGTTAATAGAAACCAAAGCAGTTGCAAGGGAACCTCGTGCCACTATTGCAAACCACCCCATGGAGCAAACTACCAATGACTGTCAGATATATTCCAGCTGCTTTGGGCCCTATATATCTTTCTGTGTGATAGATTAGTCATTTGTTACTCACTCCTTCCTTTAAGGATTGGTCTTAAAAGCTAGACAACACCGTCCAGTTTTTGGCTGTGCTCGCAATTTTATCTCACCTGAGCAGTTAAAGAAAAAAATAAATGAGGATTTCATTTTAAAAACTGTAAAGGCTTTCTCTCATGTAAAAATACTTCAGAAAGCTTCACTGAGAACTGAAAATCAATAGTGTTTTTCTTTTTCCTAGAAATGATTGTTTTTTCACAGCAAAACTCTGGTGCTAGAGAATACAGCTGTGGGAAATGCATGCACATCTATCACGTGGATTCATGAAGGCATTGTCTTTGACTCCCATTTACACAGCATTAAATCCTGCTGTGTTGACTTTGAGTTTGACATGCTACTAAATCTTAAGTCCCCAAGCAGAACCCTTTCAAAATCATGGTGTTTCACTAGCTGTCTTCGACCACAAGTGTCACCTTCATTTGAAATTATCTTGTCCCAAGTGTGCTTAAAACATTCTCATACTTTTTGATGAGCTTGGGCAGCGTTCCAAGGCTATCGCAAAGCCAAAACCCCTGCAAGGGAAATTTTTTTCTTGTTGCTTTCATAAGCACCCTTTACAGGTCTGTTCAATCCCAAAGTAGGCCTGCTATTATGCAAAAGCAATTTAACGCGATATGAGTTATGACTGAGAGGATCCATGCAGGTGTTCATGGGTTTTAATTAATGCATTTGCTTCACACCTTTAATTAATTTGTGACAACATTCTCGAGTGTCATCAATGCAAAGAAAGACAACTTTGCTGTCTGAGGCTTGTCAGAAAGCACATAAAAAGTATTACAGGCCTTGTGAGGCAGATGAGTCTACCCCAACACTAGGTACTCGGACCAGGATGGTGTCTGGGAGCACGAGTGACTGCATAGCTTTCTGTAGTGTAAAAATAAATACATAAATCACCATCTATGGATCAAATTAGCAAGATTGTTATGAAAAAATGGCATTTAAGTGTTGCCTAAAAGCAGGAATGAATCCTGCTGTACTAATGAATCACCTCTGCTATATCTCTAGAAGTTCGTCTATCGAACTATGCTGTTTGAATAATATCCAAGACAGATTTTTTTTTTTAATCAACGGACTTATTTTTCAGATTCTGCATCAAAACATTTTTAATCTATTCAGTTCAGTCTACCATAAAGTATACTGAGTAAACTTTCTTAGCTGTATGTCAGCATTTGTCTACATTGCACAAATACGCGATTTGCTGAAACGGCAAATCGGAAGCTGGTTAATTGCATCAAATTTCTCACTGAAAAGGCTTTTTAACTACCCTCAAATATCATTGAGGCTGAGACTAAGTACATGTTTGAATATTTTCTTCAGTTCTCTGGTGACAAAACTGCTGATGTGGTTGTTCTTACATCCATGATTGATCCAAAGGAAAAAAAAAAAAGGAAAAAAAAAAAAGAAAAAAAAGGCAAAATTTTAATCCTAATGCAAACACACAGATGAGAGATGCTCCAAAGGAGGCAATTTTGTACAGCACTGATTTTCATAAAGATTTTCAAGCATTTAATCTTCCAGCAATGTTTGCTCCTAAACATAAGACGCTGAAGTAAATTGAGGTCTCTCTTCCTGATATAATTTGACATTATTTTGGTGGCTTTTGACCCATCTCTTACCTTGTAATTTGTTGTCAGCAATAAATATTTGATGAACAGCTGATCACTTTAAGATATTTTTTGTCTGTGGGATATCAAACTTCTCTTGATTATTAATTTGCCATGATACCTTACGCCTGCATTACTTCAGGTGGTTGTGATTATCTTTATTCACAGATCACTTGGTTCATCCTTCCCTTTTTCAAATGTTCTGATAAAAGATTCTGTTTTGTTGAACACAAAAGAAAACCAAATCTTCATACAGAAAAAAAAACCCTCACAGAGGTCATCGGGCTACAGTCCTTTAAGTGAATAAATCAGAGAGCACTTACAGCAGCCAAACTGATGCAATGTTTCCATTGTTCTTAGCCACGTTGTGTGACACTATTTGTAGTTTCGTAGACTGGGGCTTTGAGAGGATCTCAAAGCAGCCAGACACTCAGCTTCCATTCTTGTTCTGGACTCCTGATTCCCTTCCATTTCTTTTAACATTACAGACTTCTTTGCTTGAATAAAGCAAGGCCTAATTAGCACTTTGTTTGTTTATTCTCTTCTTCCAGCTTTTACAACCCCATCACCAGGGTTCACGGCAAGAAAAATTGTCTTGTTTGTGAACCATTCACTCTCATATCCTGCAATCTTGGTGCAAAACCGCATTTCAAGGTGGAAAGCAGGACTTCAAGTTGGAGCGCTGAAGACACGAGCTAACATCCTCTTAGCCAACTCTACTACCCCTTTAATGCAAAATTTCGCAGCATCTGAAATTACTCTGACGTTGGATTTCCTGTAATGCCACAACTTTGAAACATCACATCTAATCAGTTCCGAAATCCTGTAGATGTAAGTGGAATCAGCTGTTTTGATTTTGTCAGTTCTGAATACCTAAGCCGTCATCCACAAAAGCAGAGTTTTCAGTCTGTCTTGCACTGCCAAGACATCTCCCATCTTCTGCTGGAACTCAGTACACATCCATTTTATTTGCTATATTTGCTACCAACAGGTAGTTGAGCTCCTGCTAGCAGTAAGACCTCTACTTGACATAAAACTCATAAAAAGACATCCAGAAGGGCAGGGTTGAGTTTCAGATGACGTAGTTGAGGCTGGAAAAATTATAGCGGAGATGAGAGTCCAAGGGGAGAGAGAAAAGGTGAAGGACATGGGAGACTCATAAGCCAAGTCTCCATAGTGGCTGGAGGGGAAGTAGAACCAGGGACGGAGAATAGGGAAGAGCAAGCTCACAGCAAAGCTGAGTCTGCTGGATTATTATTATATGGACTTGGATTAGTGGTGACGAAGGCGCTGGGACACAGAATTAGAGGTGAAAGGAGAGAGTCAAAGAATGAAGATGAAAATGGGGGTAACATGTCACAACAGAAGTAGGCGAGTAATCGAAACAGTGGCCAGGAGGGGGTGGAAGCAATGCAGGACTGGAAAAGAAACTACTGGAGAACATTAAACTGCTAGTGGGAGATAAGGAGTGGGAGATCAGAATGGAATCCTCAAGATGGAGGAAAATGAGATGTACAGAGTTCAGGAGACAAAATAAAGGAAGAGACGAGACCTGGAAAACTTGCTGTGTCATTTCCATTCTTCCACTACTCTTAGCCCACAAAAATGCCCTCAGTGAATACGCATTTATGAGATGATTTTGGTCTAAAACTCAGCTTGTAACATCATCAAGCAGGTTTAGGCTAACTCTATTGTTTCTTTCATGTTCTTCGATATTTTTTATTTCCTTTCTCTTTTTTTTTTTTTTTTGCATTTATAGTTTTTTGTCCTTTTCTTTGACCCAAAGACGAGAAATTGTTCCAGTCCATCAGCATTCAGCAATCCAAACTCAAGCTGGAGCAGCAAAGTGTGATTATTCACATAAGTCACATGGTGGTTGTTCTGCTCCCTTCATGGCTGAATGTAACTTATAATTAGTAACTGAAGCAGCCACCAGGGCTTTGAATCTCAGTGGAAAAGATAGCAGAGAAGCAGACTTGTTCTGATTTATTCTTTCTGGGAAAACCTGTTAGCTAAGCCTCATCACACATTCTCTTCATTATTAACCTTTCTTGCATAAGCGAGAATGCAAAGCTGTGGTGGGGGAGCCATGCCACACAGCTTCTTAGGAGGGGAGGGAGAAAAGATGCACAGCAGAATATTTGACTATTTTCACATCTAAAGGTGGAGAGGGAGAGGCTGCTGCAGGTTTTACTACAAGCCTTCAAACTCTCAGGGGAGATACGAATTTGCTCCCGCACGTTCCTCCAACATCACGCGGGCTGGTGCCGTTCTGCATTGGACGAGGTTCAAAAGAGTACCATTTCTGGGGAGATCATTTGCTTCAAAGATGGAAAATTTCTCTTCTGGCTTTGGGCAGGAACATATAATTTCCTTCATCTAAATATGAGTCTTACCCTACAGAGACAATTACAGGCGTATCCACAATTTGCTCCGTAGCTCCCTGCAGGCAGAAGTTGCACATCACAATAGCCCTTACACAACCTAAAAAATGAACCTCCTTTCTTCTCTGCAGATGCATGAGAGAGAGACCTAATCTGCTTCCCAATAGCAGTAACAGTGATTTACCATGTCGTAAAATGTGGAAAAATGAAAATGTAACCTGCATGCCACTGGTTCAGTTGTCTGTGACCCAAAATCTGTTTTGATTGTGGACACAGTGGGATTTAAAGCTGTGCAAATATAGCTCAATTAATACCACGCAGGACAAGAAAAATAAAAACATAGGAAAGAAATATTTCCAATGGCAGTACTTAGCAACTCAAGAGAAAAATACTGATACCGAAAGGTTTTTAAACCCTTTTTAAAAGATTTTAAACCCTAAGGAAAAAAATAAAAGCAAAGAATAAGACGACAGCAGCTCAAGGACTGGCTCACTCTGCAGAGCAACAGAGGACCACCATTTCCTCATTTTGGACGTAATGAACATATTAACACTCAGCCTAATTACATGGTGACTATATACTATGTGGATTAACCCATGTGAAATGACGAATACTCATGGATCATGCATATTGGGAACAACCTCCAGCAGCGTCTCTCTGCACAAAGGACAAGATGCCCAAGCAGAAGTGGCTTAGTAGAGGTTTCCCTACGTCTCACAAGAGGTAGAGAGACTTTTCACCCAGTGATCACCCGAAAAAGTACTCGCTTTGTCATAGGGGCAGCTGGGGAAAAAAAAAGTACCTAGATATTTTTGTTGCATGTTGTCATTGAACTAGAATAGAGGACCTTGTGGGACAAGCAAATACATCACTTTTAATTAACACCTAATTGTTCTTGACACCTGAAATTCTGCTAAGCCTCTCTCCTGCCAGACCCAATATGTGAAGGACGCCTGTGCATCACTGCATCAACACACAGGAACTGAGAATTACTTCCGTGTTCAGGATGGAACTTCTTTGCCTCATTTTCTGCTTGAGAAAGCACAGCATTTTATTTTTAAATACTAAAATAAATAAGAAAGAGGACCAGATTTTCAGCTAGTAAAAACCAACAATGATTTCCGTGGAAGTGAGAATTTTCTTTGTAGCTAGAACAATTGAAAAGTTACGTATAGAACAAAGCAATCGCTGATTTAAAAATATATATGCACCACTATTTTCCTTTGTGGTGAGGAATTCAGCAAAAATACTAAACCGTTTTAAAAATAATATGTACGTGTAACCTTGAGATTGTGGGGAAAAACCCACACAGAGTAGTAGAAAGCTTGAAGAACGCTTAATTATATGTTCTCAGAAAGGTATAACATTAGCATTGTCCCACCTTATATTGTTCTACTTGTATCATTAGCTTTTATTAGCACACTAGATTCATCACATACTGGTTTATGACACAGTGTAATGTAAATCAGTGCAGTGCCTCCCAAATGACTAATACAAGCTAGCTAGCTCAACTATAAAAGAAAGACTTGACAGATGGGAAACGAACAGAAAACTGCAGAAGGCCGTTAAATGTATTTTTCACTGTTTTATATCAAAGTATACAGCTGGAAATGAGAGTATTTTTATAGGTTAAATATCAGTGGAAGAGAACTAGGGAACACTGCAAGTTCCCCATCACCTGGGCCCCCCGAGCTACTCTTGATACAAAGATCACATCGCTTTAATAATATTGCTGTCCCCAAAACACTGGTCACCCGTGCACCTCGTTGACCCAGTTATGCTGCTATAAAGCGTCCTGATACCCACAGTTTATTCCCCACTGGGAAGAGGATTAAAGCAATGATCCCACGTCCCCTTCTGGAGGAAGCTGATGTCCAGGTGTTTATCACTGTCTCCATTGGAGGAGGTCACTCCAGCCCCAGCTGGGTCAGCTGCTCAGTCATCTCACTGCCCCATCAGATGTAAGGCGATGCCCCCGTGTCTTCTCCTACTGAGAGGGGCTACAGGCACCCACTTGCTTACCACAGCCCCCTTTCCAAAGAGCTCTGGCCCTCAGAGCTGTTAGCCCATGGGCTACCGTGTCCTTTCCTTCCCAATTAGTTGGGTTAGCCAAGACTTTTTAGCTAGGAGGAAAACTCAGAGGTCACCAAACCTCTGCAAATCACCTATGTACCAAGGCTTGTGTGTGCCCCTTGCTAAAAATGAGAACAAAGGCAGAGAGACAGATGACAGACTTAAAACAGCAGAGCTCCAGCACAACAGGCTCACGCTGGCTTTTCTTCCTCTAAGGGAAGATGACAATGACTTTTCGGGAAAGGCAATGTTGTGTCCCCTGTGATGGGCCAAAGGTGCAAAATCCTTAAAATGGTTTTGCCACCTACAACTGTAGGTGGCAGCCTGAGTTTAAGCTAATTACATTCATCAGTTTGATGGTCTGAGAGGAAATGGTGGTTAGCAACTTTGGAGCACAGGGGGATGTTAGCAAGGAAATTGGTGATAAAATCAAACTCCCTTATGGGTAGAGAATTGCAAGTAATTATCTGAGGAGGGCTGAGGTTTTGGCTGGCTGAGGGTAGTGCTGCAAAGCTAAATGTCTCTACTAGGTCTACGTTTTATGATGCAACAGAAGTGAGTATTTTGGTTCCCAAATTCTCTTGAAGTTATATTACAGGGCTTGGCTTGTTCCAATCAGAACTGCTTTGCAGTAGTGTTCTCATATCAGCTGGTTTTACTCCCATATTTTTTTCCCAAAATGTGAATTATTTCAGATTTATGGATTACTTGAATATACTGTCCTTAAGAAGTTAAAAGAAAAAAATAGCACCCAAGAGATAACAGTTTCCCTTTCACCTGTGATGGGCTAGCTAACATTCCAAATGAGATTCTGCATTTGTATTAAGCAATTTCTTGATGCTGTTTAAGCCCAGTAAACACAAATCCGGTTATCTTCCTGGGTAATACTCAAAATGGAGAAATGTTTCTTGGGACATACTGTCTTTTGCATTACCTATCACTAAGTTCTGTTTGGAGACAACAGTTAAATTAGAAATAAATGGATGAACGCATTGATATACCTAATCTAGTTTAAATGACCAATTTCCTAAATTGGTACAGCACCCTAATTCTTGGACACTGTGCTGGTTTGGGCTGGGGTGGAGGTAATTTTCTTCATAGCAGCTAGTACAGGGCTGTGTTTTGGATTTGTACCGGAAATGGCCTTGATAACACAGGGATGTTTTAATTATTGTTGAGCAGTGCTTATCCAGAGTCAAGAACTTCCCTGCTTCTCAACCCAGCAGCCTGTGAGTGTGCATAAATTTGGGAGGGGACCCAGCTGGGACAGCTGACCCCAATTGGCCAAAGGGATATTCCATGCCATGTGACACCATGCTCAGCATATAAAGCTGGAGGCGAAGGAAGCAGGGAGTGTTTGGAGTGATGGTGTTTGTCTTTCCAAGTAGCTGTTTTGTGTGATGGAGCCCTGCTTTCCTGGAACTGGCTGAGCACCTGCCTGCCGATGGGAAGTAGTGAGTGAATTCCTTATTTTGCTTTGTTTGCATGTGTGGCTTTTGCTTTACCCTTTAAACTCCCTTTATCTCAACCAATGAGTTTTTTCAGTTTTTACCCTTCTGATTCTCTCCCCAGTCCCACCTGGAGGGGGGGGGGTGGGGGAAGCAGAGAATGAGCCAGCGGCTGTGGTTAAGCAATAACAGACACTTAAATCGTTACAGAACCCATTGAAATGGATTAGCTTTATTTCAGTAAGTTACAAGCTTGTATGAGCACTAAGGCACGGTCTGTCTTTGCACGACTACACTATGGGTTTCTCAAATCATTTAATTAGCCCGACACAGTTCTCTAAGATGGACCAGACAGTAGGGCACTCAGGCCATTTAAATGTATGTGAGATTAATAACTAGCACCTGGAAGAAGTAATTAAAGAATAAAGCATATGAGAAGTGTTCATAAAGTTGTTCATCAGGTTGATGAAGAATATGAAACCTTTAAATATGTGATATTTTATCATGGCTGCTTTTTGAGCTAGAAAATCAGCCAGCTTGCTGGAAGCTGCTTTGGTGTCCTCCCATACCTAATTCAGTGCCTGAAACAATCCGCCTGCACAGTGAATCAGGAGTCCTGGGGGGTCCTTGTGTTGTCCTGGCTATTGTGAGCACTGATTTCATGGATATTATGCTGTCAGAGACATGCATGATATCAGCTGCACAGGTTTATCTAAATAAATTATTTAGATAAATTATACATATCTAAATATATATATAATGCTAAAATATACCTATTGTATATCTAGATCTATATATAAATAAATTATATATATAAATAAATACAAAAAATAGTGGGTTATTTTTAAAAATCCACTTTGTTTCATCCAAATACAGACATATGCAAGATCTTCCTCATCAGAGGCATCAAGATTATTGTATTTCACCAGCCCCACCTGAAGTTATAGAGCAAAAAGCAGGGTCTAGAACTCTAGCTGGCACTGAATAACTGGGATAGGAAGATAATCTGCTTAACGGGAGCAGAAACAGCAGATTTTCAGTAAGGACAAGGCAAGGGTTGGCCATGTTATATGGAAGCAGAGAGAAGCACTCAGGGAGAAACCTCTTGAGAACCTGAGGTTTTAGCTGGCATGCGGCTACAGAAGACATTTGAACCCCAGCTGCAAAACAGCTGGACTCTTACCATGCCATTTAACGAAAACTCAGCAGAAAGTCTCAAATGAATGGAGCCTTTTCCCGTGACACATTGAAGCCCTCAAATGGGATGGTGTTTTTCTGATCAAGAAAATGTTGAGGGCTCAAGTCTGTTGGGCTTGTTTGAAGGTTGGGGGGGAAAGGAGGTGGGAGAGAGAGAAAGACAGGAAAAAAATATAGTCTCACAAAAAAATAGAACATCTCTCTCTACAGTGAAACAGTCATTTAATCTGGGGACAGTTTTAGGTTGGAGCATTATTAAATAGAGCATGGTAAAAACAGATTACCAGCTTCACAAGAATATCTGATTTTGGGAGGAAAATCTATCCTGAATTGAGACAAAAAGCAGAAGCTGAGATGTTTCACACTTAAAGTTCCCAAATTAAAGTTGGATTGGATCTCCTGAAACACTTAATTTCAACAAACTTAAAAAGATTCTGTTGATATTCTGGCTTATTTTACTTTAAACTTTCCAGTAAAAATCAGTTTTAAGTTTTGAAAGAATTATGCAAGGTGGCCATTTGTTGAGCAAATCAAACAAGCCTGAACACTAGAACAAAAGAACCTCCTTCCTACAGTTTCAATTTTAAACAAGTTGGCATTTTCTGGTAGAAAACCAATCAGCTTCACACATAAGCAATTTTTCTGAGGCCATATGGCAAGCCCAGAGTGCCCAGCTTGTATCACGGAAAGGCTCCAACACCCGCTTTCTCTATGTGTAGCATCCAACACAAAAGTCTGCAGCTTCCATCTACCTTTTTTTTTGGTGGCACAAGAGGACAGAAAACAATCTGCAGAGTTCAGGAGGGCCCCTGGATACCTCAGATCTATCAAAACACAGATTATTAATGCTCAAATGTCTGTTTCATACTGAACTTTTTTCGGAAGGAATTAATTCTCATGTAAATGAGGAGCCTAAACTACAGTGATTCATGTGCGTTTTACAGCCACTGCTGGCTAAGGCTCTGTGTTTTGTTCAAATAAATCACTGGGAGGGACATGCTGCTCCAGAATATCTTTGTTATCTCCCAATTTGAGAAAAGTGATGCTATCTCCCAGAAATCTAAGAGACAATCCTTGAAGGGACTACCTCTTCTAAGACATAGTAAATCATCAGAAGCAGATGCTACTGTAATACATCAAAGTCGTCTTACGCACTGGCTTCCCAAAAAACACTGAGTTGAGATGGGGCTCCAGCCACATCCTAAGATGCGCTGACTATTCACTGTACCTGATGGCTTTGCTTCCCAACAAAACACCACAGCAGGAATCCCTGTTTTCACATCTCAACAGGAGTTTCCCCACGTGCAGAAAAGCATTTCTCACTGCTCAGTCTGATACTGCGGAACACTCGTTCCCCAGAATCTCCAACGTCCAAGCATTTCCATCATCTTCCATTTATATTTTTGATGATACAAACATGTGGAAGACTGTTATACTATATTTAATTCAAAATTCCTATGCTAAGCACAAGGAGGGGATGAGATGAAAGAATGAACAGCATGTGACATCGGCTCCATCACACACTGAATACACTGCTGGAATAACTTCACAATAACTGGGCGTATCTAAAACCTGAATATCAGAAAGCCATGTTTGCAAATAGCATTTGAATCTAATGGGGAAAAGTTTAAATACCTAGCTGAGAAAATAAGGGGGGATATGTGGAAACTCCAATAAAAGAAAAGCCAGTGACATGGCTTATTCTTTTCAATAAGCAGATTAAGTCTTCTGGTAAGAAATCTGAGGTCAAGCTTGATGACTTAGAAAGAAACATCATATTCTAGAACTTTTATAAACACGGAATCAAAGTTTTTAATTCCATAAGCCTTTTCCTAATTCTTGCAAAATTATAACAGAAATAAAGAGAAAAATATCCATGAGAGTAGGAAAAGAACGAACGTGATGAGACAGTTAAGTGGTTAGGCACCAAGCCCATCCTGTAACTGATTGGAAATGCCTTGGAAAACATCATTCAATCAATGCAGCTTCCCTTCCCACCCTGTCACATACTGGAACTGTAATTTTAAGTTTCTTGTATTACGCAAGTTTGCATGGATGAGATTTATTTGGTCATTGGTTTTGGAAACATTTGGTAAAATGTATATGTTTGTTCAAAATATTTAATTAAGGGAAACAAAACCCACAACAACCAGTGAAAAAAACCCAAAAAACAACAAACAAAAAAACCCAAACAAGAACAACAACAACAAAAAAAAAAAAAAAAAAAAAAAAACAGAAGAAAAGAGAAGACTGTTAAAGGAATGCTTCAATTTTTCATTACTAGACAATTTTTTTCACTTTCTGTAAATATTGTTCAAATAAATCAGAGGGACATGCTGCTCCAAAATATCTTTGTTATCTCCAAATTTGACAATGTATACAGTATATATGAATATATGATAATATATGAAGTATAAAACTTCAAATGAAACACAAAGCAACTAGACTTACTCACTACGATTTTATTCAAAGTGAATGTAATTTTAAAAACAAATGGTAAGAAAAAGAGGAATTTCACAATTGTCATACGGCAATTCCAATGCCATATTGGAATTGTTTGGGGGTTTTTTCCAAAGATATAGAGATTGCAAGTAGCAGCCCTGATAATATTATTTCAGAAGCTGGACACTGCTAAGCGATAACTTCAACATTATGCGATAAGGGCAATTACCTGCTGGGCTCCCACGATCCACGTTCCTTTTCACAGTTTGGGGTCCAAGAAACAAACCATTATACAATTCACTGAAATCTAATTTCCACTGCGCTGAATGTCTTCAATGTGCAGGTCCAAGATTAGTATTAAATGAAAATTATATCGTTCAACTAGAGCTTTAGTGATTTCAAATTACTATTCAAAACAGAGTGTATGTTCTTAGATAAATGGTGTTTTTAATTAAACGTGTATGTATTAATTTATTTCTTTAATTGTAGTATCTCTATTGCCTCATATTGTTTTACTGTGTATTAAATTCAGTTTCTTACATTATTACACTATTAGATCAAACTGGTAATTGTCACTTTTTCCCTTTCTTCTTGCTTATCTAAGCTTGCAGTGGTAAGTCTCACTTCATTTATCTTTGTCAACAACTACCCCGTAATAAAAGCCTGATGAAGGAACCTTGGGTCTAACCAGGGCTTCCATCCTACATCTCAAGCTTGTAGAAACCCGGAGAGCTCGTGTCACATTCGCAGAATCCAAAGGAAGTTTGATGCAGAAGCAGAAACCGAAATCTCATGTTGTGCATCTCCTGGTTTCTGCCCTGTGCTGGGGAGGATGTGGGAACAGAGAGGGGCTGAAAGCCACCACGTAGTGGGGGATCCCCAGAACCTGGACAACAGCCTCTAGTTCATTACAGGCTTTGCAATTTCATGAGTATTTCCAAGCTTCCTTTTTTTTTTTTTTTTTTCTTTTTTCCTCCAAGTTTTCTCCTCTTCAGGAAACTTTCAGAACTCAAATTTTTCATTCACAAATGAATGAATGACCTCTGTCAAATCACAGATGTTACATGGAATAGAAAATCTAATCTTTGAGCTGCTCCACCTCAGACAGAGCCAAAGCTACTAACAAAAAAAAAATATTAATCAGTTTCGTCTGTATTAAATATAAAATATTTAAAGGAGTGGGGAAGCTATAGTTTTATTTTGCTGAAAGGTGATCTGTTGAGATTTGTTGAGTAATAAGTAAGCCAATAATTTCAACATCTGTTAAAGTCATTTCAGTATTCATATCTAGTGAGGCCTTGTCTCCTCTCTCCAGTGGGACTCCTTAGAAGCCCTCACAAGCATGAACTGGAGTTTTTCTCTGCAGCAAACCCAGGCTGTTGGGAGGTGCTGGCCTTGACTGGCCCAGCCTACCATCCTATTACATGGTAAGTGCGAGGCCCATCCCCGGGCCTGGGCAGGGACACCTCCCACCAGACCAGGCTGCTCAAAGCCCCATCCAGCCTGGCCTTGAACACCTCCAGGCATGGGGCAGCCACAGCTTCTCTGGGCAACCTGTTCCAGTGTCTCACCACCCTCACAGGAAAGAATTTCTTCCTGATACCCAATCTAAATCTACCCTCTTTCAGTTTGAGGGACCAACTTTGTCAAGTTGGTCAGAATGACTGACATCTCGTAAATAGACAAAGGAAGAATTACCCTGATTTTAAAGTCTACTGACCAGTAATTTTTTCATCTTACAGGAGCACAGAGGGCATAACACCACGAGATACCTCTCATGTGGCTGTTAACTGCATAAATCAGTGAAGGAAGCCAGGGTAGGACGAGCACTCAGCCATAGGCTGGGCACATGTTGATGCCCGCAGGGTGAAGTTCTCCAGTTGAGACGCCATCCTTCCCTTCACCTGGGAAATGACACACTTCATAGCACGGAGCTTACACGAAGGCATATCTCTCAGCCATAACCCTAAGGAACAGAAAATAAACTCGGTATGAACAACACTGGCAGGTGATGGTTGGAAAAAATAAAATCCACCCGACAATGTGTGCGGGACTGCTGCAAGCTCTCCGATAGCGGTGTAGGTGCTCCCGCTTGTCAAAGCGGTGCTGGTGCTTGTCTCAAAAGCATTTATATTCCCCATGTTGAAAGGGAGAAGGAAAAGCCGCACTTAATTATAAGAGTAGAAGCTGCTACATCACTGATTGATGGAACCAGAAAAATGTTTTTTTTCTTATTAATTTACAAATTATCAAATTAGAGAGAAAAAGTGAGTTATTGCTCTACCTGTTTTGATAATTTTACTCTCATAAATACATGAATTTACTAGAGCATTTTCCTTCTTTCTTTTTCCTTCTTTTAAGAAAAAAAATGGAAGGCAATGACAGAGAATCTAGAAATATGTTAATGTCTTTCCCTCATCAAACAACCATGAATATACATGACCATACAATATTACTATTTCCAGCTACTTTGATTTATGTTATGGATAACATGTTTATATAAAGCTAATCTCCACAAGAAGCAAAAGAAAAAAAAAAACAACAAACCATGACACAACATCAACAGTGGGGAATCAAACATCACCTAAATTAAACTGATCTCTAAAGTAGGCCAGACAAAAACTGGTGAAGTATGCAGGATTTCTGAGGCACTTTATTATGAAGCGTTTTTTTTAAGTCAAGATTTGTGAAAACATGATTTATAAAGATACACAGACAACAACTTATTAAGGATGAGCTCTTCAAATCAGGGCGAAGGTAATGAAGCTGCCCAACCTACGGAAATTGATCCAACAACTAGTTTTTGATATTTATCACTTTTGATTTCATGTCAGTGAATCCCAACCATATACCCCAAAAATTAATTTAATCTAGAGCAAGCTGTTTTCAGTATGACAGAAGTGTAACTGAACAAATTCCTGCTCATAAAGCTTCCATGATAAGTGTTGTTTGATTGCCACTGAATTTAAGTTTTTTTGTTTGTTCTGTTTTGTGCAGCAAGACTCAGCTGATCCCAGGCAGTCGTTGGTACTTTAGGCTTTTGGCAGGTCTACCAAAAGCGCTCCTAGGTCAAACAGTCCAAATAATAGTCTAAATGTAGCAGATAGAGATTTTTGGGGTGGTTCAGTGCCTACGCCAGTCATCGGTGCAATCTAAAGGACATTCTTGTGCATGGCTCACTCATCCCATAGATAAACAAATCTAATGAACCTCAATCCTGATGATTTGCATATACCTAATGACACCCAAGCCTCCAGGCATGACGCGTGTCAGCTGCATTGTATCTTTTTTAATGAATTTTCTTCATGTTTTCCTGCCCCTTCTCCATTCTAAAATGGACACGAAGTTCTGATATGGCATAGCTAAGCCCACTTCCAGTCTGAAATTTCAAGCTTTCCTTACATGCCTCTTCTACAGCTGATAAATAACTTTGAACAACAGAAATGGTCAGTGCAGTGAGTTTATGGCTCGTCACGTCTTCTCTGACACCTCCTGTCCCCGTGAGGACCCTTCTGCTGTGTGATCACTAGAGTATCTTATTATTGAACAATGTATTTTTAAGACACCTGAGTTTGAAAACAACACCAGCAATCAGCGTGTTCTTGGAAATGGCATAACCCTCTCAGGGACTGAAGTAAAACTGGATCCTGTTTCTTGAAGACAGGTGCAACATTTGTCTTTTTTCCAGTCATAGGAATCTCCTCCCATTCCACCACCTCCGCCCCTCCAGGCACATAAAGAGGTGCCTTCAGCCCCCACAGGAGAAAACCTTGAGTAACTTCATTTTCTTTCTTCACACATACTTTTGGTTAAGGCTCAGCAAACTCTGATGCCTCCCCTGATGGGACATCATCTTCCTCTCCTGTTTCCAACACCTTACACCCGTAATCCCTATGCCTGTTCTGTGATTGCAGAAACAGTCAGAGAAAGGGCTTTGTTGTTTTGTGGGAAATGCCAAATTTCCAGTGCCGTGGTTTAGCCTCAGACGGCAACAAAGAACCACGTGTCGCTCGCTCGTGCCTTCCAAACACAGGAAGAATCGTAAGAAAAGGCAAGACTCTTGGGTTGAGACAAAGGCAGTTTAATAGAACAGCAAAGGGAACAGGCAAACAACAACAACAACAACACGGATAGGGGAATATACAAACGCGATTACGGAACCGCCGCTCCCCCCGCCGCTCGCCGCTCGCCGGCCGGACCCGGGACGCCCCCGCCCGCTTTTAAGCAGCAACTTCCTGCCCCCTCCCCCGGCAGCTCAGGGTGGGCGTGGCTCACATGGCATGGAATACCAGGAAAAGTTAACCCTATCCCCACCGGAACCAGGACATTATCCACCCCTTATTCCATACCATCTATGCCATGCCCAGCAGGTTCCAATGAATTGCCACCACTTTCCCCTGTTATATATATATATATATACACACATATAATACCCTTAGTTTATGGGTCATCCCTCCAAAGTGTCCGTTGAGTTCTTTTAATCCACGGCTTTGGGCTCCATCTGTTAGAACAGTCTCTCAGGGCAGGTGAGATGCTGGGTGGTGCTGGTCTGTTGCATGCTGTATTTTTCGGAGCTTGTGACTGGTGCACCTGGTGTGGCTCATGCACGCAGTCTGTAGGCTGAAGATGTAGATCTTGAGGAAACTGCTGGGCGCCGGCTGCTGAGATCAGTTCTTATCCCATCACCCCTGTGCCTTACTTGTAGTACAACTGATAGCAATGAGGACATACAGTGACAGTGTTACTTAGCAATTAACAGCACACAATCTGATTCATTGGCTATTCTCGCCCAAAATCAGATCTCCATGAGGTACACATCGGACTTCCCCATCCTTCCGCATCACCCACCAAGTGCACCCAGGTCCTTGGGCAAAAGCAATCCCACGGATGGGTTTGCCTTTGCCTGAGGCAGGACTAACCCAGACTGTCTTCCCTAGCATATTCTTCATGTGCACTACGGGGACTTTATCCCCTTCTACAGTACGTGGAAGTTTTGATTGGGCAGGGCCAGCCCGATTGTTAGATCCCCTGGTGTTAACTAGCCAGGTAGCTTTTGCTAAATGCGTATCCCAGTGTTTGAAAGTCCCACCACCCATTGCTCTCAGTGTAGTTTTTAACAGTCCATTGTATCGTTCTATCTTCCCAGAGGCTGGGGCGTGATAGGGGATGTGATACACCCACTCGATACCATGCTCTTTGGCCCAGGTGTCTATGAGGCTGTTTCGGAAATGAGTCCCATTGTCCGACTCAATTCTCTCTGGGGTACCATGTCGCCACAGGACTTGCTTTTCAAGGCCCAGGATAGTGTTCCGGGCAGTGGCATGGGGCACAGGGTATGTTTCCAGCCATCCAGTGGTTGCTTCCACCATTGTGAGCACATAGCGCTTGCCTTGACGGGTTTGTGGCAGCGTGATATAATCAATCTGCCAGGCCTCCCCATATTTGTATTTCAGCCATCGCCCTCCATACCAAAGAGGCTTCAAACGCTTGGCTTGTTTGATCGCAGCGCATGTCTCACATTCATGGATGACCTGTGCAATAGTGTCCATGGTCAAGTCCACCCCTCGGTCACGAGCCCATCTATATGTCGCATCTCTCCCTTGATGGCCTGAGGAGTCATGGGCCCACCGAGCTATGAATAGTTCACCCTTATGTTGCCAGTCCAGATCCACCTGAGCCACTTCAATCCTAGCGGCCCGATCCACCTGCTGGTTGTTCTGATGTTCCTCCGTGGCCCGATTCTTTGGTACGTGGGCATCTACATGGCGTACTTTCACAACCAGATTCTCTATCCGGGCAGCAATATCTTGCCATAGGTCAGCAGCCCAGATGGGTTTGCCTCTGCGCTGCCAGTTGCCCTGCTTCCACTGCTGTAACCATCCCCACAGAGCATTTGCCACCATCCATGAGTCAGTGTAGAGATAAAGTACTGGCCATTTTTCTCGCTCAGCAATGTCCAAAGCCAGCTGAATAGCCTTCACCTCTGCAAACTGGCTCGATTCACCCTGTCCCTCACTGGCTTCTGCAACCCGTCGTGTAGGACTCCACACAGCAGCCTTCCACTTTCGATGCTTTCCCACAATACGGCAGGACCCATCAGTGAACAGGACATATTTCTTCTCATTTTCTGGCAGTTTATTATATGGTGGGGCCTCTTCTGCACGCGTCACCTCCTCCTCTGGTGACATTCCGAAATCCTTGCCTTCTGGCCAGTCCATGATCACTTCCAGAATTCCCGGGCGACTGGGGTTTCCCATTCCAGTTCGCTGCGTGATCAGTGCAATCCATTTACTCCATGTAGCATCGGTTGCATGATGTGTGGTGGGGACCCTTTCTTTGAACATCCAACCCAGCACCGGCAGTCGAGGTGCTAAGAGGAGCTGTGCTTCTGTACCAACCACTTCCGAAGCAGCTCGAACCCCTTCATATGCTGCCAATATCTCTTTTTCTGTTGGAGTGTAGCGGGCTTCGGATCCTCTGTATCCACGACTCCAAAACCCTAGGGGTCGACCTCGAGTCTCCCCTGGTGCTTTCTGCCAGAGGCTCCAGGTAGGGCCGTTCTCCCCGGCTGCAGTGTAGAGCACATTTTTAACATCTTGTCCTGCCCGGACTGGCCCCAGGGCCACTGCATGGACTATTTCCTGTTTGATTTGTTCAAAAGCTTGTCGTTGCTCAGGACCCCATTTAAAATCATTCTTCTTCCGGGTTACTTGATACAGAGGGCTTACAATTTGACTGTAATCTGGGATATGCATTCTCCAAAAACCCACAATACCTAAGAAAGCCTGTGTTTCCTTTTTACTAGTTGGTGGAGACATAGCTGCTATTTTGTTGATCACATCCATTGGAATCTGACGGCGTCCATCTTGCCATTTTATTCCTAAAAACTGGATCTCCTGCGCAGGTCCCTTGACCTTACTTCGCTTTATAGCAAAACCAGCGTTCAGAAGGATTTGGACTATTTTACTCCCTTTCTCAAAAACTTCTTCTGCTGTGTTTCCCCATACAATGATGTCATCAATGTACTGCAGATGTTCTGGAGCTTCACCCTGTTCCAGTGCAGTCTGGATCAGTCCATGGCAAATGGTGGGGCTGTGTTTCCACCCCTGGGGCAGTCGATTCCAGGTGTATTGGATGCCACTCCAAGTGAAAGCAAACTGTGGCCTGCACTCTGCTGCCAAAGGGATTGAGAAAAATGCATTCGCTATATCAATCGTGGCATACCACTTGGCTGCCTTGGACTCCAGTTCGTACTGGAGTTCTAGCATGTCCGGCACAGCAGCACTCAGCGGTGGCGTGACTTCATTCAGACCACGATAGTCTACAGTTAGCCTCCACTCTCCATTAGATTTTCGCACCGGCCATATGGGACTGTTAAAGGGTGAGCGAGTCTTGCTGATCACTCCTTGAACCTCTAGTTGACGAATCAGCTCATGGATGGGAATCAGAGAGTCTCGGTTAGTGCGATACTGCCGCCGATGCACCGTTGTGGTAGCAATCGGCACCTGTTGTTCTTTGACCCTCAACAACCCCACAACAGAAGAATCCTCTGAGAGACCAGGCAAGGCAGACAACTGTTTAACTTCCTCTGTCTCCAAAGCAGCTATGCCAAAGGCCCAGCGGTACCCTTTTGGGTCCTTAAAATACCCTCTCCTGAGGTAATCTATACCAAGGATGCATGGAGCCTCTGGGCCAGTCACAATGGGATGCTTTTGCCACTCATTCCCAGTTAGGCTCACTTCTGCCTCCAGTACAGTCAACTCTTGGGATCCCCCTGTCACCCCAGAAATACAAATGGGTTCTGCCCCTCTATAGCTTGATGGTATTAAAGTACACTGCGCACCCGTGTCCACTAGAGCTTTATACTCCTGTGGGTCTGATGTGCCAGGCCATCGAATCCACACCGTCCAATAAACCCGGTTATCCCTTTCCTCCACCTGGCCGGAGGCAGGGCCCCCCTAATACTGGTCATAGTATCCATTACTCACTTCTTGCATAAATGACTTGGAAGTTCCTTCAAGAGGATCAGAAGCAAGATCAAGCCTTCTGCTTTGTCTGGGGAACGGCCCACTGGAAACTGGGGCGGCACTTTTCCTGGAGGGATCCCCTTTTGTGGTTGTCCTTCCTTGCAACTCCTGTACCCGTGTCCGCAGGATCGAAGTAGGTTGTCCGTCCCACTTCCTCATGTCCTCTCCGTGGTCCCGCAGGTAGAACCACAGGGTGCCTCGTGGTGTGTACCCTCTGTACTCTCTCTCTTGAGTGGGGAAATGCCTGCTTCTAATAGCTGAGATGCTGGCCCGTGCAGGTGGGGAGTAGGACATATTCTCTTCAAGTTGCTGGACCTTCCGCGACAGTTTCTCCACAGCTGAGACAAGGGGGGAAGAGAGACTTTCTTCATATCGCCGGAGCCGGCCAGCTACCTCATCCACCGTTGGTCCCTCTTCACCTTTCCATTCCATTACTGCCAGGGAGTTGGCATATGACGATGGTGCGCTCCGTACAAACTTCCGCCACATGGGCCTTGTGCATCGCATCTCATCAGGGTCTGTGGGTAAGTCTGCATTGTCCAAGTCATAATAAATCATCTCCCGCACGGCTAATTCTCTCAGGTACTGGATACCTCTTTCCATGGTAGTCCACTTGCTTGGCTGACATACAACATCCTCGCTGAAGGGGTACCTCTCCCTCACGCCTAACAGGAGTCGTTTCCAGAGGCTGAGGGCTTGGGTCTTTTTCCCAATCGCCTTGTCAATGCCGCCTTCCCTAGACAGGGATCCCAGCTGCCTGGCCTCCCTACCCTCTAATTCCAGGCTACTGGCCCCATTATCCCAGCACCGGAGCAGCCAGGTGACAATGTGCTCGCCTGAAAGTCGGCTAAAATCTTTTCGCATATCCCGCAGCTCACTCAAGGATAGGGATCGAGTAATTATCTCTGGTTCTGCCTCTTCCTCCTGCTCTCGTGATGGCCCTGGTTCATCATCATCTCTTACTAAGCGAACTGATTTCTTTGTGTACTTCTTCTTCTGTATGGGGGCAACTGATACTGGCATGGGTTGGTTCCCTGGTTCAGTGGCAGTGGCTACCACGGGGGTTGCAGTAGCCGCAGTGTCTGTCGCAAGGATTGCAGTAGCCGCAGGGGCCGCCGCAGGGGCTGCAGCAGCCGCAGGGGCCGCCGCAGGGGCTGCAGCAGGGGCTGCAGCAGCCACAGGGGCCGCCGCAGGGGCCGCCGCAGGGGCTGCAGCAGCCGCAGGGGCCGCCGCAGGTCTGGTTTCCATCTCTTCCCCTTGAGGGTGCTGCATAATTCTGAGCAGTGCCTGGTAGATACTGGCCAGGGCCCAGCACAGCGCGGTGAGTTGTGCCTCTCTAGAATAGCCACAGCATTTTCCCTTCAAATATTCTACCACTTTATCAGGGTCCTGTAATTGTTCAGGGGTGAAGTCCCAGACCATTGGAGGTGAGTAGTTCTCTAGGTACCTGCCCATGCTCTCCCACATGCCATGCCACCCCTGACTATCCAGCCTCGGAGCAGATCTCCGGGTGGTAGTCTTAAATAGTCGCTTAACCCAAAACAAGACCTGGAACGTATTCAGGAGACATAGCACTACGAACACGCTAGTTTGAGTATCCCAAGGATATTCAAAATTCTCAAAAGCTGTCATACCTGACCCGAAGGAGAAAAGGGAGGCAAAAGGGCTGGGGAAATTATTAACAAATTCTGAGAGACGGTGTCCAATGTACGGACAGGACAGCAAAACCGCATAAACACCCCAAAATAGCCGTCTGAACAGTGATGTTATCATATCATAAACAGATATCGCACAGGACAGCAGAATGATAATCCTCATCCCTGTTCCAGACATGGTAAACAGCATCGCAGGGAGTACATAAGCCATATAGGAATTTATGTAACACAGCCATGAGAACAAACCAAGCAACATGATGACCAGTGACTACTTACCTAATAAAATAAATGCATACAAAAAAAAAAACCAAAACCGTTTTTTCCACGTTCTAGTTGGATTCTGTCGTTATCTCAACCCTTCGAGCCCCACGTTGGGCGCCAAAAGGACTGCCGTGGTTTAGCCTCAGACGGCAACAAAGAACCACGTGTCGCTCGCTCGTGCCTTCCAAACACAGGAAGAATCGTAAGAAAAGGCAAGACTCTTGGGTTGAGACAAAGGCAGTTTAATAGAACAGCAAAGGGAACAGGCAAACAACAACAACAACAACACGGATAGGGGAATATACAAACGCGATTACGGAACCGCCGCTCCCCCCGCCGCTCGCGCTCGCCGGCCGGACCCGGGACGCCCCCGCCCGCTTTTAAGCAGCAACTTCCTGCCCCCTCCCCCGGCAGCTCAGGGTGGGCGTGGCTCACATGGCATGGAATACCAGGAAAAGTTAACCCTATCCCCACCGGAACCAGGACATCCAGTCACCAGCATCTTGGAAGTTTCTGACTATTGCTGTGTTGAGGGTTGTTCCTCCATCCCTGAAATGCCGGTAAGGTTCTGGTATGTGTTCTGTAGGGTGACTGTCAGGATCTTGTCAATCTCCCATTCGTCCTCCTTGACAGTACATGGACTGCTCACTTCATTTTGCTGGCGAGCCAGCAGAGCACCCCTCCCGAGCAGAGCATCCCTCCCACAGGTGGGACCACTGCCACTCCCAGCGCTCCTTGTCCTCAGAAACCTGGAGAGTCCCATCCTCCCCCAGGGGCTCTGCTGGGGTCGAGGTCTCTGATGTGCCAGGGGCGACAGCTCCAAGCAGTGTCAGAAATGACACCTGTTCAGGGTCCTTTTGCGTTCCCAATGCTTTTGCCTATGGGTAGTATGGCTGCTCCCAAGTGGATTGGTACCTGCATGATTAACGGGCAGTGGTATGCAGCCGGCTTGAACACCTGAAACCAGGAAATGGCTAAGGAAATCCAACTTACAGACCAAAAACCTTCAGGAGCCTTGAGAGGCCAGCCCTCACTGGCAGTGGCACATCACCGGGGAAGAGCCAACAAAAGGTAAGGCCTGAAGAAGCCACCTGAGACCTGCAAAAATTAGCTGTGCTCACCAGTTGAAGTACGGAACAGCACGCGTCTCCATGAGGATGCCCGTCAGCTCTTCCGAGTAAAAAGGTACTATTCAGTGTTTCTGTAAGCCCTGTAGCAACAGAAACTTTGGCCTTAAACTGGGACTTAACTGAGGTCTGTGGCTTGTCAAGATTTGTTTATCTATCTCCATTGTTGATACACATATATAATATTATATTCAATTACAGAAAACAAAATTATTTCTTGCATAATTATTCTTGCAAAATTATTTGCAGACAGAATCTTCACCAGATAGTCCATAATCATTTTGTGGGGATATCTACCTGCTCCTGTTTTTCTGCCAAACCCTATGTGAATCATGAAATGTAGGTTTTTTTCCAATGCAATATACGCCTTATTTATTTATGAAATGCACACTGTTCAAAGAATTCCATTGTTGTCATTGGAAGTAATGATCTAAATGCATTCCGGGAGTAAATCTATAATTCCCTGAGTGTTTTATAATGTGCGGGAGGTAGAGCAAAAGATCTTTAAGATATTTTGGAGGAAATGTATATTACTGTGTCTGTATGGATTTCTGCAGGCAGGTCTTGTTACCAGAGTTCTTTCATTTACATTTCTGCTGTATTTATGTGCTCTGTTTTAATGCTGCTTCGCCTAGTTTGGGTATTAGTAAGTGGAGTAAGAGACATTTTTATGAGCCATACCCAGTGAAACAAATAAAAGTTAAGTTAAAAATTGATATGCAATATTTATTAATATTTCAGTGCACACAGAACAAAACCTGATTTCCAAAGTCCTCAGAAATGAAACCTTTAGAAATATGGATTCAGTCTTGCTGGCCATACAAAGGGCAATTTAGGTTTGAAATGATTACGAAGAAGTTTCAGCTCCTCAAATATATGTACTATGGGGGAGAAACTGAGTAACTTCTTTACTTTTTTTTTTTTTCCCCAAACAATGTCTGATTGTTATTCTGGTAATCTCTCTTTTTATGGGCTTGTAAAAGATAGCATTAAAGCAGATGGAAATCATGCCAGTTCCACAGATACATTTATTATTAACATGAAATATATTGTGAAGAATAAACTATCGGCTTTAGAAATTCTTCATCATTTTAAGACACCTTTAGAAAGAAGACATGACCCCCTCAGGTTTTAGGTATGTGCCTTACAAAGCACTAACAAAATAAGGTAGCAAAAATGCTTAGGGCTTGTTTGGTTGGTTGGTTGGTTTTCCCCCAGCGCAAAACCAGTTGGTCCAATACTTTTGACCACCCTTTTCTCTGGGAGAAGAGTCACAGGTGGGAGAAGGAAAGTCCCCACCTACACCAATCTGCAAAAATGGTGCTGCTTTCTCCTCCTGAACCTTCCATACATCTTCACTGGGTCTTGTCAATACTCTCTGGGTACATTCTTCAGTAAAACTGAAATCTGTGAAAAACACACACCGTTAGTGCCCTCATAGCACACTTCGCTGACAGCTCTGTAAAATTAAGTATAAATGAATATCGTTTGCAGATTCAAAGCATAAACCTTACTTAAATAGTTAATGTCAAGCCTACCCCTCCTGAATAGGCTGGCTGTTTAAAGTTGCTTACTTCCTATAGCAGATATTGTAGAAAGGCAAGAGAAGTGTATACAGAAAAAGTTTAAAAAAAAATATTAAAAATGAGAACGCTCCTACCTATCTCTCTCCGTGTCATGCTACCGTGTAAAGATGCTTGTGCCAGCCTTGCATCTGGGCACCTGCTTACCAATATGAGCAACAGCCACCCGGAGACAGAACAGAAATCTGTTAAGTCCAGTATTATGTTTATTGGTTGTTATTCAGGGAAAGAACATGAGGAAAAGAGAGGAGAGTGATCCTTTCTCCGCCATTCCCTCCCAGCTTTTGCCAGTCTGTAGTTCTGAGAGTTCCTGAGCAGAAATTGAAACCGCAGCATCACTTTTAAGCACCCTCCAAAGACCCTTCTTCCCTGAATTCCAACCCATTTATTCCTCGCCTTTACTATGGTGCTGGTAATAGCAGGATTTTTTCCTTTTCCGTTTGTTTGGTATCCACTGAGGAAGAGTCCCTTTCCTTCTTCCATCACCGCTGCCTCTGGATGCATGTTTAAGGTTTTATCAGCTCTGGTGATGAAGGAACTTAGTGAACGAAAACATGCTTTTGTTCCCTTTTTTTTTTTTTGCCATTGTATTAGGGAGGAAGAAAGCGTGCTTGTCCAGCTGACAGAAACTAAATGGTATATCTGCTGTAGCCTGCTTCCTTATCTGCTGTTTTCTATTGTTTCCAGAATTAAAAAAACAACAAACCAAACCAGAAAGACAAAGACAACATTTCTAAGGGGAAGGAACTAGATAAAAAGCATAGAATAAGGACTGGACCAATATTAAAGGGCATTTTTCTGTCCCTGGACGCTAAAGCCATGACCCTGTGTGTGAACAACAATATGTGAATGGATGTATGGATGGTCAGTATATCACCACAGTGCGGAGAATATCCATAATCTTTCCAGATAGCCTGAGGGATGAGCCACAGATGTGCTCTCTGCATGTGTAGCCCTAAAGATAACAGAAACTATTGAATCTTCAATTTTCCTATATGAAATCCCTAACACCAATCCCAAAATCACTCTTTCTTCCCTCGCAAGCTCCCCCTGGACGTAGTTCGCTCACATTTGAATCGTTTCTCCCCTCACGAGGAGCCTCCCCTACCCACGTGTGGGCTGCAGGAAAATAAAATCACCTGCCTGGGAAGACCACAGACTGCAAGCCGGGCAGATTCCAGCGCCTTGCTCACAGCAAGTTCGTCTGGTAAAACAAACACAGGGAAGCTGGAAGAAAAAGAAGCCCGAATTCAGAATTATATTTGGGGAAGGGAGAGGGAATGGAAGTTGCTCCAGAGGCCTAACAGGTACTTGGTTTTTATCTTTATATTATCATTTATTATGATATAAGATAATGATATATTATATGATATATAATAATAATACACATATTATTATCTTATCATTTAAAATATCTTAAATTACACTCATTTTTTATCATTAATCCCTTCTAGTGGAGTTCACAGTCAACTTCAATACTTGCCAAATAAGTGACATCATAAATTCAGTTTTTTCAGGACAGCCTGCTGCCTTCCACTACTGCCCCCGGTACAGTGGCACCAGCAGTTGCTGTATGACATTCACCACAGCGTGTAGACCAAGACCTATAGAGCTGGCCAACGTTCTCCAACGGAGCCCGGTCTGTACAACCAGCACACCTTTGTGGGCAGGGGACCAAACCTCCCTGTGCCTGGGTCTCCTGCAAAGAGCTGTAATATTCCTTTTTCCTCTCTGTATTTATTAAGTTGTCGCGATTTGTGAGTGTAGCCGACTTTGTGCAGCTGTTATTAGCCAGCTGGTTATGATTGGGATTGGTGAGCGAAATGCACCACCGGGGTGCCAGCATCTCAAATGACAAATTAAAGTTCAGGCTCCTGGCACATACAAATTTATTCCCTGAAATGGTAATACACAAATAACAGAAACAAAACAAACCAAAGCAAAACAAATGATGGCTCTAACTGACAGTTGCTATTGTACTCCAAAATGAAAGCATACTTCACCAAAGTGATTTTGCTGTGAGACAGCATCTTTCAAAAATAGCTATTGGAAAAGAACTCTCCCTTTGAAATAATAATCACATATATACCTGTGACTGAACTGGCAATGAAAGAGACGGCCTTGAGATAGTAATAAACCTAAGACAGATTAATTTGTCTAGATATGATACTGTTTTCCTACACTGCCCTTGCAAGACTGAATTATGTGTCAGGTGGTTACATGTCATTTATCAGATTGCTTCCTCCTCTCTGCCCTCCCCGTGCAGCACAACCACAGCAGTACTGGCACAACGGCACATGAGCTTCTCATTGCCTAAACTGCAGTAGATTTTCAGCCTGATAGAAAACACACAATGGATTTTCTTATCGTGCCGCTCACTGTCCCAAATCTAACAAAGACCTGGTTTCCCACTCGTTTCTTAGCGCTTTCTCCGTTTTTCTGCTGCAGCTTTGCGCCGTATTTGTCTAGCTCTTTGTCACGCTAAGCAATAGACAATCACTGCGCAACAAAATTTCTCAATTGCACGTAGCAGGTCAACCATAATTTTTTTTTTTTTTTTTTTTGCTAAGACTATTTTCCAGAGATGCACCCAACCCTTATGAAAACGAGAAGCTCGGGCTGCCTAGTTATATATATTTTTACAGTTGTCTTCAACTGTTCTGCTGTGCTATGCATGAAGAAAGAAAGATACCATCAGTGCCAACACGCATTTGAATTACCAGGTACCCTCGCAGCAGGCACAGGGACACAAGCATATGCCATTTCCTAGTGGCAGGGCTAGCGTTTTGAGTTTACGTGAAAATAATAACAGCATTTGTCTCACCCCGCCTCCAAAACCCCTCTCCGGCAACCCAAAAGAGGGTATCAGCATATCAAAGAGTGACAAATAGGTGCTTTTTTGAAACCAGGCATTGCCAGGTCCCTCTTCCGCTTTGCTCTGTTGTCCTGCTGCAAATGCAGCCAAGGAGGGCGCAGAGAGACATTTGAACACCTAGGAAAGAAGTCATCGCCAAGTCCCAGAACGTGGCCTGGAGTAGGGACTACCACACTGGGATGAGAGGAGACAAGTAAAGGACGTACAATACATACGTGCCAGTTTACTGAGGGCATCACTCAGAGCACACCGACACTGATGCACAGGAAGACCATGGCAAGTTCTGGTAAGTAATCGGATCTTGGACAAAGAAGTGCAGGACCTTGGCCTAGGTCCAAATTGTACCAATGAGACCTGAGTGTGATGTTGGTAGTTATTAATTTTCATCACACTGCTTTGACAAAGTGCCCGAACCCCAACCTGCAGGGACAGTATTTGTCTATGTCAATTTGGATTGAACAAAGAGCATTACCCCAAATTAGACTGCATTTTTGGTGAAGCGGGCTCTAGCAAATCTACATTTTCAATTAAAGAACATGTTAAAAAAATGATAATTAAGTGCAATAAACATATTTAAAGCCCACCTCCGTGCATTGGAGACGACAGTATCAGTGTGGGGACGCTGGCCTTTCCCTTCTGCCTGGATCCCTCCTCACTGAAGCAGCCGCAGGGTGAAGTCGGTGCCAGGAGAACACAGAAGCCCTTCAGCAGCATCCAACTCCTGAAAGAAAGACTTTAGTGACTCCCCTGGAATTACTGTAAGGACAAAATTAACCGGATGCTTTTGGCACACAAAAACATATATTCCTTAGGAATAAAAGTCTTCAATGAAGAAAGATTGCAATAAAGGTTTATAGGAATATTTAGATGTTTATAAAAAGTATTTTAAGTATTATATCATTATATAATAAATAATAAATATATTAAAGGATTATAAAAAGTACCTTCTCCCTCTTTAGCATTCTCAAATATGTATCTGCTTAAAAAAAACCCCCAAATTGCACATATTCGTAATGAAAATGTTCACTGTGAGTTCATCTGTGGGATAACACATAAAAATGAGCATCTGTATATTTTGATGCCTCTTATTTACACCCAGGGAAGCTGCTGGGAATGTTTTTAAAATCCTGCAAAAAAAAAATTAAAGGGCCTTACAGTCACGTGGAATTTACAAGAAAACTGGACAAAATTTCGTACCGGAAATGCAAATTCATTGCAAAAATATGCGGCATACTTTTTCAACCATATAAAATACGCAAAAAAAAAAAAAGTAAATTTAAAGTACAACACAGATGCACCATGACTTTTATTCAGGTACCATTACAAGGAGCAAAAGGATGGGAAAACTGTATTTTTATTTTCTATATTCAATTTGTTCACCTTTTTTTACTATGAATGAGACACCCATTAAAATATTACAAGATTTTTAGTAGGTGATCTAAAACGATTAAAAACAGGATAAAAAAAGCATTTCCAATGCCTGTCAGCATCAGTTTTCTTATGAAATTTAATACAAAATAGCTAATGAGGGCAACTCAGCCCCACTAATGCTGTTCAAAATGCAAACTTGATTTTCAGAATACTCCCCTCCATATTTAATAGGGTGATGATTACAAGAAAAGCCATGCTCCAATATGTTAATTTCATCTCTGTTTTTCTGCTGATGTTACTCTTCATTTGAAGATTACTGTCAACCTCGATTCCACGGGAGATCAAAGTGAGGCATCCAGCTTGTACCAGATGCCATCATACAAAATTACATTTAAGAGATCTCCAATGTAATTAAAAACTCCGTAGAAACCATCCCAAAGAGAAAGACATACTGTACCAATTCTCCACTCTTTAAAAAACTTTGGGGAAGGCGACAAAATGCGACTTAAAACTTATGCTAAATGTGCCGTCTTCTTCCTTTGAAGTCCTAATTAATTATCTCACCTGAAAACCACTGTAAACAGGAGGCTGCAGGTCTGCTTTTGCATACTGAGATATCTGGGTTCATCATCCCCACTGATGCACAGGAAGACCATGGCAAGTTCTGGTAAGTAATCGGATCTTGGACAAAGAAATGCAGGTATGGAATAAGTCCATGGCACTGGATTTATGGTTGGGACGTATCCTTTCTTTAAAGGCATCATGTAAGCAGCTGCAGTCACACAACAGGGCTTGCTGCCTGGTTCTACTGCTCTGACCCCGTCAGACCCTGGTCAGACGCGGGGCCTTTGTCTCCCACTGCAGTGCCGGGAATCTGTGAATGCCAAAGGCCAGGGGAGAAGAGATACAGACGACCAGCACGTTATGTTTCCAAAATCCAGCTCAAAATAGTACCAAGAAGAAACCAGGACGATAGAGAGAAAAACCTCTGTTTCGGAACTGAATCTTGTTCAATTTAGCTTTTAATATCATGGGGTTTTTCTATTGCTTTGTTGTAGTTTCTGAACAAAACCATTGTTGCCTGGTACTAAAGCTGAGAGGTCATGCAGAGACCAAGAGCTATGCCAATACCAGTCAGACCGCACCAATATATGCAAGGTAGCATAGATAGGTCCAGGCCTCAGAAGCCAGCTAATATCCTTACCTTACCTCTCCAGAATTGCTCCCAAATGGTCTCCCTTGGGCACCCAAGAAGCCACAAGCAGATGCCGCCAGCCCTGGGACCGCAACAAAACCACACCATTTCTTGAGACATCAGCTGTCACCGGCGTATCCCCACGTCCTCAAGTAACTGCCAAGAGTTCACCACCAAGGTAAGGCTGTCTCCCACTGACTGCTTTTATTAAACAATTCACAAAGGTACGGCATTGACTTCATACCGCGAAAGACACTAATTGAAATGCATCCAGCTGATGATGGTGCCAAGGATGTGACTATAAGCAGTTTCTACTGTTTATAAACTCGAAAAAGATGAAAACATCCGGTCTGGAATGTAAAGGGGCTGCCAAATCCATCCTGGAGTGTAAGTAACAGAGCGGGTATTCATTAACCCTTCTCTATTGGCTTTTTTAATACAAGGAGATATATCTTGGCCCAACCTACAAGCAAGATTTGTTTATTTTTAAATGACAAAGAAACGGAGAATACCAGGCACTTGCAAAATATTGCTTTGAGTACCTTGGCAGCTTGTCATTAATAATGGAATTGTTGTCTGATCTTCGGTCATTTGCAATTCAATGTACCCACAAAATCTACCACTTCTTCTTGCACATATTTCTCCACAATGTGCCTATTTACCTTCCCAAACCAGGAAGAAATACATTAGATGATTTAAAGGGTAGCCCTTAATGCAATTTAAAGCCTTGCAAATTGATTTTCCTTAATGAACTTTATATCCTGACATCCTGTCGTTTTTCCTCTAGTACATTCAATTAGGCTATAATCAGTTATTAAGGGTTAGATAATGGAAACGTGACATCATCCACACAAGGCAGAAATTTTTGCAAGAGATTAACTAAAATCTAATTTTCATGCAAGACTAGACCATCTGAGCCAAAAGGTGCCTATGATAATTGCAAAAAAAAAAAAAAAATTGGATAAAAAAAAGTCCCAGAAAACCCAAGACGGAGAAAGGAAGGACACCTGGCTTGGGTAGGTGCCGAGATGGGAAAGCACTGTAACATGTTCCTCTTGGGGCTGTAAGAGAAAGAACCTCTGCACGTTCTTCATTTAAGAAATGAATGTGCTGTATTCATCTCAACCACAGAAGAACAAACATTGTGAACCGAACCATTTCACTCCATTCCTTTAAAAGAGCCAAATACATTTCTTTGTGGATAAAAAGCGAGAGCCATTCACGCTATGCTTTCAGATAGACACACGCATTAATAGCAGTAGTAGCAGTACTTAAAGCAGAGAGGCTTTTGTGGGTTTTGTTAATGTTAACTTCTGATAGAGAGGAGCTTTGGGCTCAAAATATGTATCTAATCTTGACTGAGAACACAGCTCAGCAATTCCATTTGCCCCATATCAAAGAAGGAAAAATGTTGTTATTCTGCCAAGAAAATTGATCTATTTATCTGATGCAACGTTCTCTGTCAGCATTCCTGTACAGCTCTCCCCACTCAATATCACTGCGGGATGTCTGTAGAGGATTCAAATCTTCAGAGGTCAATATGTCAGGTCCAACAGAGTTTATTTTTCCTTCCTTCTATTTTTTTAAAATAAGCATATTCTAACTATTCCTAAAACAAACTGAAATATAATGGTTATATTAAGAACTTTGTCGTAACAGTCTCCATAGTGCCGCAGTACTTTTGGAGACCCACATATTTCAGAACTAATAAAAAATACAACTCAATAAAAATAGCCAACAGAGCGTGTAACAGCTCTTAACATTCATTACTGCTTCTCAAAACAGCATCTCCAAAGCACACCAACCTGTGAGCAATTTTTGGGACACCACCTCAAAGGGAGATGCCAGAGGTAAAAATAAAAGTACAAAGCCTACAAATGGTCTTTGCTCACGTGGATAAGCCTCAACTGTCGCACCTTGTGCTTGCCTTACTGGCCTCATCTACTGACTCTATTGGATTTTGTCTCCATTTATGCCCAGGAAAACAAGAGCCAAGCCTGAGGGTCACAATGTTCCACAAAGATCTCTGTGGGGTCTGGGATTTGAGTTGGTTCTTTTTTGGTCTTTTGACTCTTTGTTGGCTCCTTTTTGTAGGATTAAAAGTAAAGCTCCAGCTTTTGTGTAGGTTTTCACTTATTAGATGGCTTTGAATCTGCTGGATAACTCTTTTTCTCAAAACAATTTACAGAAGCTATAGCTTTCATTCGATTAAAAAAAATGTGTCCTCGACATTACATTTTTTTCCTTGAATTTTCTAGGCTTTCTTTTTTCCCCAAACCTCCCAAGCGTCCCAGTAACCAACTATAACCATAGTCTTAATTACCAAGAAAAGTGTTTTGGATCATTAGTCTAAGTCTGTTTGGAAAAATTGTTACAAAATTGTAACTGAGCTTTTCAATGACTCTATTTCTTCCCCAGAGATAAGGCAATTAAAGTCGTTTCACATAAAATCAACCTGCTCCCCATCGCCTCAGCGTAGGTGTGCAGAAGTAAGAACAAATCAATACCAGAATCTATTCATAGGGAAAAAGGAACAAATATGTCTTTATAATTACAATATGTAACATATTCCATAGCTGCATGCCTCTTGTGAATAGTTCTGATCTGAATGTAAATACATGTTTTATGCTGAGAATAATTTAAAAGAGGAACTGGGAACACACAGAAAATGATCCGGCGCTGTATACATGCTTTTAAATATATGAACCGAATTATTCATATTTTCTCTGCATTCCCATGATATACTGAAGAGCAGCCTATGTGCAACGCATGGTATAGTGGAAATATAAAGTAAGAACCAGTTAACTGTCCAAGAACCTGCAATCTCTCCTTAAATCCATGCTCTTTACAGGCCTATCAACATTACCTAACTCAGTCAGGGGAGACAGAGAATATATCACATAGGGAAGACATTTAGGTTTAAAACGAGGCTGGACAAAGTACTAGAGACCAAAGATGAAGACTTTTTTACTGACTTGATGTTTGCCCTTATGCTGAAACGAACCCATGATTCAGCGCTGGGGCTGCTTGGGGCATGGATAGTAACAGGACAAGTCTGAGACATTTGTTCAGATTTGCTCAGTATTTGCCCTAGATGTGTAAACATTGCTCATATCCGTTCCCCCAAAACTGAATTCCCTCAATCCATGGAAACACCAAATGACTTTGCTGTTTCTCAGTTGCCTTGCCTGGGAATTCCACCTTGGGACTTTTCTTATCCTCTCCTCAGCTGCTCCTAAGCCACACCATCTGGAAAACTCCCCTTACAGAGCAGTTCATGCTTGTCAGCTGGAGGGGACATGTCCTGTGGGCAGCGCAGGGCTGTTGGAGGAACAAAGGCGCGTGAAATATTCCCAGACCAAGTCCCAGGCCGTTCCCTTTCTTCTACAGAAAGAAAACAACCATGGAAAAAATATGCAAGGCATTAAATGCTTTCAGAGAAATTGCTGTTCTTCATAATTATTTTTTAATTTACTCTCTGCTGGATGAGAACTGATGAGAACTTGTCTCCTAGTCAGCACAAACTTTGCATTTCTTCATCTGCATCTGGGGCTTACTGAAAAATGAGCACGTTGATTATCCCTCTCCCCCTCCCCTGCTCAGCCCCAGCTGCTGCTCTCCTCGTGCAGTTCCAAAAACTGAAGTGCAGAACTTTGAACTTACTTATTTTTATTATTTATTTTGCTTATGTGAGCCCTCTCATCTCTTTTTTTCGTGTCCCGGAATGCTGCTGAAAGGAGCGAGCACTACACTTTTGGTTAAGTGCCCAGCTGTGCTCCGAGGCATGTGCTGGACAACAGGAGAGAGGGACAAGCTGAGGCAGCGCCACCACCATCTAGTGACGGTAACAAGCCCCAAAGCTCCAACTTTTATAGTTCTTCACTCCCACCTCTTGCTGAGAGTTATTAGAGTCTGTGAGGGGAGGAAAGTGGAGATGGGGATGCAATGGAAAACAACTGTTTTGTGTGCTCTCGGTGACTCTAGTCCTTTGTGAAGAAATGCTATGTTGGGTGAGATGTACTTAAAGAAGTTGGGGCTCCCAGAGGTATTCTCAATTGCTTTTCACAGCTCTCCCAAGAGAAACTCAGCTATGTACACCACCTGCCAGGCAAAATACTCCCATATTTTCCTTTTCAGTCAACACATTGGGATCTGCCCGCTCTCCGTTCACAAGAAGATGGGTCTTGTGTTCCTGCTTCCTTTCTCTTCTGTTCTTGAGCTACTGCCACAGTCAAACCAAGGCAGGGAACCACCTTTCCTGATCTGTAGGTAACAATTCCACCATGCGAGGCTGACATACCATCTGGCTGAAATACCTTGACAAAGAACAGAAGTGGCTGAAAACAAACAGTCAAAAATCCAGCAAGAAACCATGCTCTTCCCACCCCTACCACATCCTTTCACCTCACCTTGTTCTAATAACCTTGAAACTTTGTGAGAGCATCTGGATTACAGATAAACTTAAAAAAAAAAGCAGAATACTACTTGATGGAGAAATATATTTCAATTGACCTTGTTGGGTTTTGCCACGGAAAATTTACTTCTAGGCGGCGAGTGAGAGCAACTCCCCACTTGCACATGATTCACCTTCAACAAGAAAGTTTTGCACATCAAATAGCGTCAGTCAAGAGGGTTTTTGGATGACAAACTCACTAACTTGTGACTCACTCTGCAGTGGATTAACTAAAGATGGCGCTTCAATGGTGTTATTGCCATTCCCCTCTTCCCCACGCCTAGAACACATCAAGAAGCTCATAACCATCAATAAAAAACACTACCCCCACATCACAAAGTCCTATCTGGTCTCCCATTGATCAGCTTTGCACTTCTGCAGAAGTCTTCTTTTGCCTTTTTAGCATCATTTCTCCCCTCAAAAACCAGTTACTTTCCACAGCATTGATCCCTGGTAGATGTTTCCATTCCAGAGATCCTCCTTTTACCCGGTGTTGTTTCAAGACTCGGCAGGATGGCTGATTTTTAATCAGTCTAGCAAGTCACTTGGGTCTCTTACTGCCTAGCAGAGATTTACTTTAGGATTTTCGGTTTTGATGAAAGCACAAGTGGGAAGGAGCAAAGCTTTCCCTCCCTTTGTAATTAATCACAGGTTAAAGTGCTGTATGAATTATACAGGCCTCAGGAGAGACATCACTTTTTGAATTTTCAGCAAAGCACACAACTTAAGGCATACTTTGCTTTGTGTATTTGGCTAATAGAAGCATTACTCACTGAGCTGGAGATTTTTTTATTTTTTTTTTTTTTTTTCGAAGTTTGGAAGTAACCTTGATAATCTGTGGAAGATGATTTTCTAATGTGAGTTCTACCTTTATAACTTTTAGAAATTTTGGTACAATGTAAGTTTACACATCACGGCAACCTGGTACTTTACAACAGAAAACTCAAATATAATTGTGTTTTCCAAACCAAGCACTCAGCTTTTCTTTATGACGGGGGGTGGGCGGGAGAGTCGCTCCGCACATTAATTTGCAGGGAAGCATATGGGTGAGGGCAGCACTACAGCCGACTGCAACTCTTGCAAATTTATCAACAAATACCACTACAGCTTTTAACATCCTTCCCTGCTATGACTCCAGATTCATCTCATTGTTCACACCCCAGTAAGAGACAATTGGTTAATACATATCACCATCACAAGCAATACTTCAAAAGGTGTTAAATCTCCCCATATGTGCCAGTTTCACAGATCCTAATGAGATTGTCTTTGTTTTTCTTCTTACGAAGTACTTTTAAATTCAAAGAAAAGTCTACTGAAAAAAAACCCAACAACTTTGAAAGATAATTTCACTTAAACAGTAATCTATTTCATTACAAGTAACAGCAACAAAAGAAGAAAAACGCCATGGGCAGCACTCCCCAGAATGGGATCTGCAGGGAAACTGCTATGCCAATGCCTGCAGTCCCTCAGGAGCCGGAAGGAACAACTGTGAGATGGTCAGTGAAGGTTATCTCAGAGGTACATAAAGCAATATATAAAATGCTCAAAACCATCATTTTTGGTAGCTGGATAAAGTTAAAACAGTCTAGACATTTTCTGTCACCTTTACACGCAGCCGGACAAAGCAGTCTCGGCTCTGTTTCTCTAGAGTAACAGCAGCAAAACATGTCCCTTTTGGGAATTTAAGGTGCAAAACTGCATTCCCAGCAGCTTTGTGGAAAGACGTACTATCTACCTTCCGGCTTCTTAAAAGGTGCCCATCGGAATTAATGCAGAGACTCCAATCTGCCAGTTTGTTCTCTTATGTATTCAAGAGCCATTTTAGAATACCTGGTTCCTGGATTAAAAAAAAAAAAGATTAATCTGATTATGTGACTACAGGTTCAAAGATATGAATTAAAAACTTCTGAGAATATAAACATTTTGGAAAACTGTTCAGGGAGAGGAAAAAACCCTACTATGGCTTATGCATTATGCTTTTATTAACATTACAGAATAATTGTCCTCTTCCTTTCTTTCCTCTTTCCTATCACCAACAGGATTTTCTTTAATTAGACTTTCTTCTTAAATTGTTTTAAAACACAGAAAAGGTACAAACACTGACAATAGCATTTGAATGGAATTTCAAACAGTAAACCATGAAATGCAGAAATATGGAAATACTTTGTCTGTCAACCGCCTTTAACAAAATGCTACTTTTTCTGTGGATAGGTTAATGCATGATTTACGAAAGGAATTAAAGAGATAATCTTAATTCAGTAATAACAGGGCACCCCCACAGCTTTAAGGTTACTTAATAAGATTAAGTAAAAGGGAACATAAAACAGCTAGGCTCCATCTGAAATCTCTGAATAGCGTCAGCTATATCTCATGGAAGAACGTGGGCCCCAGTGAATATCAATACATCTATTTTATTTTTAAGAAAAAATTTAGAAACATAAAAAGGACAGCAATCACACTTTTCTTAACAGAGTATAACAGAGTGACAATTAAAGATGTCCCACTGCATCGTAGCACAGCTTAAATCATGTCTGAGTGTCTGAGGTTGTTACTGAAACTATTTCTTCATTGCATTAAAATCTAAGATTTCAAATAAATTTTGTTTTATACTAGTAAAATGATAAGATATTTTTATTATTTAAAAAATTATATTTTCTGTAAATGCTGTTAGAATAAACTAAATTTCTCTAATAAAAAGCTATGTTCTAAATGAATTTTTTAATTTATGGAAATACCAGAGACTGATGGAAATTTCCAGGTTTGACCTTTTCTATTGCTTTAAAAACAAAACAAACAAACCAAAAGTAAGACCCGGTAAGATCAGTTTTTCCAACAGACAGCTTGGGCTTCTGAAAATCATCAGCATTAACAGCAGGTACAAGAAAATTAGTCCCTGTCTCCAAAATGTGGTTTTGCTTCTCACATCGCTTTGGTGCCAAGAACAGCTGCAGCACAAGAGGACCTTCAGGTCTTCGGTGTTACAAACTTCTTGCCACCTCTGTCTAATATCCTTTCTGCCCTGAAGTCAGCTGGGCTGCCAAGCGAGGATCGTGCATGGAGGAGCAGTTACATGGTTTGTCTCCTGGGCTCA
The DNA here is from genome assembly GCF_028500815.1 of Rissa tridactyla. Lineage (NCBI taxonomy): Eukaryota > Metazoa > Chordata > Aves > Charadriiformes > Laridae > Rissa > Rissa tridactyla. Next base: position 26,390,136 of record NC_071473.1, read on the forward strand.
GGACAGCTGTTTTAATAACCTAAGGAAGTATATTTCTCCTTTTGGTGCTCATCATAACAGCATGGAGTATGTTTTGGAGTATGTTTTTCATACATATTTCACGATTACGGCATCAGTTGATGCTCTTAAGTGTAAGTGTGGGGTGTATCTTCTTCTCACCAAAATCTAACAGTGACATGTTCTTCAGCTTCTGAGAAAAAAAGTAAGTATTGACCAAGTAGTTCCCTTTAGGGTAATGTGGTTACCACTGTTCTCAGGTTACTTGGTTTTTGTATAACCACGTCTATCCCATTTATCTACCTATAAATACTATCTTCCTATCCTGTGATGAGCATTTGAAGGCCACTTACTTGCAGACAAAAGGAGATTATGATCTCCTGCTGTGGCCAGCAGGTCAAGGGAGGTGATTCTGCCCCTCTACTCTGCTCTGGTGAGACCCCACCTGGAGTACTGCATCCAGCTCTGGAGCCCTCAGCACAAGAAGGACATGAACCTGTTGGAATGGGTCCAGAGGAGGGCCATGAAGATGCTCAGAGAGCTGGAGCCCCTCTGCTGTGAGGACAGGCTGAGAGAGTTGGGGTTGTTCAGCCTGGAGAAGAGAAGGCTCCGGGGAGACCTTAGAGCCCCTTCCAGTCCCTAAAGGGGCTACAGGAAAGCTGGGGAGGGACTCTTGATCAGGGAGTGTAATGACAGGATGAGGGGTAACAGCCTCAAACTGAAAGAGGGGAGATTTCAATTAGATATTAGGAAGAAGTTCTTTCCTGTGAGGGTGGTGAGGCACTGGAACAGGTTGCCCAGAGAAGCTGTGGCTGCCCCATCCCTGGAGGTGTTCAAGGCCAGGCTGGATGGGGCTTTGAGCAGCCTGGTCTGGTGGGAGATGTCCCTGCCCAGGGCAGGGGGGGGTGGAACTGGATGATCTTTAAGGTCCCTTCTAACCCGAACCATTCTGCGATTCGGAGATTATTTCCAGCTCACTTCCATGCATGGCACAGAGCTATGTGCAGAGTTGAGCAGCTTTGTTTCTACTTGTCTTCTTTCTCTGGCTAAAACCTAAAATCAATTTGTTGCTTTGCTCATCCCTGAAAAGGCACAAGCTATGCAAGCTACCTCCCGGATATTCCAGCAGGGCCAGACCACATCTCAAGCCCGTTGTGCATCGCCCAGGCAGAGGAGATGGCACGGGAGCACTGATGTTGGAGCACAAGGGTGCAAGAGTGCTGGTACTTCCAACTCGGAGCTGGAAAACCCAAGCGAGGGAGACCTTGGTGCAGATGCATGGTTGCAGGCAGCCGAATGTGGGTTGCCCAAGGTTTCGGGAAGCTCTTGCACCCTGTGGTGACCTCTGAGCTAGCTAATTATAAAGCAAATTGGTTTAGATCTTTACAACAATACATACCACCTGACGGTGTTGTAGACACAGCCTCATTTTCATTTGATGCCTAAATGCCGTTTACACCAATTAAAACTATTTTGTGACTAATATTTCTGGGGCCACACCTAGCTAAATGATTACTGCAAGTAGCGTTGGTCATCTTGCAAATGCAGTGACTGCATTTTACTCACTTTATTGTGGGCAATTCTACGTACAGTTACGTTTGAGGAGTCTATTCTTTCCAGAAGGAATAAATGAGATATTTCTGGTTGCATCCACTCCCAAGCAGACATCAAGGGCCAGAACAATGATGCCTCAGATTGAAAACCACAGCTACAAGCCACAGCTATTTCACTTTACAGAAGTACCCTAGAAATGTGAATCCAGCTGCTGTTGGTACTGCTCACCGATCTCTGCAGGGCCTCATGTGAATCGTCTGTTTCCTGAAGACTGGTACAAAAAGAAGCTCGGAGGCTGACTGTTCTTCTAGAGAAGGAGCTTGGAAAACACAGATTGTCACCCAAGTTTTTTCCAATACATCCCATCTTTTCATCTGCTCAGGAAAAAGAGATGCTGTCTGCTATGCATTTCCAGCACAACAGAAAACCTCGACTTTGTACTTAGCAGAGTAATGCAAATAAATGGAATTGTTAAAAGTGTGTTTTATCTTTTTAAGATGTCCAGCAAGAGAAAAAGAGCCAAATACCCCAACAAGATAAATCATCATTTGTCTTCTGGAATAACTTGCAGTAGTTTTCCACAAGCAAGTCTGTAAAATTTTTTATTATTTTTTTTTAGGAGCTGCTCTTTTCTACCTGCTTCCATTTTAATGCGTCCTCAATATCACTTATTTTTGCTTCAGCTCTAAGAGGCCAATAACTAGGATGAACAATAGCTCTTCCCTTCACAAACAAAAATATGATATTGCTAGCGAAAGAAAACATAGAAAATTGCCATAGAAATAAAATCTCAGCAAGTGTTTTCATTTGTCAAATTTGCTCAGCAAGAAGGTCCTCAGTAAAGAAAATACAAACCATAAACCCAGCATCAATTATCACAGAGTGTAGGCACTAGGCTGCATTTGTTCTTAATTTTTGCATATCGGAAAATGATGATTACATACACTTAATCAACAGGGAACCAGCAAATTCATAGAAACAGCAAGAATCCCCATCTCTTGCTGAGCATTGTGGAAGTCTATGAAATTCTGCAAACTTGTAAACCTCCGAGCTGAAACGCTAAGCTGAATTAATCCATACCACTGCCTTGGCAGTGATGGAACAGCTGATGTTTCAGGAAAATTTGAGGAAGATGCCTTGTTACCTGTTCATTAGTTCTTCACAAAGACGCGTCCTTCGTGACCTTTCATCCCTGACTGGTTCCCACTCTGAAAAGTGCACTTATCTTCGTCCAGGCATTGAGCCTTCCAGTGCAAACGTTGTTGCTGATGCTGCTTTCAAGCTGCACGCATGTTCCTAAAACGAGAATATACACCAGGACTGAGAAATAAGAAAGAAAATGTGAGCAAAATGCATGTTTTCAATCCTAGATCTCTCTAATTAGCTGCTTAAGGCCACATTGCTGATCTCCCATCTAGAAAAATTAATTAGTAGGATGGCCAAATCTGTGATTAAAAGTCATGCACAGAGTGTGTGGATGCAACTTTTGACAGTTGTCAGGCTGAAAAATTGGGATTTATTTGGAGCTCTTCAGTTCCCATTGTGTCAAACCAGTAATATGATATTTCAACAAAGAGTAAATGAAATAAAAGGAAAGGAGTAAAGGAACTGATGGCAAGCACCTAACTGAAAAGCAGACAACAGAAAGAGATGAGATTAAGAGTGGAAATGACAAGAATTATGGACTTGTTTATATAGATTCATGGAAATTGCAGAAAAGAAAAAAGAAAGGAAAAGGAAAAGGAAAAGGAAAAGGAAAAGGAAAAGGAAAAGGAAAAGGAAAGGAAAGGAAAGGAAAGGAAAGGAAAGGAAAGGAAAGGAAAGGAAAGGAAAGGAAAGGAAAGGAAAGGAAAGGAAAAAGAGAAAAGAAACGAAGAAAAGAGAAGAAAAAGAGAAACCCTAAACCAAAAGCAAGGGGGAAAAAGTAAATATGTAGATAGAGATCTAAAAAAAAGAATAATTTAGGAAACCTCAGAATTTCAGAAGATTTTGAGCATTTCTTGCTTAAAATTAAGCTAAAAAATCAGGGGCTTTATCTGTGCCCTACTGGTCCTTTCAGAGCATACCTTCCTTCTCCCCTTCTTTCTTTTCTTTAAATTCATCTTTGTGATGCTGAGCTTAGTCCCTTTATTAAAATACACACGTGGCTTCTGAAGTGCCATCAAGCAAATGCTGGAAGACAGTCTACTCAACTCTGAAGTAGAATAACAGTATCTACCATAGATGGCTGGGACAATGAAAAGCAATTCGTAATTGTTCCAAACATCCATTCATGGAGGCACATACTGGAGGCGCAGGCTACTATTGAAATACTCAGACTTACAGGATGCACCATATGTTGAAATATTCCAATGGCATTGTTTGCAGGAGAGTTTTACCAATGTACTAGAAACGAGCAATACGCCCGCAGCTTTTCTCAACTGTGGTAATCCACTTCACACTTACCTTCATATCCAATTAATTTGCAGCTAATGGAACGCTATGTTCAAAGGAATTTTGAGTATTACTTGAAATTCCCAAATGACGCTGTTAGCCAACTATCTTGGAAGGGGTGATAAGCAGCAGTAGCACAGGGGCTACTGGTGGTGCATAACTGAGTTTTGCTTCTAACATATGCTGCTTATATTTTTGCACACAAATTATATTGCAGGTTTCTTAAAAGGGTTGATTTTAGGTTTTTTTCCTTTGGTGCAAAGGCCTCTGTGATACCTCTTAAGGTAAAACAGTCTCATGGAGGTGCATCGGCTTGACTCAGAAATGGCCCTGAATATCTTTGTTGCTCCAGATCCAACTCCTCCTCGAGTTTGCTCCACTGCTGAGAGCCAACACTTTCTCTTAGGGAAAGCTTGGTGTGGTAGATGTGATACTTCCTCTAGCCGTACGGTTTGGGCCAGGTTCTCAGTTTAGTCATCTCACCTTGTGGCTGGGATCTCAAGGTAAAGATGAAAGCGTCCTTTTTTTCTGGCTGTGGCTGTCAACCCTCTTCTTGGTCTCCCTAAGAGGGCGGGTGTGATGTGCCACAGGATAACTGAGGGACATCTCCCAGTCGGCACCAAGTGATTTAAGATATGAGACTTAAGTCATAAGGAGAAAATGATAAGTTACAGTCGTGGTGTAGCTGGGCATCAGGGCCGTGCCTTCATGCACTCCCAGAACACTTGGTCATTAATTCCCTGGGCAGGCGAGGGCTTCCACAGCCCGTCTCTGCATAGACGAGGCAGCCTGAGACGAGACAAATTTGAGCCCACGGACTGCACTGAGATGAGGTGATTGAATAAACTCTCTGCCAGCTTCACAAGGGAGCATTTGGCCAAGTGTCAAAGGAGCCCTCCAGGAGGGGATTTTGGCCTGTGCTGGAGATTCCCCCCGGCAGCTCCCATTGTGCATACACCAATCAACGCTTAAATGTCTTGATTAGTATCGTAGGTAGAGACTCTGCAGTCCCTGCATCAGCCCCAGGCAGTTGCTGCTGCTGCAGAATCGACCAAAGTGTACCTAGATGAGATACCTGTAATCAGTCAGTAAAACCTGTTCCTGCAGAGTCAGGAGTGAATGGTCACACAAACCAGCCCTTTTTTATGTAGCTAAAGCAGGCAGGGGGTGTTCTGTGCCTAGTTTAAGGCAATAAATAGCAATGGATCCTGTGTTCACTGCAGCGGCCACCCAGGACCCCAAGGCACGTTTGGGGGGGTCCAATTTGATCCTGCTGGAGACATCATTGCGAGAACCTTTATGACCAACTCTGTCACCACCTGGAAAGCAACTGACCATCCTGTTTAAGAGGTATGATCCCCCGGATAAGCATTAACCTATTCAAAACATTCCAGCAGAATAGTTTTGGGGGTTTTGTTTGCAGAGTATCCACAGCAATGACTGTGGTGTATGGACTCCAGATACACTTCAGCTCCTTGTTTCTACCTCCCCGGGACCAGATCCGCTCCTTCAGCAGCAGGTGGGACCAAATTGTCTTTTTAGACAAGGAAGCAGCTATGGAGCTGCACTGCAGACATGAAATAAATCTCTGCCATAACATTAGAGAAGGCGAGGTAGAAAGATATGCATAGAAACAGCTATTCCCTGCACAGACTCGTCTCCCACATTCTGGTGCTCCGAAAGATCTTCCTGAGCCACGCCGTCCGTATACAGGAGACACGTAGCATCTCTGACAGGCCCAGTATTAACCATTCACCCCTTTTTCTTGGTGAAAGGGAAGAGGTATTTTATCTTCTAGTGTGAGATTTACCCAAAGGAAAACTTTTACCGAACAGGAAGCATTAAAGTTCTGTAGCTGCATATTTTAAAGCTGGTTCCTAAGTATTCAAGTCATTAGAAATCCACTGACTTCAGCAGAGCTGTGCAGAGTTATGCCAGCTATGAATCTAGCTGCTCTCTGTTTAAGTACTTCCCAGGCATTAAAATCCTTTTAAATATAAGTCATCCAGGTGATGTTTGCCCGCATATAAATCAATTAAGACGTGAAAGGTTGTACGTAGGCATGGGGATAAGAGGGGAACAAGGGGGAAGAGGAAGGAATATTTCCCTTTTTAATTTTCTAGGTAGCTTTTTCCCCCCAGTGTGTCCTGTCTTCAGCTGACTTTGTCCTGTGTGCCCAGAGCTACCCACTCCATAACACTCACACTGTTGTCAAAGGTTCATCAATATTTATAGCATGCATCCTTAAGGTTGTATTAATTGTATATTGCTTCGTGAAATGGGAGCTTTGCAACCTGGAGTACTTATGTGATGAATAGCCGTTGTTAGGCTCTGGTAGAAATACAATTTTGAATGACCCTTCTGTAGTCTTTCTAATGCAGTGACTGGTTTAATTTTTTTTTTTCCTGAAATAGGCTGTCGATGAAAGGTATCAGCCTTTTAAAAATCCACTTTCCACATCGAGATTTTGAAAAAAATTAGAACTGCATATTCTTATAAATCAGTGATGTCCTCCTGAATCTTCTCTGAAATGTTTATTGTCAAGTGATCACTGAATTGTGTTTTCTTGCTTCATTGGGCTAAACCTTAAAAATAAGAACTTTAAGAACTTGTTTTGTTTTCACTGTTAATCCCAGGATCAACGTGGCACCATCAGAGCCAAAACATTTATCTTTTGAAGAATTAACTCTGCTTAAAAGCACACACGGAATCATTACTGTTTTTCGAGGCATCATCGAGACTCGTGGCACTTTTCAACATGAGATACTCTTAACTGGAAATATTTTACAAGATCTGTGCTAAATTGACTGACACCGTTAACGGCATTAGCAGCAGGTCATGTATCAGCATCTTCAGCTGCTTTTAGCCCGTGTCTGAGCTGATCACAGCCTTCCCCGTGAAGATAAAGGGGCAGGTTTCAGGCCCTAGCGCAGAATAGCATTGAAATGCTATTTCTGGTGCGGTTTAAAGGATTAGCACAGCTTTTTCAGCAATACAAATAATTTAGTAAGCAGCAAAACAGTCTCCAGTAGTCACACAAGTCAGGGAGCACAGTGGCCAGAGTCAGCCGAGAGCACAGATTGCCGAGAAAGTCCGCAGGGACGAGGCAGGTCCGAGGTCCAGCTATGAAGCCAGAATCACACTGGGATCAGGGAGGTGCATGGTCCTGCACAGACACAGCTGCAGCACAGCTCAGGCAGGGACCAAGACTGAGGACCTCAACTTGAAGTCAAGCCTTGAGCAGAGGTGGAGGAACCCCACCACTTCTCCCAGCTTTGTCCCACCACTCTCGTCACAGCGGTCTTGTCCAAGGCTATGGTGGCTGCACTGTATCAGAGCTGGCCCCAGCTTGTCCCCTTGAATGGGAATAACAGTAGCTGTGGACGCCCCATCCCTGGAGGTGTTCACAGCTAGGCTGGATGAGGCTTTGAACAACCTGATCTAGAGGAAGGTGTCCCTGCCCATGGCAGGGACGTTGGACTAGATCATCTTTAAGGTCCCTTCCAAACCAAACCATTCTATGATGATTCTATGAACATTTCTGTCCTGGGTTTGTACAGCATGCTCCTGGACTGTGATCATGTGTCTTAAGATTTAAAACAACAGGAGAGCAAAAACAACTTCTTCCCAGAAGGTAGTGAGGACAACAGACCATATAACTCTTAGTTAAGGTCTCTAGATATAGCAAAAGTTTTGTACTGATCCTCTGTCAAGAGGAGATTGGAGACTAATAATTCTTAAACATCCTCAAGACTTCAACAGAATGAGGTATTTACCATGAAAATATCAGTAGGTTTACTGATTTTATATAAAAAAAAGAAAAAATCAAAAGATTATTTTAGGATTGTTATTATTATCAACCCAAAAAACATCTTAAAGACTAACATTTCATATCTAATCAGTGTTTGAAAATGCATTGAAATGTAGAAAAAAATGGCTGTAGGAAAAAAGTAGATGTCAGTTAGGCCCAGAGTACAGACATCTGAGTTGAATAATGGGGACCAGGGTTTCATAAGAAAGCAATTTTCCTGCAAGGTATCGACTATTCCCGACCTAGACCCAAGATCAGGAAAACAGGATCCCAAAGCTTAATTTATAACTAAGCCTTTAGGATGTTCCAAAGTGCGTTAAGGGCTCTGATCTACTGCAAGCTCACCTTTACTCTTCTGTCTCCTGGTTCTGGCAAGGCTGGAGGGAATGTCGCGCTACAGCAGCTCGCGGCACCTGAGGTCCACCTGGTTTAGACAGCATGAAAGCGAAGGACTGCTCAGACTAATGAAACAGTCAGGTGTTGTGGTCACAAAATAAGTAATATGTTGTGAAGTAATCACAAAATACACTGATTAAAAGTAAGACAGCTTAACAGAAAGACATGTGGAAGAAGAAAAAGTGAAAAGCAAACCATAAAACTGAACCAGGAATACTGATCAACTACAGTCAATCAAAATGGCTTTGACGAGGGATAAATATTTGCTCTATATCACATGAATCTGGCTTAGAGCTCCTTCGTTGACAATGTAATAGTCAGTGAGATTTTCCATTATTCTTTGCTTTTCATTTTACTCATCTATCATAAATTGGCTGCTGAGACCATAAATCTCTTGTCTGATAATAGTATTTCTCAGTAGATACTCTTCTGAGAACGTATTTAGTGAGGTATGATACATAAACACTACAAAGAAGACAAAAAAACCCCAACAGGCATAATTCCATTATCTAGGGGGAAATAGCACTGCGCTCAAAATAAAAAAGCATTTAGTTAGAAGCTAGAGGTTTCCTTGTTGAGTTTCCAACCCTAAAATTGCACCTATAGGTTAGTGACTGAAAATTCACAGAGCCTTGAAACAAATTTCAAGTTGAATTTCCTTGGCTTCCTCTGCCCCGCACCTTAAAAATGAGTGTAAGAACAGGAGGAACAGGAGGAAAGGGGAAGGAATTGTGAAAGTATTTTTGTTTTAGAGACATTTATATCACAAATGAAGACTTCTGCTTTTTCTCAGTTCTACTTCTAACCTGGTTCTGAAAAACTTGAGACGTGCTAAAGGAGGTCTAGAGATAAAGAAAAAATCTCTGAGGTTTCACATTTATCTTGCAGAGAATTTACTCAGCAAAAAAAACCCCAAAACACCAGAGGAATAAAATCACAGTCCTTAGCTACATGCCCTTGATACTGATTCAGCTCACACGAAGCTGCAGTGAACTCCTCCGCTCCTCAGCAGTGTTGGCCGTGCCAAGCGCTTTTGTGACAGCTGGTTCTTAGAGCTTTAGTTTCAGGGATCTTGTGGATGTGTGAATAGATCACTCTTGGTTTTATAAAATGGCATCACTAACCTTGATAGCTGCAGAGAAAAGCTTCAAAATGTGACCCAAGTGAATCCTAAAGTGTTCAGAATCTAATGACAAATAAAAGAGTCTGGCATGTAATATTGGATTTCATCACACTTCAACATTCGGGCTCAGCGATATCATAACCATAAAAACAGCACTTACAGAGCTTATGTAAAAAGGCGGTAGATTATTTTATGAAGAGGTAAGGACCCTTTTAGGTTCAGCTCCCACCTCAGCCGCCTGAATACCCTTGACCGTGTTCCTTACGCGTGCGCTTAGTCAGGTACGTGATCCAATTCTGTCACTGTGAGTGGAACACAGGGAGAGCAGGGTGTTGCCTGAGATCACAAACTGCTCCGCCCCAGTGCACATTCCTCTTAGCGCGAATGACCGTCCTGATGGTTATGACAGTCTCAGGACTCTTGCACTGGTTTGTGAATCATGAATCAGGAATAGGATTCATTGCCCGTGCAGCTTATCAAATACAACCTCTGGTTTCCTTCGAGCTCTTTGTAAAGACATAGTTTTTATTCTGCTGAGTGTAGCTTGTCACTAAGAATGTCAGAGAGCACATTTAAAATGCCATCTCCTTCTCCCTGCTATTCATAAACTCATATTCAATAGTCATCCTACTGGCCCAGGACTGTTTTTTATTGCACCCTTAACACATGCAACGAAGGCTGGAGTGTGGTGAGCACCCCTAAGTGTCTTTGTAAAACAATGTATGATTAATGCCAAGTAGAGAGGCACTCTGCCCCTCGGGAACAGCATTACCTCTGGGTAACAATTTGTGCTTTTTGTTTTATCTCTGCATCTCCCAGATATGTCTGGGAACCTGAAATTTCCACACCAACATGTTGGGCGAGACTATTCCCAGAAGATTTTCTGGTCAGGATTGTACCCACCAAAGGTTTGAGCAGCTCATACACACCTACAGGTGCACATGAGGTTGATTATGCTCCTCCAAACCCACAACTCACATATTACTCGTCGTAAAATCATCATAACGCTACTTCAAATTCTGTGAGTGTCTCCACCCGGAGTAATATATGCTGATCTCAAAGGAATTCTGAGAGCCATAATTATTGCACTTGTGTGTGGGCGTCTGTCTCAGGAAACAGGAGTTCCGCAGTCTCCATGGCACGATTTCGTGGTCAACAGCACCATCTACCTCTAATAACCGAACACGGGAGCAGACCGAGCACCGCTTGTTTCTTTCTGCAAACCCATTAACAGTTATGTTACCGCAAGGTCTCTTCTGCACGTAAACCAAGGTTTGAAAACCTAGGGCCAAGGTTTTCAATTTCTGTAGCTCATAAAGCGCCCTGAAATGGCCAGCACAGTATAGTTACCCGAGTCATTACTGGGAAATTGGCAGCACTAATCAGGCACTGCAAAAAACACGGCTTTGTCCCTGTATCCGCCTGGGTAGAAAGCAAGGACAAATACTGTATAGTAAAGGCGAGTCCTAATTATCTTTTCTTGTGTCAGAAAACATGAATATGTAACTTGTTAATTTATTAGACTTTTTAGAGACTATATCTGTTCACAAGGAACACTCCCCCTGGCGAAACTACGAGGTTGATCTTTAGGATAAAGGCGCTCCAAAAAAACCAGTGGTGAGAATGCAGTGCCGGTAACCACAGTACTAAGAAATGCAGCAGCATCTCTGGGTGGGGTTGACAGATGGAGTAGAACTACCAGGGACCTGGGGTATTAGCTGGGCTCCCAGTGTGTGCTGCAGCCTGGGATCAGCATATGGCCCACGCCGTTAGAAGACAGCATGGTCTAGTGGGAGGTGTCCCTGCCCAGGGCAGGGGGGTGGAACCGGGTGATCTTTAAGGTCCCTTCCAACACAAACCATCCTGTGATTCTATGATCCCGTGAAGACAAGCAGATGAGCGCTCTGCTACATCAGAGCTCCCTCCATAGACTGGCACGAGAGCCAGTATAAACAGTAACTTATTGATACAATTAGATGAAAAGTGGTACAAAATACCCCCAGGGAGTACTGAAAAGAAATACTGCAGACATAGTATATCCATAGTATCTCCAAAGCAGCAGTGGTCATATGATGTTTTAAATGCGCATTGTACAAAATCCTTGTTATTTTGTGCTATTATGTGCTCACAGAGCACTTTGCAGTGTTGGAAGAGCAAGAGTTCTGGTATTTTGCCTTATTACCTTTTTTTTTTCTGAATGGTGGAGATTCTGGAGGAAGCCACAGCTCCTTTGGTTTCTTCCACTGCTTCAAGGAGAACACAGGAAATCCGCATGAATAGAGGCTCCTGGTGCCCCACTGAAACCACGTCCTGAATCAACGGCAAGATCCCACAGCATTGGTGGACTTTGTCCTGTTGAAATGGAAAGATCAGAAAGCCTCAACAAAAGTACCTGTGAGTACATTTAGCAGAGGCTGGAACCCTTGCCCAAAATTCTATGCGGTGCTTGAAAATACATAAACATATAAAAGTTGAACTCGTATCAATCTTATCAACAGTCATTTATTCATACCACTCAACCACCTAGATTGCAGTCACGGCTTAGTAACCTGATACATGAAATATCACAGAATATACAGACCTATCCCTTGCCCTCTGCTTAGTTTTTAGACACCACTGCACTTTCCAGCCTGCAGAAAAAGCAAATGGAAAATGGACATAACAAAAGTCTCTTCAAGTTACCAGTCATTTTCACGGGCATGACAAGATCCTGTCTAAGCTCCGAACTACCACAGCCCTTCTGTAAGTCCACTCGTAGAAGCAGAAAGAGGTCTTTTAACCTCAAAAGTCAAATTAAACTAAAAATTATCAAAGCCAACCTTTCTTAAAATAAAGACAATTTGAATGGGACAAAATGCAACTAAAAGGGTTGGTCGAAAAGTGGCCCGTCTCCCCTTTGTCCCCCATGGTATTGTAGGGTGAGACCTTCCCTTCAGGGCCACCATCAATGCTGTGGCTCAGGTTCCCACAAACCTGGGCTGCACCAACACTGCACCATTCCTCCAAGCACCCAGGAGAAGCCTTTTGTTCCTTCCGTTCTCAAGCCTGGCTTTGCATCTGCTCCCGAGTCTTTTCTGGAAAGCACAGGGAATTAAGGGCCTAGATATTCTTATTTTTCAAGAATATTGTTTAAAAATATGAAAAGTGTTAAGTTCTTAAGGTCATTTTTGAAAAGCAGGATTTGCAATATAGATTAGCATGAACTAGAGCAATATAACACAACGAAGCACAATGTCTCAATGCCTTTAAAATCCTGGACCTTGCTGTGTAAGCAGGGACACCCAGCACCTCGCAGGACCGAACTGCGGTAGTTCAAAGTCATTCCCTAGTTCCTAGGGCACTCTATTAGTACCCACAGAACAAATGTCACCCACATATTTTAGAAAGCTAAGATTATTATTTTTTTTCTTGCTGACAGAAAGAACTTAATATGCACTCTGGTTTCCTCAAAGAATATGGTCCAGCCCCTTTTCTTCACCATGATTATTGCATATCATTGGGTAAGCTGATTAAATATTTTATACTTTTTTATACTTCAGACCATTCAATACTCTGAATGCTTTAACTACTTAAAACGAGCAAGGAGAGCTTGTCTGTATGAAGGAGCTGAGGAGACCCTAACTTACCTTCTTTCACCTTCCACTCCCCCCTAGAGTTTTCCTTTAAAACCAACATAACCTTATTTAAATCAGTGCTCTCCCTCCCCCCATTCCTGTGGCCTTGGGATTTCAGGTGATTTCCAGATCACCAAATGTTGGCCTTGATGCTTTGTTATGAGAGGATTTGTGGAGAGGAGACCTGCAGGAGGGGAAACCTCTGTTGCCTCCTACATGGAGAGGTCAAGGTAAGACAGTGTCTCCTTCCTCCAGCTGCTTGTTTCTGTGGCGCTGAAGCACACGACATGTTTCTCTTGCAGGTACCCCCTCTCTCCTTGATCACAACCAACTTCATCCAGTTCCCGCTGTGCTTCCCGAAGAACTCAGACCTGGGAGCATCATTTCCCCATGTACAGAAAAGTCCCCTCAAAAAGAGTCCACCTCAGAAAAACCCCAGCCAAATAACCCCAAACTTAAAAGTAAATGTATTCATAATTTAAGGTCCTTATGCACTATAGTGAGAGGAGCCATCCATTACACAGCTGACAAAATATACTGGAGAAATTTTAATGTGGGAAAGCATTTGTTGTAATGAGCTGCACATGGCATTTCTGATGAACCGTAAGGGGAAAAAGAAAGCTAACAACCATGCAAAGACTGGGGAAGAGAGACTGTACGGGTTTGGGAGTTACTTGTTTTAATCCCCAGCTGCCGAGAGACAGAGTTTGGAGGTGGTGAGAGCAGCAGTTATTGATTCGGCACCGCCACGTGCTAAGCAGCGGCAGGCAAGATGCGTCGGGGAGTGGAGATGCCTGCTTCCCCGGCGGATGCCATGAAACACAGCTCGCTCTTTCCCTGCAAAAAGGTTTTATTAAAGCTGTCGGCCTGCTTTAAAATAATGACAGGTGTTACACAAATCAGCAGCCTTAGTTTCTCACTTAGCAAAAAATGCCAGAGCCTGGTCTAATAGCACAAACTACAATATATATATATATTAAAAAAAAAAAGAAATAATACAGCGCGATGAAATGTCCAACACCATGGAAAAAAAATTATCTGATTTACTGTTATTAAGGCAATGGGAGACGTATGGCAGCAATTGAATATAATAGATATAAATACTATGTATATTTTCATTTACAATCCCCTGAGCTGGACAGGCAAAAGAAATTGCCATTTACCTCATCCTTGTAAGGTATTTTACCCCAATTTCTGTAACTATTTAGGAAAATTGTGACAATTGTAGACAGATTCTAACAGAGCTCCAGAAAAATGACAAAATCTTTTTGCTGGAAAAGGAGACAAACTGTAGAGATTTTTTTGCTAGAGGTTTGCAGTCCGAAAAATTGTCATCCAGCTACTCTGCCTTGCTGCTCTTACCTTTGCAGATGGCTTTTGTTGTTAAGTCTGGGCAGGTCTAACACTGATAAATAATGATTGATTAAAAAAAAACAAGTGACATGGAGTCCTGAGAGGACTGGCATCGAGTGGCTAAAACCAGCACTGAGACATGCCGGCCGTTTGGCAAACTCCTCTGCGCTGGGCTGGGATGTCTGCAGAGTGCGCAAGTGTGGGGCATCCTGGCACTCCACTGCAAAACCTGCCAGAAGTAAGCTTCTCCTTTAAACTGAAAGAGAGGAGATTTAGATTAGATATTGGGAAAAAATTCTTCTCTGCGAGGGCGGTGAGCCCCTGGCCCAGGTTGCCCAGAGCAGCTGTGGCTGCCCATCCCTGGAGGTGTTCAAGGCCAGGCTGGATGGGGCTTTGAGCAGCCTGGTCTGGTGGGAGGTGTCCCTGCCCAGGGCAGGGGGCTGGGACTGGATGGTCTTTAAGGTCCCTTCCAACCCAAACCGTTCTATGATTCTATGCCTTGCTGAATTAGGGCTTCAGTGCAGTGACACCAGTAACCAGTCTGTGAATGGTGTAAAAGCAGATATACAGACTCCGGACACAGAGCAAATGGTACATCTGCTCCCTCACCAAGCTTGTGTGTCACGATGCATCAAGAGGAATGGAAGAAACTGAGGGGAAAGAAGCAGAGCGTGCACAAGCAGAGTGGCGCAGCCCAAGCAGGGCTTTCCATGAGCAGTAAGTAGCTCCACGCTTATGTTTCAACGCATTTGCATGTCCCCAGCCACACCAGGTCACTCTGCCAGCAGTTTGGTTTGGCCTCTGGGAGCATGTCCAGAAGGGGGTGAAGCACTGTCAGAAATCCACCTTGTGAAGGCAAGCCCCGAGATGGCCAGCTGAGGAACCTCTTCCACCAGCACCGCCTTGGGAAGGGCACCAGAAACACAGCACCATCCGTCAGTCGTCAGAGGAGATACCTACAGACTGAAGCTTTATCCCTCCTCTTAAATCACCTTTTTATTTCTGCTGAAGAATTAACACTGTCACAATCAGGAGGAGTGCCTCAGCCAACAATATAGTGCTCCTAAGGCAAAGTCCTCAAAAATCGGCATACTGTCTTCGTCTGAACACATTTATATGAGTCCAAGAGAAGCTCCCTACCTCGCACAAAGCTATTTTCCCACCCAAACTTCTTCCATCATAAAGTTTTAGTGCCCACTGTGCCTCATCTGCAAGGCAGAGAAAAGATTTTCATGTCCTATTTTCCAGTTAAAGAATTTTTAGCAGTAGTAACAGTAGTTGCAGTAAATGAGTCTGTTTTCCAATTCAGAGTAACCATTCTTACCTGTTTAAAGTGTTTCAGTGAAAAACAACTGCTGAAGGATTCTTTTGTGGCTTATTTCCTAAAACCCAAGAATAAGAGGTTTCCATCATAGAAGGGAATCTTTTAAAAAATGAAAAATTTATTCTCTTAAACAACGTGAGCTCATTCAAAACTTTACTCACACCAGCTGCCCCATAAAAGAGAGGAACCCTACTGAGGTGGAAAACTTTATCTCCAAAAGTCACCCGTGTGTAGAGGGAAGCCACCTGAGTTTATTTCACAAGATGCTTTATTCTGTCTTGAACCATATACCACTGTGAGACGTTAAAGGAAAATATGCTCCCCCCTAATAATCCCATGGGATGGGACTCATGGAAGTTACTTGGTGTGACAGAGGGGTAGATAAAACTGTGGGGCACAGCATCCAGTCCCCCTAACCTTGTAGGGTGAGCTGGGACCCTGGGGCTGCTGAGCTCTCTTCTTATTTGTGTTTCTTAGCATTGCTAAAGCAAGTCTATTCTCAAATCTTGATGCAGATGTCCTGAAAAAAAAAGATCCAAAATGCATTAAATATACCAAAGCTCTTAGTGCTGTTAGTGTTCTTTAACACACTGTGAGAGACTGAAATTGCCTGTTATTGCTAAGAAGGTGCAGCATAATTCCCTCGCCATTTAAATCTGCGAGGCTGCTCATGGCTTGAAACTGCTGTGGCTGTCCACAAGAAGAGCTGCCACGGTCAGGAGCAGCAGTCACTGAAAAGCTCCATGGATTTTCTTTAAGAAAGACAACTTGTAAATTCAATCTCTACCCTTCAGAGGTCAATACTGCTGCCAATATTGCTCAATGAGTTTGTTAAATGACCTGGGTGATGGGGTAGAGCGCACTCACACCAAAATCACCAATGATTCATAACTGGGGAGAGTAGTTGATATGGTGGCAGGTCTGGCCACCATTTAGAGGGACCTCCACAGGATGGAAAAATGGGCCATCGTGAACCTCCTGAAATTCAATAAAGGCAACAAAGGAAAGTGCAAAGTCCTGCCCCGGGGGTGGAATAATTTCAGTGCAGGCTGAGAGCCGACCAGCTGGAAAGCAGCTTGGCAGAGAAGGACTTGGGGGTTTGGTGGACACCAGGTGGAACAGTAGCTGGCAGCGTGGCCTTGCGGCAAAGAATGCCAATGAGGTCTTGGGCTGCACTAGGAGGAATGCTGCCAACACGTCAAGGGAGGTGATCCCTCCCCTCTACTCAGCACTGGTGGGGCCACAGTGTGTCCAGATCTAGGCTCCAGAGTACAGGAGAAACATGGACATACTGGGGAGAGCCCAGTGAAGGGCCACAGATATTACTAAGGGACTGGAGCATCTGACACGTGACATCTGACAGGCTGAGAGAGCTGCCCCTGCTCAGCCTGGAGAAAAGACTTCCACTAACAGAGAAGCCAGGCAGTCCTGAGATGTGTGCAGCAAAAAGCACAAGAGGCAATGAACGCAAGCAGTGACAAAGGAAATTTTGACTAGTCAGGGCCACACGTGGAAAAAAATATCCATCATACTGAACTTTAAGCTTCACAAAACATGTCCACAGGGTTAAAGTCTGTGGTCATGGTCACAGAGCATTTCTAAAACCCGCCTCTAAGGTTTTTGTACTTGATACTTACATGTCTTTTAAAAATCTGACTCTAGGGATCTAATTTTATAAAATCCACAAGAATGGCATTAAGCTGGAATTGATCCGTTTAAAAACAATTCTTCCGAATCTTCGAATAATCTTCCTTTATAACCACAGTATCCGTTCCATGCTTGTCCAGGTGCAATGCTCATCTGGGAAATGTTTGTCTCAACTTTCTAATGGAAGGGATAGATTTGGATATTAACTGAAACCCCAACATTTTCCCAGATGAAGTGGATGAGGTGTAAATCCAAATGCAGCAATCTCTGCTTTATCACTTTGACCTTGACCTAGTTGTCCCTTAAACACCATCTATCTTTGTTATACACCGAGGTACATCCCAGCCTGTTTCTAGCTGAGGCGAGTCCTGCGACGTGACAGAAATGAGCCTGAGTTTTGAAGAATGATGACGTGAGGCACCCAGTAGTAAAATTAGATCAGGCACCATACTGAGCCAGGAAGTCCAGTTGAATAACTGGAATGCAAAAACAATGACATTTATAAGAACAGAGAAAAGTGTGATTGCCATAATTTTTCACTTTCTTCACACACGAATTTTCAATATTTTGGATACAGTTGCACGTTTAAAAAAAAATAAAACAAACTTAAGAAATAATACAAGATTGTTCCTTTGACATTTTAGGTATAAGAAGTTTGTCGCTCTCACTCGTGGACAGCCCCTCCTGTCCTTTAATATCCAGCAGTGTGAATGAGGGAGAATAAGCAAAATGAGTTTTACAAGGAAATTACATTGAAAAGGAAAGGGTTTTCTTCACTTAAAATTGTACTAGAACTGCGTTTTAAAATTGGATTCTTAATTTATGCTTCCTTTGTTTTTCTCAAGAAAGACACTCAGAAACATAGACTGTATTAGCACTAGATACTCCATTCTCCAACAGAACTAGAAGCTTCTAAAATGAAAATAAAAAACCCAACGTGAACGTAGAGTTAACCTGGTTAAAAGTAGGCATAGTTACATGCACGGCCATACTGAGTTAAATAAGTTCTGATTTAACACTCTGGCTTTGCACAGCCTTGACTCAGAACCAGTCAAAACATGTAGTTATGAATATTTCTGTTTAATTTTCAATTGTAAGGTGGCAAATTGCCTGAAGAAGGCACAAGTACCTGCTCAAAAGACAAAAACTCAAACAGATCCTACAAAGGTGACTCCCCGAATCCTGTCCAGTTCTCATTATCGGCAGTCTCCGTGTTTCTCTCCCTTCAAAGCTAAGAATACCAATCAGCTTTAATGGTTGGAAAGAATTATTCAGCCTATTTGATTAAACTGCCTTTAAGCCACATATAGGCTGAGACAAAGTTTTCTAATTAAAGAGTTTCATTAAGCAGCACAGCATACCTTTCTAAATCCCAAAGCTGCCAGCTCAGGGCCTGATTCTCCTCCCACTGAACTCCAGAGGAGCAGGATCCCTGCATTTACATTTCTCCCTGTTCAGGAGATTTTAGGAATCAATAAGCAAAAGTTATTCTAAATCTCAAAAAACATGCATTCTCTTTGGGATTCTCTGGGCAAATTACTTATTGATTTTCCTCAGCATATACTGCTGATTTTCATAGGTCTCAGATTGTTTGGGGTTTTTTTCTGGCATCTTGTCATGTAATCATAAAAATTTTCCTCTGATAATATGGATATAACCCAAATTTATAATGTGCCAATATAAGTTTCGGCTGCCTCAGAACACCAAGGTTATAAGGTTAATCTATCTGGGGAGTAAATATTGTTGCTAGATGCACGTCCATCACTTCAGGAGAGGAGCCCAGATGGAGACACAAACCACCTGAGATGGACACAGCCATAACGTACCAGGCAGGCATGGGAGGGAGGAAGGTGAGCCACTGGCTGGTTGCGTGATGAAGGCCTTTGAATGGGAGAGACTCGAGCCCTCTGCCTCCCACAAGCACCATCTTGGGACGTGTTGTGGTCCCCACGCAGTGCCGTCATTCCCACCTCCCTTCCCATACCTCCCACCTGCTCATTCGAGGGAGCCCTACCTACAGCCCACCTGCCGAGGCGCCAGTGCCAATGCAGGAGGAGTGGTTTAGCCCCCTCATTAAATTCAGCCCCCACGATTCTCATTCCTCTTCACTGTCGCCGCGTATGGCCAGAACCAGACGCACTGCAATGCCATAGGGAAGTGTCCGTCTACACCCTCCTTCCGATCTCAACCGAAGCTGGAAGGTTTAAAAAACCCACCACGTTTTGAGAAAGTTGACAGCTACTAAAATATCATGCTGGTTCTTGCAGAGGTGAAAGGCCAAAATTCCTGTGGTGTGAGTCAGGAAAGCCCCAGGGACACCCGGATGCAGCTCACGGGCAACTCCCACGTGAGAACACCCTCTGGAACCAGTTATCAGGTCATCACTCAGTCGCTCCCTCCACCTGTCTCTAACACATCTGTAGACCTATTTGCGAGAATTTTAACCCAAATTGACAAATTGTCATTCTGAATTCAAAAGACATGCTCTATGACTCTCCCATCCAGTCTTTGGACAAGCCCAAGGAAAGCCCTTAGAAAGACTGTTGTCAGGCAATTGTACATGAAATTATTTAGCAAAAATGTGAGTTGCAATCCAGAAACCTTGAACACTCTAATTAACCTTCCAGGAGAGAGTCTCCTCTGTATTTTTAAAATAAATGGGAACGGCACAGAGGTCAATGGCAATCTCCCAGCTAGGCAGGAAAGTCCGCGTGACTCAGGGAGAATTTTAAGGCTGGGAGTGAGTAAATGTAATAGGCTGAAAGGAAGCATGTCTCCTCATGTCTGCTGATGCTCAGCATGAGTAAGGAGAATAGGATCCAGTTTATCAGTATTGCATCTTTCCATCACATTCTTCCAAGTTGTGCAAAATGCCTACGTTAACTTCCCTTAATACTCAAGTTTTTCCCAGCAAGGAAAGTTCATGTTTTAAGGAGGTTTTTTTTTCACCTCCATCATCTAAGAGGAAAGAAAAAGGAAATTTTTTTCCATGACAACATCTTTGGAGTGGCCCTCCAGCAAGCGCGTGGCCACTCTGCAGGTTGCTTTATCTGGAGAGAGCCTGTCACACAGGGAGAGCCAACGTCTCAGACAGAAACAAGCTCCAGCGACCCACACACTCACGCATATAAATAATATAGAGTATGAGATGTTTGTGTGAGCACAGAGAGTTCTGGAGGGCACTTTAATATTTTGTTTACATCTAAAAGTAAATACAGTTCCTTAAACAGCTGTCTCATGGTCCCCAGCTGTTCGTAAATATAAAAAGAAAGTGACATTTGCCTCAAAACAGCTAGTAAATTATATATCTTGCAAAAAAACCCCAAAACTAGCAACTCTGCTTAGATTTGTACCGCAGTGAAAACTTCAGCCAGCGCACAGAACCGCATTGCGCAGCAGTAGGAAATACGCTCGCTTCCCTACTAACGACAGGTCTGGCGCTCGGGGTGGGAAGAGGTCAGACTTTTCTTCACTGGCGTCCCCCAGAAGCCGACCCCTGTGAGACAGCAGCATCACTCCTGAGCTCACCTCTTGCCGAGCAGTTCAGCCATGGTCGGGCCTCCCACTCTCCGGGGGACCGCAGAGCCAAAGGACGCAGCCCCAGAAGTGGGCTTGGAGGCATGGAACAACCCCCACGACAACTTGCCATCACTGTCTTATCTCCAAATGCCTCAGGAAAATGCCACCAAGCATTCCACACCACCTGCTGCTACGAGCCCCTTCACAGGGGTCCCGTGGACCCTTCCAGCCCTCTGAGGCCCCCGTTGACCTCTCCCAGCCCTGCTCCACCCACCCTCTGTTGGGGATTTATTTCATCATTATGGCAAAGCTTAAATTTTACCCGGGCTGCTGAGAAGCCTTGAATTACTACTTCTGGGTTTGGGGGTTTTTTTTGTGTCTTTTTAAAATGATATTCACTGATCTGAAGGGAACCTATAGTGTATACGTTCAGTTTTCATTCCTCGGTCCTATATCTATAAGCTTAGGAGGGGTTTACACACCAGAACACTCTCTGGTTTTTTCCAGCTACAGCAATTGTTAAAAAAAGAAAAAAAAGATATGAACGTCGCCTGACCTTACTTTCATGATATTAAAACAAACTCATTTT
This sequence comes from Rissa tridactyla, assembly GCF_028500815.1. NCBI lineage: Eukaryota > Metazoa > Chordata > Aves > Charadriiformes > Laridae > Rissa > Rissa tridactyla. The sequence goes on from NC_071473.1 coordinate 26,411,496, forward strand.
GAGTGGGACGACTTGTCAAGCTATCGAGAGCGTTCCCAAGCTTCCTCATTACTTACCACTTAGTCAGCCCTCTACCATCTCTACGCTTTATCTGCAATGAGTTTGCACTGCTTCTAGATAAAAGTATTGAATCGCTTCTACCTACTCCTAATCCGTGCAGACCCCACTTATGGGGGGAAAAAAAATAATAAAAAAACCCCTAATGGTTATTCTACAGTAACTACATCTTCAGCTGTGTCAGTCAGTTTTTAATCCGATAAATGTGAACCTCCCTGATACGGTACCACTAATTCTTTTACAGAATACAATGCAAACTAGGTTAAATGTCGTACAGAACTCTGCTGGACTAAGTATGTATCAAGCTCACCACTTCCTTTACCACCTAAATTTGTAATCTCATCATGATTAAACAAGTCTTGCTTGGCAAGAGCCTATTTCCGTAAGCCGTGCTCTCTGGTGCTCGTTCTATTCCCGTCCTTTCGTTCTGTGTTAATTGAATACTGTATTAGATCCACAACTGACGTCACGCTAACCACGCTGGAAATATTCAGATGATGCGTGGACTTTGATGTGGAGGGTTGTTCTTTTTAAATATTTAATCATGTTGCCATTTCCGAATCCCTGTTAGAGATCTTATCATCTCCATCTACCAGTGGGCCTGTAACGCTGCAAAGGTTTCTTCTTCCAAATCCACATAAGAAAATCCTTCTGCCAGGCATGGTTCTTTCTCACTATTTTTAGATTCCATGTCACATTGCCAGGTAATTTCCTTTTTTGTCCCTTTTTGCATTGCCTTTTTTTCTTTTTATTTCTAATTTTTCCCTTCACTTCTACACTGAACTACAATGGACTTTAAGCTACAAGCGGTTCTTTTTTTTCTCCCCCTCTCACCCCGATTGCTGAATTGCAGCATTTTGGTGGGAAGGCCCTCCAGGCTCCAAACTCCATTCATGTATTACTCTCTCAAATTTTCCTTTCAACTGATTTTTATCCTTTAACTTCTTTCACTTTAAGACATTTACCTTTTTGAAGCATTAAGTACACAGGGACTGCCTCCTGTCTACATGGACTGTAATCTAGCCGGAGTCAGTGATCCTTAAGCAACCAACAACTTCCATTTCACTGATTAATTTACCTTCGTTCTTCATGAAAAAGGTCCAAAATTGAGTTACATGGTGGAAGGTACAACAGCTTTTGTGTTACAAAATTACCACTGACACTTTCAGAGATAACCAAGATGTCATCCAGGTTAAAGAAGACCTCCTTACTGCCATAGGATAATATTGCATCATTCTTTAGTGCATCATGTGCTGGTATCTCTCAGAGACAGGAAACTGAGCTGGGTTGTCCACAGGTCTGAACCTGAAGACATATATTCCATGATTTGCAAATAGAGTATTTTTTATTCATTGCATGGTCATTATCTATTTAGATAACCCAGCAGATAAACCACTAATACCTAAAAGGTGTGGAAAGGTGCTCTCACAAAAAAGCAGACATTTGGTTAAAAGAAATTTCTGTAACTCCAGGCTCCATGTGGTCTCTTATTATATCTCTCATTTAACCACAGTCTTGGATGTGCGCAGGATTCCTGCCCTGAGCTTGACTGCTCTCAGCTCCTGAATTTGGAGGTACAGCACATCTACTCTCGGCACCGTACCATTGGCACAATCTCTTGTCAATGCACTCAGGGTGGTGAGGCATGACTAGGTTTGAACATGGAAAAGCTTGGCCCATTCTGCAGCTTATCAGCACACACCATTTTCCTAAACACAGCGTTTCAGCTGTAACCAAGCCAGGCTAACAGCAAGAAAAAAGAAAGGAAAAAGCATGTCACGAACTCGGCACCCTGAAGTCCACTGTTCTTGTCCCAGTGCAGATAGGGTCTATGTATCTTCATATTCTTAGAGAAAAACAAAATCAGTTATTCCTTGAGATGACATCTGATTAATTTGATACAAACTCACAAACTCTTACTGCAATTACCACATAAAGAGCGTCTACTGTACCATCCTGCCTCTGACAGCAAACTCCTCAAGGAATCTCTGACTGTTGTGATAGGTCCAAAGAACAAAGAGACTTTTGAAATAATAGGAAAAGTGTAAGGAAAGTTGAATTTTTTAAAAGTATATCTGAAAGCAACTGGATGTTCTGATTTTCCTAGAAAATGCCACACTCGGCACTGCTTCCGGCACCATATGTTAAATACTAAAATGCGATTAATTTGGTGAAGCTCTGAAATGGCATTGGTCCTAGCTGTGTTAACGACTCCAGTGAGAACGTCACATTAGGAAGGGATTTGTCTTCTGGAAACTCTGGTGTTGGCACAGGACGTGTACCCCAGTGTCAGGGGACAACTTGCTGAAGGTTTGTAAAACTGACCTCCCTTCCTGCAGTCGCTCATTGCCATAAACACAATCTCCCAACACCTTGAGTTTTTTATTATAAACCCTATTGTCTAGCGTCTGGGTAAGAGGAGTTCACACGTATCTCTCCTCCACCTTCCTCTTTTCTGCTCATGATTCTGTAAGAACATCCGTGGCAGAGGGCAAGCCCACCTTCCACTAAGTTTGCTAAATTAGGCTGATATCTTGAAAATGGTTGTAAGCTTTTCCCCTTTTCTTCTTTATCTGTCACTGCAGAAACAGCCTGCAAGAACAGATTTCATTTCTGAAGCTGGCCAGCAGTAAGTTTTGTCCTGAACTGTATTTATTTTTGTGTTTCCAAAAGTTTCCAGTCAGAGTATCAAGTTTAGTTCTTATCAGATAATTACACAGCACTTGCCTCCTGAGGCAATTTTAAATCAATCTCGGGAAAGGCAGTAACTATACACTGTAGATAATTATAGTCCATTAAAGTACCTTAAGATTAGATTCAGAGATCACTAATCACACAAGGTCATAAATGTACTGCACCTTTCTGTGGTGGTGTCTGAATTTTGATATGTAGCCCTTTCGCAGGAAAAAAATATTTTCCAGGTTTTTTTATTGAGCAAAATATCAGAGGCAAATAGCAAACGAATTTTAAAAAAGCTAAATTATTGCCCTAAAAGTGATTTCAGCTCTAACCAGTCAATCACAGAGAGAAAATCAGAGCATAAAGCAAGACTGTCATTTTAAAGATACTCTTGACAAAACATGTCATATTTTATATTTAAAATAATGTCTAACCAAACGCCTTCCTTACTTCAGGAAAATGGCTCCTTTAATTGCTGTGAGAGGTGTGTGAAGCGTGCTTGACAAGTATTTGATTAAATGAAGAAGCTTCCTTGCGAGTCGCACTGATCGGAAATTCTCCAAGCGTTTTCCCTATGGCAAAACATCATTTTTGCTTGAGAAATATAAAATCCATTAAGAAAATCAAAGCAAATCTATCTGAGGTCAGATTACCCTGAGTTGAAACACTCCCTTCATTCTTTGATCCCATAGTGAATTGTACCTGGGATGTGCCGTAACCATTTAATGCCTTTTGCCGTGGTTGTTGGTGATCACCAGCAACAGCCGTGGGGGTTGTGGCTCTTCTAGTGGTGTTGTCATCATGTCGGTGCCAAGGTCCCAAGCACTGCAATGCCAACAGACTCTCTGGGAGGTTCCAGACTGCTGACTTGTCCAAAGAACAACCACAGCCTGGTTTAGAGGGAACAACTTGGACAGATTTACTGAACCCAAGCAAAGTTGCATGTTTGGTCTAGTGACTTTTAACCCAAAGGTAAGACAAGTGTCTGGGAAAAATGGAATGACGTAAAACTCCAAAAGGCTTCAACTAAGGTCACCATGGTCATTGCCAGGTCTTTATCCTCTTTTGTGTCATGACAAGATGGCTTATGTAAGACATTTCATCCTTATCTTTGTTTTATGGGAACCTTGTCTGAGATTTTCTCATTCCATCCTTATCTAGATCCTCTTGCACCTGGTACAACATCTCTTGCCTCCCAACCTGCTCAGGTTGCACACCAAGTACCCTCGGGTTGATACTTGCAACTTCAGCTTACGTAAACTTCAGTTCCCCTGACAGGTTTGCTGGTAGGGCTAACTTTCATCGATGCCTTTTATGAGTAACACATGAGTAACGCACAACACATAGCTACAGTATCATGGGAGGGATGTCCACATGTGATTCCTGCCCTCTGAGGGCAATTAAATATGCCTCAGTGTGTGTGGTTAGCCATTTACCAGATCACTGCAAAAGGACGTAGTTCCTCCATAACTCGGTGATTAAGCAGTTTTAGCTCTGTCTTGCAGCAAGAGTCTCCAGAAGCATTTCAGAGGTACCTGCCTCTATACTGAACATCTTCTGCTGAAGCCCTGCAGCTTCTAACATCCTTGGACATTCCTGAAGGCCACCAAGGATGTGAGCCTTCTGATTCATACCTTCAGCTGCCCAAAATTCAAAGGAGGAGTGTAAAAGACAATGAAAGGTAAAGACTTACCATTCAGTCAAAAACAAATCTTGACCCAATGCAGCTATAACCCAGTGTTGCTAATCCCGCAGCTACTTGGTGAGTGGTTGCTCACGTCCTCACACGACTCAAATCACAGTTCAGAGGAGACATCAGACAATTGTAGGCCGGCGTGGATTACTATGAGACCTAGTTAAAACAAAATGTTTCAATGATTTCCAGCTGATCTTTTAAAGGCCTATTCTTTCTACAAATACTTTATAAACTTTTTGTTCCAGTACAAGATGAAAAGTAAGTATTAAAAAAAGAAGAATTTTCCTTGGAACAAACAATCTGGTTTTGCACTGGCCCCATTTACTAGCATCACAGAAAACAAGAAGTTCTTCTATATGACATGAAATACATCGTTTAGCGCCACCCGGACCAAGTTACCCTTTACTGGGGACTTTCCAGATGTGTATGATTGTAGTTTCTCAGGTTTTTAATAGGCTATTGCTGCTATCTCTGGCTCCATGAAGAAGTCTTACATTGAGTACTAGTTCTTGAGGACAAATTGCATACTTGTTACAAAGCCCCAGCCCTCTAGATGAGTTCTATTCAGGGTTATCCCTTCTGTAGTATTTGTTGCCAAAACAACAATATAGGGTGTACAAGAGTTCTTGCAGTGTTTCAGAAAACTGCCCACATCCAAACCAGAAAAAAAGGGGTAATTATAAACATAATAAGCCTCTAAATATATTTACCTGCCTCACCCAGCGTATCGTGTTCATTGAGACAAAGTCAGAATCTCTGAAATATTTTAAATTCCTTTCTTTGGAATCATGGTATCTGACTTCCTCATAATACAAGAAAACTTCAGACTTTGGGTGCTGCCACAGAAAAAAACTGTCTTCAGAGCCACGGAGGAAGGTTCCTTGACCCATCCTGAGCATCCAGACCCGAGTCTCTCGGAGTTTCCCCGTGGCCCATCACAAGGGTATTCATCCCACCCAACGCCAGGCAATTCATCTGAGCTAGTTGCTTGCACCGCTGCTATAGACATTGCAGAGAAACAGGCACTCTCAGAGAGTAATCACCTAATTTTCTTAGACATCTCCTCCAGAATGAGATTAATTTGTGATACAGTAGCTTTCCAACCTCAGTCAGAATCTGTGAAGTGTATGTGCAGAAATATCCGAAAACTGCTGACTTCTTTCACACGCCGAGAACTGGCTCATTAATTTTGGTTTGCACATAATTAAAGGACACTAAGAAAATCTGAAATGACGTGGCTTTCGATATTCTTACAGTGAGGCAGGTAACACAAAGGACGTGACGGTATTTTTACCAAAAATGCCCGCTTTTGAGGGCCAGTATAAATTGGTTGTAAGAATATAGTACATGCAATAACTCATTCCTATACGGGTCAGAAATCAGAAACCTTCTATACATGGCAATGAAGATTTGTATGCAAGATCACAAACCAGTGTTTCAAAACAATGAAAATAAGATGATTTCTTATATTTTATTCCAATAACTCACAGACACACTCAACGTTGCAAACATGAGCGGCTCCACTCATCAGTAAAGCTGCTCAACAGTAGGCTCAGATTTGCTGACAAGTCATTATGAGACTGGGAGCTGAGTTACCACAACGTCAACAGAGGAACACAGAGAAATCAATTTTCTACGTTTTTCTTTAAGATCTGAATTATCTCAGAAAATGCTAACTGCTTTAACTTTCCAAACAGGGCTTTAGGATGCTCATCTGGAATATATTATTAATCATGAGTATTATAAACATTACATGGTAATGACTGAAGTCCCTTGGTCAGATCAGAGTTGCATCGTGTTTGCTCTATACATTTCAGTAGGAAAAAATCCCACTCCCTAAAACGTTTACGGTCTTTGAGAGACAAGGCAGATGAAAGGTAGAGGAGAAATAGACACAATTAAGTAATAAGCCGATGAGTAAACAGCAGGTCTGTGATGAATCAGCAGTAGAATCGACGCCTCTCACATCCCAAATCAGTATCTTATACACAAAACCATTATATTCTAATTAAAAATCTTTATCAGTAGTAATTGAACGCAGCATAAATCCGGGATGAGTCTGGTTTCTAGGAGAATACCATCTAAAGATAATATTCTGAAGGAAATTTTAAGCACAAAGAGGAAAGTATCCTGAGAACAAAATTTATCCTGGAACACAACGCCATTTGCTGAACATTAAAGAAATTACCGCTGTGGTACTAACGAGGCTCCACTGAAGGAAACAGGAAACCTCACACTGCAAGCTACTTCTCAAGCTCTCTGCAGACTTCGGCAGACACGGCTTTTCCATTACGTTTATTACATTACATTGCATACTTGTGCTTGAGTCATGTTTAGAAGGTTTTCTCCACAACGCTTTAACTATGTATTTGCAAACGACAGTCAAGACCTGAGGGATCAACAGAGAAGTCCATCACTTCAGCAACCGTCATGTCAGGATAACACCTATCTCTGCGCAGCTCCATGAACAAAACACATTCGTTTATGTGACAGTGCAAATCAATTAGGAAAACACTACACTTGGTATTGCTAATTATCTGGTCCTACTGTTTCGAGTAATGTGTGATAGTGCATGGCATGGGATTGACCAATGCCCCTAGATGCAGCACAGAAAACCAAAAAGAAGAAGAAGAAGAAGAAGAAGGAGAAGAAGAAGAAGGAGAAAAAGAAGAAAAAGAAGAAAAGGAAGAAAAGGAAGAAAAAGAAGAAAGAGATAAACCAAAAATAAACTGTATATTAAAACACAGGCAGAAAGATTAAGGGCCTGGTCTTAGAGAACTGAAGTGAGCACTGTACCGCACGGAGGTGTGGGACGCAGGACCCAGCGCGAGGTCAGGAGCACTCTTAAGACTTTCAGAGGCTCTGCACAAACTCCAATGATCTTCGGCGGCCCTTTATTTGGAACCAGCTAAGAAACTGAGGACTGAAATAAAACCCCATCTTCCTCCCATGCCTTTACTCATGACTGGAGAAGTACTTTTGTCAGTGACTCTAGAGAGAAAAAAACAAACACCAAAAATAACCATACACTATAGCCATTTACCCAGAAGTAGCCATTTACCCAGAAGTGGCAATGTTCAGTTTCCTATTCCACCCAAGTGAAATCAAGCCTATTCTACTAAGGGACCAGGAAACATGATTTTCACCTTGTCCAACACAAAACAGAAAAAAACCCTTCAAGATAACTGGGCACAAAGAGAGAGCAACCACGCGAGCTGGGGCCTGGCTTTGCAAGGTAGTGGCTGACACACTCATGTGAGTCCTGCCCGGCCCCATTCCTTGCTCCAAAGGCTATTTAGGTATTTCAGCTAATTACTGTACAATTTGAAAGACTTTTACAGGGAAGAAGTGTCTGCTCTGCCCCGTGCCTCTCTTGCACACAGCCAGGGAAAAGCCTTGCCTTGTGTTTGTATAATCAAATTCACGTTTGCTGAGGCTGCGCTAAAGGAGGGGGTCACTACCTTTGCTTCTTGCTTCCTGCAGAAAGGCAAGCAGCAGTCGAACACCGTGGAAAGATAACAGTATTTAGCATGGGCACCTTTCACTTCAAACTACATTTGTTCCATGCAGAGAGTTATACAATCTCCACTTTCATACCATTTCACTTAGATACACCCAATGTAATGGAATCTTGGTATTTTAATATCACGTCGCTGGTAAACGAAACCCTCATCTCATTCAGTAAGAACAATGTTTGCCTTTGGCCCAGAGCGGAGAATAGTGATTGAAGCACTTGGGAATTCATTTCAAAGCGCTGTGGAATGCATTACCACGGCCACATCCTCTCCTGCAGAAAACACCCACAAACAGTGTCAGTCAATAGGGTGCAGTTTTTGAAAGCGTGTGTTAGTAATTGTCAGGAACTAAATGGGAGCCTAAAGGAATGATTAATTAGGAGTACAGCCAGCAAATTGCCACTAATGGTGAACATGAATAACACTTGTCTCAACAAGCATTTATAATTTCCTTTCATATTGTCAGAGAAAAAGCCCAGCAAAGGACCAATTTTCAAAGTTTTTACTCACTTTGATTGGATCATTCATACAGTTCTTGATCCCCTCTAATTCCACCAGACAGCAATATTTTCCCCTCTACAATATAGTGGCAGAATCATTGTTAAAAACTAAGATGGTCAAGAGAACAAGAAATGGAGGGGAGATGTTAGAGGCAGAAGGTGGGGAAACGTTTATCACCTATAGCCACACTGCATCAAATTGGAGGAAGAGGAAAAGGTCAGTGGTTAATGATCAGGATAGTCTTTTCCATGCAGGACAATTCACAGAAGGTAGAGTTTCTCCACCTTGTGGGTAAGGAAGTGCTTATGATCCAGAGGATGGAGGGTTTGTCTCAGGTCAATAGCACTCAGATACACTGGAAAACATCTATTTTTTAAATATATTTTTAAATATTTTAAGACTTTTTCTCAAGAAAACTCAAAATCGAAAGGGTTTGATCATTATGCTATTGAGTCTTGCTTTTTGGTACCTATTTAGTTAATTTTTTATGACAAAATAAAACTTTGGCAAGTTCAGCACTGCAGTGAGATGCTACTTGCTGTGAATAACTATCCAAATGTTGTTAATATTTCCATGGTAAAAATAAACACTTCCTTTGCTGTTATGCTAAAAAGTATCTTTAAAAAGATTCGTGAGAAATTATATATGAATATGTACATATATATAGTAAGGCAAAGATTTTTCAGAAGTGACAATGGATGTAAACACACAACCTCTCCCAGATGAATGGAGCAGTACAAAACTTTACTGTCCCCCCTTGTTTATTGCTCCTGTCTTTGCAGTTACCCTACAGTGGACACTCAAGAACATCAAAATTGTTTGGAGCTTTTCAGAATGACTGACCTGGACGACCTGGAGAGGTGGGCCTGTGCAAATCTCATGAAGTTCAGCAAGGCCAAGGGCAAGGTCCTGCACCTGCGTCAGGTCAATCCTCGTTATCGATACAGGCTGGGGGATGACGTGACAGAGAGCAGCCCTTCGGAAAAGGACCTGGGGGTGCTGTTGAATGAAAAGCTGGACATGAACCAACAATGTGCACTCGCAGCCCAGAAGGCCAATCACACCCTGGGCTGCATCAAAAGAAGCGTGGCCAGCAGATCCAGAGAGGTGATTCTCCCCCTCTGCTCTCCTCTGGTGAGACCCCACCTGGAGTACTGTGTCCAGCTCTGGAGTCCTCAGCACAAGAAGGACATGGACCTGTTGGAGCGGGTTCAGAGGTGGGCCATGAAGATGATCTGAGGGCTGGAGCGCCTCTGCTGTGAGGACAGGCTGAGAGAGTTGGGGTTGTTCAGCCTGGAGAAGAGAAGGCTCCGGGGAGACCTTAGAGCCCCTTCCAGTACCTAAAGGGGGCTACAGGAAAGCTGGGGAGGGGCTGTTTGCAAAGGCATGTAGCAATAGGACAAGGGGTAACGGTTTTAAACTGAAAGAGGGGAGATTTAGATTAGATATTAGGAAGAAATTCTTTACTGTGAAGGTGGTGAGACACTGGCCCAGGCTGCCCAGAGAGGTGGTGGAGGCCCCATCCCTGGAGACATTCAAGGCCAGGCTTGATGAGGCTCTGAGCAACCTGATCTAGTTGAAGATGTCCCCGCTCATGGCAGCGGGTTAAAATAGATGGCCTTTAGAGGTGCCTTCCAACCCAACACATTCTATGATTCTCTCACAGCACAGCTATTTCAGGTTGTAAAGCCCTGTGGTGTCCTGTTGTTCAACGGGCTCCTCATACACCATACAAGATCATGGCTCTCGTCTCCAGGTCATGGCAACAGGTGCCACAATATTTGGAGCATTTACAAACCAAAAAAGTAGACGACCTGGCAAACCAGTTTACCTGCATAATTACAGCAATTGTGATAACAACTAGCCACGATGAACTTTTTTTTAAGGGAATCAGATTGGTTTTACAACTAAAATATTACACAATAAAAGCTTACAAGGCAAACTGTGATTTAAAGGGAGGGAAGAAATCTAATACTGATAAACTAGGTATGCAGTAAAAATACTCCTGTCTTGACCGCTTCCCAGCGATCCTTTTTATCACATAACCTAAGGAATATGTGATGAATACAGCTAAGAAAAGAAACACACCCAAAATATCAACAAAACACCTGAAAATGAGAACCAAAGGACTCCTTCAAAGTGTGTTCACAACAGAGAACAGCCAAAAAGGAGTTCAGACTGTCTTGATTAAATTCAGGGGAAGAGAGCTGGGTTTGGGGATATTTTTTAAAAGGAAGATAATAAAGTACACATATAATATTGTTCTGCGTTTTGTAGGGGCTGAAGGATAAAGACCTTGTAGCAGCCAACTGTGAATTAAAGAGAAATGAGAAGCAATCAAACTACAGCAATGGCCTTAGGCAGTTTTATTTACTTTTTTTTATTTTCTGTAATACGTCTAACAATGTCTAAATGAAACATTCTTTGAAAGCTAATGGTATTAACTCTTAATGAAAAAAAATCACTGGCACTAGAGGACTTCTGCCATCTGGCTGACACTCAGAATTTTAACAGAGATCCTAATTAGGTTTCATTACTTGAAAGAAGGCACTAGGTGAGGTTTCTTTTATCTCCGAACTGAAGACTCCTGCAAAGCATGGGAAGGAAGCAGAGTGCAAGGGAGCCGAGAAACTTTCTCAGCTGATATGTGAAATCCACACCGGTTTTAAGGCAGCAACTTCTTGGTTATTTAAAAACAGGAGTTACAGAAAGTAGTCTTACAATGAAATCTGGATGGGGGATGCATGGAGGAGTTTGGCTTGTTTGATTTTTCTGGAACCTTCCTGTCTGCACTGAAGAAAACCTGTACTTAGTACAGCATTATATTTAGTTCAAAAACAATGCAGTCTACAGCCTTTGTGTCTTTCACAGTAGAAAATTCTGTAATCTAATTCCAAAGAAGGCAATTGCCGTAGCCACAGTGAGTTGAAATCGTTCCAGCCACCAGAGCTAATCCTGTAAAAACCATTGAATATGAAAACAGCAGCCCTTCAGAGACTGCCTGTGAAAGCCAGCACAGAGAGAACTGGCCACTGCTTTACACGCATTCCGCTGCAATAGCTCTTGTAGGGTAAGTGGCTTCATTCCTGCATCAATACCTGCATAAATTAATCAAATTTAGAGGTTTTGTAAAGTAAAATGTATTCTGCAGGAAACAAGTTCGAAGGCAGGAGCGGTTGGATGGAGATCAGAAAATTCACAGCTCACCTGACTACCCAAAGGCTCACTTAGGTCAAGTCGAGGCACAGTTTGCGAATTTTAGTCGCCAAACAGATCTGAAACCTATTGGTGGACACTAGTCTTTAGCTAAAAATACCACAACCGTCCTTTGGTGTATCTTTACCCGTCTTACCTTTCTACAATATTTTCCTGAAATTGTAATGGCAAGGAAATGAAAAGGCAAATAATTTTATTCTAATGTTAAAAAAAACGTTCAAAAAGGAGAGAAAGACTCAGACTACTCTATAGGTCTTAATGAATGCAGGATTTAATAAATTCCTCCACGAAGTCCTTTACAGACTCTTCCAAAAACCAAATAGTTTTCACGTGACAAGTCACTTAATTTGTCAATGAAGGAATTAGTTTTGCAGTACGAATTGTTTTTAGCTGGCTCATCTTCCCTGTACTGTATTATCTGCCAAAAATAAATCCTCCTTGGTGTAAGGCAGCTGTTCTTGCAACCTCCTTAGTGCTATACTTAATCCTTCAGAAGAGTGGGACCAAAAGTTATAAATGCAGGATATGGGTGGAAATCTCATGCTTTTATAGAGAGGTTGTGGAAGCTCCATCCTTGGAAATATTCAGAAAGCAAGTGGACAAGGCTCAGAGCAAGCTAGAGGGACTTCAAAATTCGCTGTGCTCTGAGTGAGGGAAGGAGCAGATGATCTCAGGAATCCCCTTCCAACCTAAAGAGTTGGAATGAATGGCATGGAAATAGGAACAGGAATAGAATTATTCCGTTTAACAGAGTAAAAATAAAATAACTTAGTTTGCTAACTAAGTGGTAAGATCAACTATAAAATGTAATTAATTGAATAAAATGAAATTCTATTATTCAGAAATGCAACTACAAAATTATGTGGTCTTTGGAGTAAAAAATTGAGCTTTACTCCATGAAACAACTCCATTTTTCACACAGGCCACAAATCATAGTCTTAAGTGCCTGGGATAGTGGGTGACAAATTAGATTCCCACTCACAGTAAAACTTGCTTTCTGTTCTTCTTTACAGCAATAGAAATTCATTTTAAAATGCTTTACTTCAAGCACATATTTAAAGCCAATTTATGTGCCAGTTTGAAAAGAATGTGTCCTAATACAAAGTTTGTTTTTTGGGGTGTTTTTTTGTTTTTGTTTTTCTGAAATCACACTACAAGGCCTGAGACGGGAGGGCACTTAAGGATGCAGAATCAGGGCATAGTGTGAAAGCTTTTTAAGACCTATGTGGCAGCGAAACAGGGCTGTGGAATGCCTCACCGTGGAGATCAGGACCACTTGTACCCAGGAGAGCCCTTAAGCTCCATTATCCTGGAACCGCAAACCCTGAGGAGCTCTAAGGAAGACAACTGACTGCGCAAACCACATTTGCTAGATTGAGTTTACGACCTCTAACTGCTGGGATAGCACCCCCCAAACCCAGCGCCTCATTTAACTAAAGGTCACTGTGTTTACATATATTTGTTCACTAACGTGATTAACATGCTTACATAAAGCTATCGGATTTTATTCTTATTTTCTGAAGTGCACAGTTGCACGAAACCCTGTTCGTAGAAAAAAAGCTGTGGGATATTTTTCAATCCTCTAAAGTAATGTTCCATCTAGAGCAAAGAAAGTATCCTGAACCTTTCAAGTTGCTATCTTTTCTCTGGTTTACTGAATATTTTATAAGAATTCCATAACGAGACTGAAAATGTTTGTGCATACAGAATCACGATATTGATTTAGTTCCCACAGGTATAAAATATAAACCAACTACCAGAGAACAGCCATTCCCAACCTTTCAGTTGTTACGTTTTGTATTCCATTTCATGTTCACAGGATGCTACAACACATTATTTGTGTTATTGGCAACAATCTTTGCTGTACCATGGGATTTCATTATGGGAGTTTTCAGTCTACCAGCTATGAGAACATTTCTCCCGGATTCATAATTCAGCAACAGAATACAAGTGATGAGTCTAATGATGATTTGTATGCGTTTTGAATTTCCAATAACTATAATTATTTATCATTTACATACAAGGATTAACCGGCACATAGGCAGATTATCTCACAAGCTTAGACTGAGATTTTTTTTTGATGCATTTTTGACGCATTTCAAAAGGAAAAATTTTAAAACCACTAAAAGAGCATATACATTAAATTAAAAACATAAAATCCAAATTCACAGGTGGTTTATGTGCTAAAAGCTAACTGTCTAAATACGTTCCTGGTGAAGTCAGAAAAGATTACTTCATGCAATGAATTTGCTTCTTGGACCAACCAGCCTATTTTGGGTACATAACATGTAATTCACAAGTTCAGTTCCTCTAGCTGATGAAATGCGGATTGGCAGCCCTAGCCCTTTTGTCCCATAGCTGTAGCCCCAACCCAACTCCTGTGGGACCTCCAAGCAAAGCTATGGCAGGACAGATTCCCCAGGAGATGCCACCATGTCCTGCCCCACCAGCTTACAGGAGTGGAAAACCCTTCCCAGAGTTTCCCACCAATCTTACCCTGTTTTCCCTCACTCTCTCTCTCCACAGATTTCCCTCCAGATCTTTTTTTTCCCCATCTCTTCTGAGTCCCTTCTCAGCATTCTGGGAGGCACAAGGCAGCGAGCCCTGGGACTCAACTGGACGTAGAACGAGAAGGCTGCATGGGCAGAAGGCAGAGAAATTAAATCCCTTCCTTCCACCTTGCAGTCCCAACAGTCCCAGCAGTCCTTCTTCTTTCATCTGAATCCTCACTGAATTTTTCTGTTTCTTTCCAGCCCCAATTTCTCCCTAAACCTTCCTGCCTCTTCTCCTCAGCCCTCAGCACCCCTCTCCAAGGGCTTTGTTCGTTGCTCCCGCAATGCTGAATTTTGTCTGCGTATTCAGTGCTTCTTGTCTTAGGTTCATCAGGACTTGTTGATCCACAAAAAGCAAGTTAATTTTGAAACCTCCTTATGCAGGTAACTAAATGCTTGCTGGAAGGCTTCTAAAGTCCTGCCTCCCAATCATATGCATCCAGCTCTACAGTATTTGTCTATTTACAATTTACAATACACAAATGCAAAAGGGTCCTACATGATGAGACCTGCTAGTAGGAAAAGACTGCGTTATTTTTTAAAAACCTGCCAAAATAAGTGTAGTTGCAAGGATATTTATAACCCTGAATCCCTTTAATAAGCAATGTCCATCACATAATTCCACTTTGCTGTGAACTGTGACTTATTTCACAAAAACTAGTGAAAACGCACCGATGCACAGAAAAAAGAAAAAGGGGAAACGGTGGTATATGGAGGATAGCCCAGAAATGTCCCCTAGGAGGCTCACTGACGCCCCTCTCAAAGCCTGTAGTCTTCATTACCTGAGTTGATCACTAAAGTTAACGTGACCCAAACACTTGGATCGTCTTTCACCCATGAAGAACTGAGGATGTTACTTCACTGCAGAGTGAGAACAAAACAAAAGCAAAATTAAGGACTGAAAAGGGGGAAAAATAGGCTATTCAAAGTCTGAATTTATCAAATTTTGTTTGGCCAAAGCAGTGATTAATTCCAGTTTTATTCTGCTATGAACAGAAAGAGCATAAACGGGTACCCTCTTAGCAAATAAAAATAAAAGCTGGTATGAAGCTGTCCATTTGTAGTCACTTGCACAATATGGCATACACTGAAGCTATGGAACGAGATGAATGTTCAAACACATTTCAGCAAAACTGAAGTCACTTTATAGAAATTGAGGATCTGATCCTTCAGATAAAAAAAAGAGAAAAAAAAAAAGAAAAAGTGGCAGATTCTGATTTTCTTTGTGCAAGTTAACATCTCAGTTTGGCTCCTATGTGCCTCTTAAAAAAGGAGGGATGGAAAATCACGTCAAGTTTGTTAAGCTTTTGTGCAGAAAAGCATTGCCGTCTAAAATTTCCATGCCCCCAATTGCCAAAAATGTCAGAAAACTGTCAGGTTTTATGTCGGCTTAAAAACAAAACAGTAATAATACAGCTTCTGCGAGAGATCCGATTTCCATCTGACGTGCTGATAAGGCAGGCTGAGCAGAAATTAGACAGGCCTAGAAATGACAAGAGAACAGCAAGCTCCACCACCCATCAAGGTTTTCAACAGCCTACATCCCTCCTCAGAGTTATTAAGCTGATGATTTAATTAATAGGACCAAAATGCATTCAAAACTGTCCTTTTGAAACGTTCCTGTCCAGCCTGCTCCACTGATGCAGGTGTTCTTAAGAGCATGAAGTGATGCAGCTGTCATTGTGTTTGGCTTTTTGAATGCGATGTGTTGCACTGTTGTTGTTCTAATGCTTTTCATCTTCAGGTTTTAATTTCTGTTTCAGATACTTTGAAAATTTTTGAAATACAGTGCCTACAAGACACGCTTCTGCCTTAGCGTAATTTTACCTTTGGCAGAAAAAGAATTAAAAAATCACACAAACAAACAAAACCAAATCATACGGGCTCAGCTTCTGAGTTTAACACATCCGAGGGATGCGTGATGTAGGGCTTTCCACAAATTCCAAGCCAGATATCGGACTCCAACATCTGTGTTCAGCAACACATCTTAAGGGGGCGATTCTGGCAATTGTGATTGAAGGTAGTTCTAAACTACAATGAAGCTCATGGACCCGAATCATCCAACACCTTTTAATTTTACACTTCCCCGATATCGTTAGCATAATTCCCAAGGGAATTCCTTCTCATGTGAAGGATCCTGTTTCCACCCAGCTGTATACTTTCATCAGAGATGAGTGTGCTAATGAGCCCACATGTAAATATGAACTGCCTCAAGGATCTCTCCAACCACAATCATGGACCCGCCACTTACTTCAAGACATAAAGAAAAATTAAGATAAATCTCAGAATTTTGGGTCTGCAGTTTTCCCTCTGCTGATGGTATGTACTTAAACAGAAGCTGTGGCATGCGATTTCGTAGCATAGGACCTTTAAATTGTGCTTTAAAAAGATAAATATTTTAACGAAAAATCACATATAGTAATAAAAAAGAAAAGGAAGGCAGTTTTCTTGGCAAAAGTGCTCTACGCAGCTAGAGAAAAATAACGGCAATTCGGTAGGCTGCAAATGGTTTTAAAGTCTATACCCCAAGGATGGCACAGGAAAATCTTTCCCTCTCTAGGAAATGTCGTATCTGGATGAGACAGGATGCTTTACAACACCTGGTGAGCAGCGCGCTGAGGGACGGGACATGCTCAGGCTGCAGATGAAAGCAGCAAAAAAGCAGGAGAGTCAGAGGTGCCCAAACTGCAAGCAGTCTGGCATCCAGATGCACGCTCTGACTTTCCCCGAAGGAACATCCTGCAACAACGCTGTTCCTCCACACACCTTTGATGGCAGAAATCTTCCCCAAACACCTGCAGTTATATCTCCGTGCGCCCCCAAAGCTGCATCCAAGCAGGTAGGCACCGTCCTCCCACCATAGCCCAGGGAGCAGGTAGACCAGCTGCCTCAGGTAACTCTGACATGTCTACAGCAAACCCAGATCTCAGACAGGACCGAATGTTTCTCTAAGTACAGGGACCCTCAGCAAGCACGCCCTCAGCAATTTTGCTGATGATACAAAGCTGGGGGGGAGGGGTGGCTGACACACCAGAAGGCTGTGCTGCCATTCAGCGACACCTGGACAGGCTGGAGAGTTGGGCAAAGAGGAACCTTTACGATATTCAACAAGGGCAAGTGCAGGGTCCTGCACCTGGGGAGGAATAACCCCATGCACCAGGACAGGTTGGGGCTGGCCTGCTGGAGAGCAGCTCATCTGAAAGAGACCTGGGAGTCCTGGTGGACAACAGGATGACCATGAGCCAGCAATGTGCCCTTGTGGCCAAGAAGGCCAAGGGCATCCTGGGGTGCATCAAGAAGAGCGTGGCCAGCAGGTGGAGGGAGGTCATCCTCCCCCTCTACTCTGCCCTAGTAAGGCCGCATCTGGAGTACTGTGTCCAGTTCTGGGCTCCCCGGTTCAAGAAGGACAGGGAACTGCTGGAGAGGGGACAGCAAAGGGCTACCAAGATGATGAAGGGACTGGAACATCTCTCTCATGAAGAAAGGCTGAGGGATTTGGGTCTTTTCAGTCTGGAAAACAGACGGCTGAGGGGGGATCTTATCAACGCTTACAAATACTGAAAGGGTGGGTGTCAGGGGGATGGGGCCAGGCTCTTCTCAGTGGTGCCCAGCGACAGGACAAGGGGTAATGGGCACAAACTTGAACATAGGAAGTTCCACCTAAACATGAGGAGGAACTTCTTTCCTGTGAGGGTGGCAGAGCCCTGGCACAGGCTGCCCAGAGAGGTGCTGGAGTCTCCAACTCTGGAGACATTCCAAACCCGCCTGGACGCGTTCCTGTGCCACCTGCTCTGGGTGACCCTGCTCTGGCAGGGGGTTGGACTGGATGATCTCCAGAAGTCCTTTCCAACCCTGGCCATTCTGTGATTCTGTGACCCCCTCTTTCCACCCCCGACTTTCTGCCTCTAAGGGCAATAAAATAGTGATATGGGTCATTTATACAGAGAGTGTCCACCTTGGGGTGTGTGCATGGATGCCCTCCTCTCCATCCCAGTCCCCAGAGGCTGGCTGCTCTGCCCTATGTGAGGATGAGGAAGAGCACTGCCCCTCTCTTGCATGAAACGCTGTGCAAGATTTACAGGGTTATAGAGAGGTAGAGTATGATGCCTTCAAAACATTTACTTAGAAGGGGTGGAAACAGGCAATGGTTTCAGTCTCTTCTCTCGCAACAGATCAGATTGTAGAAAATCAATAATTTTATTAAAAAGCAAAAATAAATCTGCCACCAGAGCAGGTTCCCTTCCCCATTCAGGTAAATTACAAGTCACGGAAGAGGGATGTTGCATGGTGTTTTCTTAAGTGTATACTGATAATTGGTTAAATAACAAGGAGCTAAAGCTCTTTAGAAAAGGTTTTCTCTTCTCCTGATTTTAATTTTAAAGGGTAAATTAAAAGTCAATATTCACATCCAGCAGCACAACAAACATCTTGGTGTGTGCACAGCTTGGAAAGATTCTCAGTGGGCTGTATCACACAGAATTTGCCTTTCAGATGAGGATTTTGTGGTTGTTGGAATATATCCTTTAATAGAGTTAGAAACATTGCCTAAATTATTTGTCAGTCATGATTAGCACTGACACAACCATGCAATCAACAAGCTAACAAGTACAGCATCTTCAGCGCTGTATTATACCAAAACTGTTTAAGCAATATAACTAATACCTTGCCTGAATACCTTCATTAAAGAAAAGGTGAAATAGTCAAACTTTCATTTTTATGTATTACAGACTCCATTTAACCATGCTCATTTACAAACTGAGTCGTGTTACTTCTAATATACTTCTAATATCATCAGAAATAAGTTCACGTTTGGTAAAAGCCACTAACCTCTGCAGTGAAGTAACTGAGGGTGAAAAAAGTGCTTTTATTCTAATCTGAAACCTTGTCTGTGGCTGTAGCACTCCATTAAATCAATTTGGTGCCTCTTTGTCAGGAAAGGTCTGAACCTATTGTTACACAGAAGCCTGCTCTGAAGGGCAGCGAGAGCATCACTCCTTGTATGAATTCTTATCCCTTGAGCTGAATGTTTTGGTCACCTGTACAATAAGTGGTAAGAATGAATTACTGAAGGGATCCAATCTCTTAAATGTAACTACACAATACTTCCAGATAAAAATTGAATGAGGAAAATAAGCAATAAGACAGTACTGTGAGCAAAGAGAAACAAGACTAAGTCAGTCTTCACATAGAGACATTAAGCAAAGAAGCAAGGTCAGGTGGGCTTTCGCTGGCCAGAACAATAGCAGGAAACTCTAAAAAACACACAATGACAGGCTGGTGGCAATACAAAGACAGCATTATATGCTAATAAATTGTCAGGATAACCAATTATATCATGTCAAAGATAGAAGTGATTACAGCCAGCACTGAGACTTCAGAGCTTTCAAATTTAATGATAAGAGCTAAGCAAAGTTACAAAAGAGTAAGTGCATACAGTGCACCTGCCAATGATCCTGCAAAACCACCAACACTGGGCTTCCCTGGACTTAAGAAACTACAAACGCAAATGCTAATGTTCTACACCAAGATCATCACACCGGATTTAGAACCTCCATCCCCAAGTCCAGATTCGGGGTTTCCAGAACATAAGGGTTGCTCAGTCATTGTGCAGTGACTCTGCATCGTACACAAGCAGTTCATCCTTGGGGACAGACAGGGCGCTGGTAACTGCTGGCCTGAGCACCCACCAGATCCCGTGCCATCAACAGCGCTCCAAAGAGCCATCTACAGCATCCAAAGTGTCTGATAAGCCATTTGTGACATTGAGCAGTTAGTTTCACCCAAGTTAAACTGAGGTGGTTGCGCTGTTTAAATTATTGGCCCAGTCAGTCTAGCTACAGCTCCACATTGGGTGGATTCCCAACACTCAATGGTGCTCCCTCTCCCAAGAGACCTGTCACAGTCAGGAACAACTGGGTACTCCTAGAAGCCAAGGCAAAAGTTACAGCTTGAAATTCCTTGGGTTCATCTCTGTCACAGTTTTCAAAAGTATTGCTGAGAAGGTTTATATACCTAGTACAGTAGTAAGTATAGTAGTAGGTATAAAGTGCTCTTTTATTCTGCATTGCAACTCTTACAATGACACTCAGGGGTTCTACATTTCATGTTTCATAGAACAAGGTTGCTCAGTGCACAAGTAAAAAGATATCTTCTTACCGCTGGTCACACAGACCAGCAAACTGCACAAGCAGCGCTTCGCTCTGTCTCCTGTCACTGTCAGCAAGCAGCATTATGCAGTACCGAAACTCTGCCTTTCTGTATACTTGTCTATTTTTTTTTGTCCTTATCACCTTCCTACTTCCCCTGTAGATGTATAGACACAACCAAAACCAGCGTTTGGTCCTGCACTCTTCTGACAGCGCATTGCTACAAAAATAGAACACAGCTTTTCCCCCACCAAAAAAAGCATTCTCAAAAAAAAAAAAAAAAGACTTCTCAAGTAGTTCAAGTAGTTTTTATGTGGTTCTGTCTAGTTTGCTGTCTTGGGGATGAAAATACATCCAGCTGAATAGCACTGTCCATATTTCCTTCAGATGCTCAGCATCCCTAAAGCAGTAACACGCACCCTGTTCTGCTGTAATTTTTCCCACACACACACTTGGAAAGTCCCTGTTTCTCCTCATCACCTTCAAGATCCTCAAAGTGATGTGACAAGTTCATAGGACTTTGCAGCGCCTCGGCTTTAATTCCATCTCAGTTGGTTCTGTACAGCTCGCAGTGGCCACTAGCCTTTTCAAGAGGGTTCTTGTAGATCTGTATTGGCCTTTGAAAGTCACAGCTGAATACGGTCCTGAATACGATGAGACACATGGAAAACACTCCAGCTCCTTCCTCTCCGCTCCTTCTGTGTCCTCTCTAAGAGTTCAAAAGAAGCAACAATGAGTTACAAAAATGCCTGCTGATTTCAACCCCAAAAAAGTGTTCTGAACTCAATTAGAAGCAAAAGAAAGATACCACAGTTTAATAGGTACGCTTTGGCTGGAATCAAATTGCCTCCAAGACCCTAAATCAAAAGCTCTCTGGAATGCAAATAACTTCAAATAAGCTGTTTGTTAGAGAAGGCCAGTCTCCAGGGACCTGGGTCGCATTTAAGCCGGGAGCTGCTCCTGGTGGCCCTGGATGAAGGGCCATCTAAGCGAAGTGCAGCACTTAGACCTCGGCAGGCAGGCAGAAAGGAGCATCTTTGGCACCAGCCTTGAAGGACTGAGTAATCAGGACTGCTGAAGAGCCCTTGGCTAGTGTGAAGGTTCAATGCCTCAAATGTGTTGAAAACCTATGTTCCTTCAAAGAGCTGCTCTTGACTGTGGAGAACGGTAGAAAAACAGAACCTTCAACATGCACTAGGTTTAACGTGACCGTGAATGCTGCGGCAAAGTGGATGTGCTGAGAATTACTCCTTAGCTGCTTTCCTAAATGCGCACATGCACATATCTTGGAGCCCTTTGGAAAATACATTTTTATTGGCTCATCGACAGGGAAAATAAAACTGCTGGCAGCAAGAACTTTACATGCCCTAAAAACAAGAAATGCATTAGCATCTTTATTACAAATGTAATTGGTTTTTTTTTAATTTGTGATTGGGGAAAGGGTCACCAGTTAAAATACACCACTGCAAAATCTGCAATTTAAATTTCATTTCACACTGGAATGTAGAAACAGTTTACATAAATAGTATCCATTAATCATTAAAAAGAAAGGTTAGATGTAAATTAGGCTGCTATTATTTTTTCCTGTGATTATTTATGGGTTGGTGATGAAATTTGTTTTCCCAAGGAAGAAGAATTAAGGCTTTTTGAAAGCAAAATCACAGTCTTACAAAAAGCATAAACTTCAAGCAAGGAAACCAGAGTACTTATTGATTTGACCCCCAGGAGCAACCACAGAAACACAGAGTTTTCTCTTGTTTACCTTCAAGGCAGAAGCCTTTCACTTCAACCAAGTTCAGTGTAGCATCCTTTGTGTTGCCTCCACTCGGTCTGAGGGTAGAGAGTGCTACTTCGTCAGGTAGTGGAAACTGTCACTGGGAATAGCGTAAATCCCGGTTCCAGTGGGGATAGGAGCTGGCAGGGACACAGGTATTTCACAGCGTGTGCCTGACACCATGACTCCATGTCCAGTCTATAGATGGAGGGGGGAAGCTGGCCAGGGGAGGGGGCAGGAAGTCGATGCTTGGGAGCGGGCTCGGGCTTCCCAGGTGCGGTGGGTGAGTGGTGGGACCATAATCGTGTTCTGCACATTCAGCATTACTGTTGTTTTCCCTTTGCTGTTCTCTTAAACTGCCTTTATCTCAACCCACGAGTTTTGCCTTTTTCTTCCAATTCTCCCCCCCATCCCACAGCTGCAGGGGGGTGACCGAGCATCTGCCTGGTTCTTTGTTGCCAGCTGAGGCTAAACCACGACAGCATAGATAATAACAATCAGCATTTTACCCTAACCTTTCAGGACAGCCTTTTTTAAGGCACCCAGTTCCAGAAGCTGGAACAATCCTTACTTTTTCAACGAAAATCACTTAAGAACAAATCTGCATGCTCTTTCAGAAGAATATGACCAGTCAGCAAAGCAGCAAGATGTTCTGCATCCTCTGCAAAACCATTCACGTAGATTGTCTTTGCACAAAACCCCAAGAAGAAGTACTTGCCCTTCAAAGATATCCATACTATGGAACACCATCTAAGGTATATCATATCACCCCCCACCAGCGCGGGATACCATACCGTGGTACAGTATGGCGTTGGCAGGAATATATTCTGGTTACAGCAGAAGAGATGATTAGCAGCACTGCATTCATGTGCCCTGAGACCATGCTTAGGGATCATAAAAGATTCAGATTTTATGCTAGATCTGAAGAGAAGAGGAGAACGTACTGTTACACAGCAATTTATTCTCCTGTTCTAGGAAACCTTAGGCCAGTTTAAACTAATTCATCACATCACCCGTTTTTGCACAACTGATGGATGAATATGAAATGTTTTCCCCTGGCTGAGAGAGGAATCTTATCTGCTCCTCTGCTATGGAAAAAAACTGTGATCTTTAGAATATCTGAAGCCTATTCTTTTATAATGATGTAACTTTCCTTTTTACAAACTGCAGAGATGTCTAACAGATGTTGTCAGCTGCGTTTCCAGGATCTGGGAGGAAATCTCTTTTCATGTTTATGCTACATATTAGTACTTTGGTTTGCACTAAAATTAAAATTTGTAATATACAAACCTATCACATAAAGATGTATTAAAATTCTACAACCTATTCTTTAAGGTCACTCTACACAAGACCTTCCTGTAAGGATCAAGCAGTTGAGTCTAAGCTTCTAACACGGATCAGACATCCCTAACAGTGAAAACCTGTCTATAAATCCTTCCTTCTCCTCACAGGAAAATGCAACGAGACAGACGTAGGAAAAGGATGTAATTCAAGAGCACTTGAACTCTGGACCTCCAGGACAGGTGAACCTGCAGCACATCAGTAAGACGTCCCGCAGCCAGCAGGTTCTCTGCAAGTGCACCAGAAGGAAGGATGCAACAAACAGTCTCTGGTTTCAGGGCCACAGCTTCCAGCTCATGTTACTGATGGAAGTTTCATATATCAACACATCAGCATTTCACTAACCCTGAATCCATACTCTTCACTCACTCCAAAAAGTGACGGTCCCATCCTCACAAGGGGACTTAACATTTCCTTGAATTAATTCCCAGCAAAGAAAGGACTTTCCCAAACTCTCTAAAGAATTTTGAAATAGAATTATAAATAATAAAAACTGATTGTTGAAGTGACTCAGTGTCGTTGCCTTTTTATAGTACTTCTTTGCTCGCTCACAAATACACAGACTGTGCTTATACACAGTTAGGGGTCAAGTCTTTCTGTACTATCTGATTTCTCATAGGGCCTTGGCTTGCAGCTCTAGCATCCTTTAATTTCTCATTTACTGGCGAGAGCCTGCTAGCACTTGAAAAACAACAGAAAAATAACAATTGCTGAAGTTAAATAATTCAGTATTAAATAAATAAAAGAGGGTCTTTTATTCTTTGCCATCTAATAGTTTCAGTGTTGATATTTCATCAGTTCATGGAGTGCCCATGGTAACATGCTCTCAAGATACACTTCTGTCTCACATTTGTGAAGTCTTACAATAGCACATCTTTTTCAAGCCTGGCACACTAGACTCTTCCCATTTTCATCTATGTTACTACATTATACAATAACACATATTAAAGTAGTGACAATTAAAGGGTTTCAACCGTAAAGGTTTATGAATGCATCTGCTGAAGTCCCCATAGATGCTGCAGAGCACCCCAGGGCTCTTTAGAGTGAAGCAATTTAAACATCAGCCTTTGCTGGAGGCCGTATTCAAAACCACAGTCAAGGCCTCATCCACAGAAACTTTTTGTTTCCACTGTGCATATTGGTTATTTCACCTGAGTATTAAAAACAGCAAGAATAAAGAAAGGCTTAATGGCTTTTGTACTCTCATTGCAAATGCATACAGAAGGAGTGCTTAGGTTTGAATATATTATTGACTAGACCATTGGCCTGAACTTCTTTACACTTATTTTTCGTCGCCCCCCTGATATGAGATGGAAAATGAGGTCAAACCTTATTTTATGTCCCCAGCTGAATGGAAAAACACTAATAACTTACCCCATTTACACAGTGCAAAAGTGAATAATCTGATTTAAAATTTCAAGAACAACTGTCAGACCAAAGAAGTTTCTGATGTTATTCCTGAAGGACAAGCACCAGCCCTTGAACTCTGTATGTGGTCTTCATTATGGTGCCTTGGCGTAAGCCCAGACACTGTCTCCTACAGACACCTCTTAAAAAATGTATGAGAGCCTAGAGAGCGCAGCAGGGCAGCAGAAACCTCCTGAATTCTGCATATTAGCATATTCATTAAGTATAATCAATAATTAATATGTCACTTCAATGAAGCATACGGATCAAATTATGTCTTGGCTAGGCCTCTTCTGAAAAGATTCATAAGTATTCAGTACATTGTTTATTGTGCAAATTTAATCTCAAAGTAGACATCCTGGCATTAACAGAGCAGAACTTTGCATCCTTTTTTCCAATGGCCGATGCTGAGAACTTACCAGTGGAAGGAGACATGCTTGGAGAGCAAAACCAAGCCTACTGAGGACAGACTTATTTTTCTCAGGTACCTTTTGCAGCTCCTTCAGAGGTAGTGGAGGGGTGAGCAGGTCTCACAGGGCGGGCACAGGAGGGCAATGTAGCACACGGGACGACATGGGGGCACAGGCAAACATACTAAGACCTATTAAGCGTGAGCCTTGATGATGATCACACTTCTTGCACCTCCAGAAGCATAAATATACTTAGAAAAAAGGAATCCATATAAAGGAAAAAAAATATATATTCTGAAAACTTGCAAAACAACTTCTCTTTTGGCTATTTGAGCATATTATGACTCTACTAGTGTTGAGGCAAGCCGAAGACTCAGCTGCAAGCATCTGCAACAGCAGAGCCTGCGTGTACCGCGAAACAACGTTCAACACATGGCAGTGCGGCTGAGCTCAGCTCCTGCTCCTTTCAGAAGGGCATACCTGCTTTATAATTAAAAAAAAAAAAGAAAGAAAAAGATTCTATATGGGTTTTATTTTTAAATGGCCAACCTATCTTTAAAGTGGCAAGTGTTGTAAATGCTTATTGGAACAAAAAGTATCCCAAACGAGCCTTTCCCCTTTTAAGTACATCTCCCTTGTTCCCATCTTCGGTACCGGATACAAGTCCTTTTCTCCCTCACTGCATAGCCACGAGCTATTTACTACTTATAGCAGAAAAGTTAAAAATAAATATGCTTTTAATGCATTTTCCACTCTCCATTAAATCTTCATACCAAGTGGGAAGGGTAACAGAACAGCAGATTGCACACTATTTTGTAGAAGTGGTTGGCTGTGCTATTCTCAAGTAGAATAGGGGAGGGAAAAGATGAGATAAAAATGTCATTGCAAAAATGAGAATTTCCTGCTCCATATCCGTCTCTTCCTTTGTGTTTGTCTCTGTCTCAATCAGATTTACGTGATGTTCCCTTGAGTTTCCAAATCATGTTATTATCACTTCAGAAACATTAAAGGACTGTGACACTCACACCAACAGTGTAAATTATTTTCCAACAAATTCTGATTTAAAATGTGGAATGAAATGTTAATGTATGAGATGGAGAACCCTACAGAAAGATTCTATAACATGCTCAGGTTTTTTTCCTCCAAAAATCCATTTCCATTGAATTATTAGCTTTTCAGAATGAAATAATTCTGAAAGATGA
This sequence comes from Rissa tridactyla, assembly GCF_028500815.1. Taxonomy (NCBI): domain Eukaryota; kingdom Metazoa; phylum Chordata; class Aves; order Charadriiformes; family Laridae; genus Rissa; species Rissa tridactyla. Next base: position 26,437,992 of record NC_071473.1, read on the forward strand.
TTTAATTTGCCCAAGAGCTATTGGTCTTTGCTTGAAATGAGATATCAGGTTCTGTCCCTGATGATTAATTTGGGATGTGATGAATAGCATCACATAGAGAAGTTGTATTTTGCATATATTAATAATATTAGAATTTAGGCATTTTTTCGCATTTCAAGAAAATGTTATGACATCAGGAAAATAAAAAGAACAATATTTTAAAACATGATTTATGACAAAAATAACCAAATTAAGAGTCCAGTCCTGAAACCATTAAGCAAGGCTGGGCTGTGCAACATCTGTATACTAAAACCTTTACATAGATAAACATTTTGGGCTTGGATGTCATTTGTCTTTTGCTTTTAGATTTTTACACTTTTAATTTGTTTTTAAAAGGCTAAAAGACACCTCCAATCATCACTCCAAATAAAATTGGATTCTACAACATGGTAAATCATCACGCATGACCAGTACCGCATACTGCATTTCAAATCACAAACTAAAAGAATAAAAGTCTTCAAATAAGGAAAACTATTGTTAAGCTAAAACTACTTTCATTTTCATTTAGCTGTAACGGACAGCGTTTAACATTGATTTTTTATCACAACACATTAATTATCTGGCCGCAAATAAATTTCAAATTAGATATGAAACACCACAAACTTTTCTTGAATTAAAAAAATCAGAAAAAAAATCAGAACAATTTACCAAAATAGTTTTCCTCTCTCTGACATCTTCAGAACAAAATCCCCCACCTCACTTGTTCTACCTAATACACACTCTGCATATCAACAAAAAGCAGGAATCAATTGACAGCTAGCTCATGCCTCTGTTGGCCGTATGATTATGGCTTACTGGCTTTAAGACCAGAGCGGACTCATTTTTAAAACCCAAATGGCACTGCATACACCTTGAAGACCACAGAATTTCATTCAGCAATTTCCTCCCTGTAACTATAATTTCATGTTGAACGCACATATGTATTTATATCTTAGCTACATATTCAATTCAGATCTAAAGATTTCAAGTGACACAAATTTCACCACATCCCTAGGTAAGTTGTGCCCATAGTAAACTGCCCTCATGGGTAAAGCCTTGGAACTTATTCTTAGCCTTAAGTTGTCTAACTTTACACTTGAAGTAAACAAATAATTGTCTAGAGAAAGATAATAAATTGGGGGTTTCAATGTATGTTCTATTATATAGAGTCATCTGTCGCTGTCAGAAAAAAACAAGAAACACAAGTGTGTGGGTGAAGAGCATCTTTGTCTAGTTTTTGGCCAACAGCAAAAGCCCAGCACTTACGTGCGAGACGCAAACAGCGGTGAAGGTGGCAGCACATTGCAAAGCCAGAGGGGCATTGCACCTACACACTTGTAACTCAGCCTTGTCTGTAGACAATGTGTCAAACGAGGCGAGTCTCAAATTACCTTCTTCAGAAACACCTGGAAAGAAAAAGCATATCATTTATTCCAAATAGTTCTACATAAACTTTTTATTTTTTTCCAAAACCCATAACTGCATACTTTAAATGCCTTGTTTGAAAGTGAAACAGAAATTTTTACACTTTTTCCAGGCTTCTTGTTCAAAACACATTTCAACACATAGAATCATGGAAAGGTTTGGGTTGGAAGGGACCTTAAAGATCATCTAGTTCAACAGAAATTTTTAGGCTTTCTTTTTCCAGGCTTCCTGTTCAAAACTCATTTCAACGCATAGAATGGTTTGGGTTGGAAGGGAGCTTAAAGACCAGCTAGTTCAACAATGGTCAGGGACACCTCCCACCAGAGCCAGAGTGGTGGGAGGTGGGAGGTACCAGAGATGTTTCACCATTCATAAGTTTTACTTAAGCAAAAAAATTTGTGAAATCATGTTGGCATTACTAAATACAAACGATCACCTGCATTTCTGAGTAAAATATATCTTCAGTGCATGGAATAAGAGGTCTAATATTAAACATGCAATTTTCGTGGATTTTCATGACCCATTGCACTGTCTTCAGATACGTTAACCTTAACTGGTTTGTCCGATTCCCACAGTATTTACACAACTGTCTCTTAGTGATGTCTAAGCAAAGTCTATTGACCGTGCAATTCTGTCCATATAGGTGGATCTCCTCCTTTTTAAATTGCAGAAACGTTATTCTAATTTTTCCAGACAGAGCACCTGGGAATTTTTGCTAGTGATGCAGAGATTTCAAACATGGATACCACACAGTGGTTTTGCTCTCTGTGTATTTTTTTAAATAAATATTGCAGATATTTAAAAATATAAATTAGGGAAATGCTCTTGGAATTAAATTTTAAAGTGGTAACTAGAAAAATTATTAAATTAGACCTCTGTAATTTAGTTAATTATCCAGCTACGTTTCTTTAACACAAACTTGATAGCTGTTTTCCAGTTATATTTTAGTCTCTCTCTCTCTCCTTGATTAAACATTATGCAGCAATATATGACAGTGCAAAACTTGAGTTGTAATGATAATTATAATTCATTAAATATTTATCAAATTAAATCTGAAATTGCTTGGATGCCATTCATTTGCTAAATATAAAATAAAATTCCATAACATGCAAATAACTTAGTAGCTGTATACATAAACTAATAAAATGAAAATATGAATGCGTAACAATATTCTCAGTAAGAAAAAAGTTTTGCTTAAATTAAAAACTGTAATTTGAACAGGATGATTGTCCCTGATATTTCTACAATGGAGAAGCTGTCATCCCATGGAATAGCAGCTGTGTGGTTACCACGCCTTCATCCAGCTTGCTTGTATGCAAGTACTGGAAGGTCATACTTTTTCTTTTCCCACTTGTTTTTTTATTACCTTCTTTTCTGAAGATTATTTAGCCTCTCATAATTTAAGAGCCCTAAGTAGAAACCCATCAAGGTCTTAAAAACAGTGTCATGAGCGAATTATGGAGCTGGTTGCTCAACGCCCTTTATTATAAACATTTCTACAGATTTTCCAGATACATTTATTACTGGCCTTAAAAAGTGAGGAATACCAGAATTAATATATTGACCAACTTATATTGCTCAGGAGTTTATGATTTTATATTCTTTTATGAGACTTTGCTCAAAACAATTTGAACAATTTGACGGGAACAATCGCCCGTCATGACAGCTTAGGAAATATGGAAATTTGAGTTGACATAATTCCATACTGTAAAAGTATCCGAGACATTTTTCCATAATTTCAATGTGGAGCTAAAACAAAGCCAGATTGTAAATTTGTCTGTCTTTCTTTTTCAGAAAGTGACTAAAGTCTTGAGGACTACAGAAGGCTTCCATTAAGAAGACCATCAACTCAATAGGCCACTGCTTTGTACAAAAGTTGTCCAGTCAGCTCTTATGATTGATTTATTGTTGGGAAGTTCATGAAATAAGGTCTTAAATTCGGGTTTAATAGAAAAAGAAGGAAAATATGTGAATCCAAGTCTACTACTGCACAGCTACAGACAGCACACAAACCCAGAACACCTGTGGTGGCTCATTCCATTGTCACCTCCAACAGTAGGTGCTGCATTCTATCCCCAATTTATTTCTCTACACGTGAAAGGTGCAACGTGAAGCACACTGATAACAGCTACTTTCTATTCAGCACTTTTATCCTTATTTTGTGCTTGCTTAGGGATGTACAGCATGTTCAACTTGATGTGTGTGGTGTGAAAGGACATCTTTTGAGCATTTGATGCCAACTAATGCTTCCCGCACTCTTGATCAGCTCAGACGTGGCATGAGGCCCCGTATACTCTGAGCCCAGACACTTCATGTTTCCTTCACAGGCACTTCGAATTCATGTTCTGTGCAAGCGTTACCTGGGCTTTCAGCAAGGGCTGTGGCCATCTGGTCTGCCTGCCATCAGACGCGTAATGCAGGACAGGTCACTCTTCACCCAGTCTCCGCGGGGCTCCAGCAGGCAGAACCTGGTCTTCAGCCCTGTGGGGAAAGGACGAGATGTCTAATAGCATTATTTGGAAAGGAGCATGACATAGGAAAACTCTTAAATGTCCCAGAAAAATTCTGCTGGCCATTTTCTTCATCCAGGGCCACTTATTTTGGTCCTGGTTCCACAGATTTTTAAATTTGTTCATAACCTTAAGGAAATGCTTCACTATTTTGAATTGCTTTTGATTTTTTTTTGTTTGTTTGTTTGTTAATTTTCTTCCTTAGTAAAGACAAGCGTGATATTTAAAGCAAAAGCAGCTCTTGCCAAGGATTTTGAAGGGAGCCAGACGGGTCGGGATGCTTTTTCGGCACCTGGTAGAGAGAGAGAGGATTTCAGTAAAAAAGGCCCCATAGGTGTGCTGTAGAGATTTCATTTCCACTGCACATCATACACAACTGGGGCCCAATCAGTAACGCCAGCTAGTTTTTTAAAGCTGAGGGACCTGCGAGGAACGGCAGTATTGCAGAAAGGAGGAGCAAAGCAGGGCGCAGAGCGGCTGGCAGGGCTGGGCAGCCATCGCACACAGCAGGGGCGGCTGGTGGAGAACATAAATAGCAGGAGAGATGAGCAATACGCACACTGATGCGAACAGTGAACAATTTTGTTAAAGACAGAAGCTTGATAGCGGGAAGGACAAGCACACACGCAATCATGGAGAGCTGCTGAAAGCAAAATGCTTGATGATTTGGCAGAAGAGCAGCTCTGGTGAGATCTTCCCAGCAGCCTACAGCTGTTGAATCTCAACAATCTCCTACATTTTCTGTGTGCTTCATCGAAAAACTTTTAAAGAATCATTTCAGTTTATTCCCCTGCAGTTTTTGTCGCCAACTTTTTGTGTGTAGCAGAGCACAAACTGCCTGCCAAGATGCACAAACCTTCTGCATCTGGAGACAAATTTGAGCATCCAAAAACCCATTTTAACGCAGATGAAATAGTGAATACCAGGTGACAGAATAATAGGGCATCAAGAAATAAATGTTTACAGGAGAAATTATTTTAACAACCTAGATCAGTTAGTTATAACGCAAAATTGTGGAGGTGTGACTATGTCACACTTATATGCACCTTGCGCAAGCCAGAGGACAGGTAAGAGGGTAACACCAACACAGAGGTTAGTACACCAGATATCCATCCAATGACTTCAGCAAGCCTGTTTTACTTTTCAGATGGAAATTTATATGACCGAGCACCAGTCTCACCTGTTTTTCACAACAATAGTTTATAACAATAGAAAAGCCCATATTTATTTGCTCTGAGCAATGTCATTTCTGACAGTTAATACACCACAGCACTTATGGAATACTTCTCTGGCAAACCAGAGAGCAAAGTCATTGATGCTCCAAACCGTTTGCTGTGGTTAAATCAATAGGTAGTCCAAAGGACATCAATACGGTCCCTGTGCACCAGGATTCATTCACTTGGAGGTAAAGAAGGATAGATGATTATGCCCAGGGCAGGGGGTTGGAACTAGATGATCTTTACGGTCCCTTCTAACCCAAACCATTCTGTGATTCTATGATTATTGACTGTGTCAGCTACATGGTCCTTAAAGTGACTAAGAAAGAGTGAAATACTAAGTAACAGTAAATCTGCATTACACTAGTCAAAATCTAGTTTGTTTGTTTGTTGTTTGGGTTTTTTTTAATCTAGAAAAAGACCAGAATCAAGATGTAGTTTCTTTGATTTGTAATTTATAGCAGAAAAGTTACCTGAAATCAGTGCCTCTCTCAACTGACAACTGAAGGCTCCGCAGTAAGTTCAAGGTGGTTTGGTCCTCACCCTAAAGATGATGAATCCAACTCCAAACAGGCGCTCCCTCACTGTTTGGTAGGCATGGGTGCATCTCCCAGACTTGGGATGGCACTAAGGAAATAAAAGAAAGTTTGGAGGCACATTCATCCTGGCAGTAGTTTGTAGCACGGCCGACAGGCTGGTTTATGTAGTGCTAAATTATCACAACTGTGTCGTATTTCTTTCCTCCCTCTGTGAAATAATGGCCCCCATAAAAACTTGGACTGAAAGATTATCTAAAATTACTACAGAAAAATATAATTTAAGGGAAAAAAACAGAGTACTAGCAATGTGTAGCAACATTGTAATGAAAACAAGCAGATGTTTTCACTGAGAATGCCAGCTTCAACATGTGCTAGTATTTCTTACAATTAATTATTTTTCCACATACTTATTAATTTTATATACGATATCTTAGACGTAACTACTTAGAAATGTTTGGATTTATGTAACAATGTCCTGAGAACTGTAACTGGAGTCACTACAGCAAAATATATATCGATGAACAATTAAATTTAATTTTATTGTTTACAGATAAATAGCAGATTATTATTACAAGTAAATAGTGGATTATGAATAAATTCAAGACTGCAACTTATCTTTGCTGTTACACATTATAGTTGCGGACAGTTATTTTAAAGTTTAATTACACACAATGGGAAATAGGATACCTAACAGAAATTGAACTTGATTAAATAAGATTTTTCAGTAGGCTAAGTTACATGGTCTGATTCTTATTTATACCATGGTCTTTCTATTTTATACTGACAATAGAGATAATAACTAGTATAACAGATCCTCAAATACTTGTATAAATTGTATTTACACAAACTACAAGCCTGTTTAATATGGGGGTAAATAATCTTTGAAAATTGTAATAGATTGGGGAAGCTGAAAACCTCATTTGAGTTAAAAAGCTTTCAGATATTAGAGGATTGAATAATAGGTTATAATCAGTGAAATTATCGTATGCTTTATTAAGGACATGGACATACAACAAAAACTTCAGCTGGCAGGGTGTAATTAAGGAACGATACTATCTTTATCAGCCTTGTTTAAGCAAATGAAACAGCAAATACGATGAAAGAAAGAGTGCCATAATCAGTACAAAGGCAAATATTTCCCATCAAAAATCGAGGCTGATTTCTGTTACCAAAACATTGCGTTAAAACAGCTCAACCTTCTTTCCTCCTGCTGGTGGCAAACCCAATGCTGACCAAGGCCACTCGCTGCCCACGCGCCCCAAGAAGAAGGGCAGCTTCAGAACTTGAGATCGAAATAGATCTTGTGGTTTTTTTAAAGTAACAGAAAATGGCCAGAATAGGATGAGAAGTCCAGCACAAGTTTCAGTTTACAGGCCGAACGTTTTAACAGCAGTTTGCTGCCAGGCTGAATTAACTTTCCCCAAGTGTCTTGAAATGGCACACGCGAAGCTGCCACAAGAGGCTGGGGAGCCGAGCGAAGATGGTGTGGGGAATGCATCAATGCACATCATTTAGATGATGTATCAATGCGACATACAGATGGAGGAGTCCTAATCGCATACCAATAAGGGAAGAAAGGCTGGCTATAAATTCTCATACTTGGAATAATTTTCTTCTTAATTTCACATGTTACTTTGAAAAATATATAAAAGATTCTCTATTAAACTCTATTATACTCTATTAGATATAGAGTATATTTCTATGGAACTCTTGTGAGTTTATAGCTTACCTTCTATAGAGTTTATTAGTTGTAGATCCACTAATTTTTTAGGGCTTTTTCAAGTGATCTTATGAGAAAGATAATAACTAGTTAGGTCACTAAGACCTGTCTGCTCCTACCTGTATACTAAATTTCATAGCCCAAAATATTTTCAAATGCATTCTTCTCTGTGTATGTTCAACCTACTCTAATGTTCATTTTAGGATTTTAAGTGCTACTAATTGCATAATAAACGCTACGCTATTTTCTGTTGCTTCCTTTATTGCTAGACAAGAGAGAAAAATGAAGCGGCCTCAGTGAAGAAACCTTTTTTTCAAGGTCACCTTTATGAATAGCAGAGATTATCTTACCAGGTTATCAATGTTCAACACCACTGTTTTGACTGAACGTCATTCTAACATGCAATGACTATAAAACAAGCTTTTCCAAGTCACCTTTCTGTGGGTAATAGATTGACATTCTTAAATATAGTTAATGGCTGGGTATAACCATCTGTTTTATCCATATTTTCCAAAGCCACAGCATTGTGACATGTAGTATGATACATCTGCGCCATTGATGTTAAGTAAGCATTTATGTCCTGGGAAAATACTGTTTTCTGTTTTTCATTCACTGTAGTCTAAGAGTCTAATGGCAGACAGGTAATCTAACATCCATTAAACGTGTAAATTATGTAGTCATTTACAGACATGAAGCAGTAGACAAATCTGTTAAGCACTTTGGTAAGACCATAATTTGAAAGCCATGACATTATCAAACCTTTCCACAGCTCACCACAGCTAATGCATTCAAATCCAACACAGTAAATTCGTTAATGCTGTCAAATCCAGTTTATTCAACACTGCTTATCTGCCAGGGGCAAATGTTTACATTTATCCGAGACATCCCTCTGGTTTCGTTGGGAGGGGGGACGTTGCCCTTGTAGCAGGGAACAGGAATTTCCAAAATTTTAGCACTTTTTCAACAGAAAGAAAAAAAGAACAGATTGTTCCGTTTTTTACTCTCCATTAGCAAGTTAGTTAAAAATTCTGACAGAGGAAAGCTCGGTGACTTAAATAAGAACTCAATCATTAATCACTCGAAATCATGGATAAGAGAGTCGAGGAGAAAGAATCGGGCTGCAAGTGAAGCAGGTATTCAATTAAGTGAAACCCTCACGCATCAAGGGGAACATCTGGGGGATTGTTAACACTTCCATTTTTACATATGTTTCCCCAAGCCATTGTTTTAAATTTATACCAAGACAAATTTAGCAAGGTTTCTAGTCCTTATGTAAGCTGGATAAATACAAGAACATTTCATGTTTAAAATCCATTTTTTTTCAAATTATGCTACATTTTCAGGACCTTGAAAAACCTAGAGCGGTTATCATTCCTTCCAGTATATTACTGCAACTTTGAATTAAAAAACCCCAATTATCTAGTTCATCTAGTACACGGCCTTGAGAGAGAGGAAAAGATAAAGGGAAAAGGAACAGCTCTCTCCTGCTTCTGCTTCTTGGTGGCCTTAGTCCATCCCAAATAGCCACAAAAAACTCAGGCCGCGCAAGCAACACATGGCTGGTACCATGACCATCCTAACTTACCTCCAACCTAACCATGCCAGGTCTCCTCTGAGTGCCCAGCTCATGCTGCAACATCCTAGTGCTCGGTTACCTCCAGGTCTTGATTCCTAAACTGACTCTTGCTCGAGTAGTTAATATCTCAAGTTTAGTTTATGTAGAGTTGCATCTACTTCCTTAAAGAAGGTATTTTTAAGTGGAAAAATACCTATCAGAAAAGCTACTGAAAACCAGCTTCTACCATTGAAAGCCTCAATTTGCAGACACAAGTTAAACCGACGCAGCATTTTCAAGCCCGCGTTAGAGAGAAGTGAGTGAAGTAGAGGGATTACTCTCTCCAGTCAGCCTGGGCATCTCCAGCCTGTGTTAGATGCATCAGTGTAAGGATGTTCAAGTTAGTTTAAGTGCCATCAAAGACTGTGCTCCTTCCTTCTCACTGAGCACACAGTAGGTTATAATTTTCTCAATTAACTAAAATATCCAGCCTCTTCCATCTGCTCAGATTAGCAGCCAAGATCGCATCCTTTATAGTCGCTAAAGCAAATTCTCGTTGTCTGGTATTTCCAGCACATACCTCACAATTACCTTGGCCTTGATTTTACAATCCTATTGTCTGCAAGACTGTTGCAACATTTTATAATCACAGTAAATATTCATAATAAATACACCTTATCAAGCTCACAATCTCCACTTGACTTTGGTCCACGTGTAAAATTAATAGTCCAGGTGCTGTTTCCGCATGCGGATGCTTATCCAGGTACCTCTAAGCAATTTCACAAGCTTATGCTGACACAGTGGCTACGTTTTTTTCTTATTTATGTGCGCAGTTTTCTGGGTTGGGGGGGATGACAGTTTTTTACTTATCACTGAAAGTGAACAGGAGTAAGAAAATGCAGTTTCAGAACTGGATTTGTATCAGGGTACAAATCTCTCCAAGGGTACTCAGATTGAAGTCTTTCTTTCCCAGCAAAGCATCCTCTTTTGATCAAGATGTCGCACTTTGGGTGTAGAATGGCACCAACTCCAGCTTTAGCTCCTTACTATTAAATGGATAAAAGGTACATGTGCATCCATAAAATAATAACAAACACTCACTACAAGTTCTGGAGCCACAAGTTCTGGAGCCTGCGCTGCTGAATGCATCACTGATGACATAGCCACCACTGCATCCTTGAGCTTAGCATAGGATTTGTGATGCCTTGGGCCTTCCAGTCAATATGACTTTTACTCCTGACTTTCAAGGACTCCTGAGAAGATCAGAGGTCCTCAACACATTTTAGATAAAGTATAAATCACTGTTTTTCTTGATATATTAAGACATGTCACGAGCCTCTTTCTCAGATTGCTTTCCAAGGTCTCACTTTATTACAAACCTGATGTTCTTCCTCATTTCCTGCCATCTTGCAGGAAACTCCTGCCAACTAGCATCTTAAAGTTGCTAGTATAAAAATAATTGAAAAGGACACATTAAATCTATAGAGGTCCTCCTTGTTTGTTGTCTATTAAAAAACATCCCCAGCAGATCTACTTCAAAAGAAAAAGCAACTCTACCTCACTAACCTGTACAGAAAGCATCCTCTAGGAGAAAATAAGCTATTGCATTAGCAGGCAATTAAAACCCTCAGATATGTTTCATACCATATTCCATGCACGTGCCAATATTTAAGCATCTGCCAGATAGCAGGTGGTTTGTAAATCATTATCTTTTCAAATTATGTTGCTAATGGCATGTGTGAAATGACTGAAAAATTACATGTTTCACCTTCTCCATCATTAAAATAAAATAAATTGCTGCAGTACATTACCTAAAGCTCGAGAGCCATAAAGCACTGGCAAACCTGGGTTTCCTGCTCTCCACCTGACTCCATTAGACTTGCCTCCCCCATTAACGGTGAACAATACAGTCTGTGATATTTGACTCTTACGACTTCTCTCTACCAGGAAGAACTAAAGACCACCAAAAGCATTAGCATCGACTAGTTCTCAAATGGAGCACAGCCTATTAATTAGGAACAATCAGCCAATTCTTTGAAAAGTATTGACAGCTAGCACAGTCTCCCTATAAAAATAGTGAAAGATTCCTGTAACAATACAGGGACATAGATGGAAAAACAAACCCCCAAAAAAACTGCTAAACCAAGCATAATTAGAACTATCATTTTTGTTTTACAGTGGAGTGGTAGAGAGCCTGATTATTCAAATATCAAAATATGAGCAAATATGTTGGGTTTTTTTAATCATGCTTTAGTTCAGAGCTCACAGTGGCTCCTTGCTCCTGGTTCTCAGACCAGCTCGGCAAATTAGGAATTTAGCTTCTTCCCTGCAAGCTTAGTGTAGACAGCATGTGGTGTGCAAACACTTGTCCTTCCAAGTCACACTGCCAACAGCTGAAGCTTCTGAGGATAAAAAGCTTTTACAAGTCTTTGGTTTGGCTGCCCAGATGCTGAGCACAGCAGCTTTTGTTCTGCTTTCCCAAACCGCCATACCTACCGCAGCCTGCTGGGCGATGCAGGTATTGGAGAGCAGAAAGGATGCACCCAAGACTGTCCCGTTCCTCTTCATTCAGAGGAAGACCATTTCCATGGCAATAGATGTCCTGGCTGAAACCAGCTGCTAGCTCAGAGGCAAAGGTCAGTTTCTGCCGTACCAACTGAACGTGCTGCTTAGAAATCTGGTTTATACCCTGTATAAACGTACAGACAAAGGCAAAAACCTACAGCCCTCTGTAACCACTCCATTAGGAAATTTCCTGAAAACAAGGGATCTTTAAAGATCGAGTTAAACATCACATAAAGATATGTGGCTTTCAGGGTCTCCCCATATTACAAATAAAAGTGGCAGAAAAGACAAAGGCCCTATCATAAAATCAGGTAGCCAGCAGTTAAGGATTTGGATAGCAGGCTGACACGATTTTTTGATGGAAAAGTTTTCTGAAAAAATAAAATTAGTATGAAAAAAAAAAAAGGAACCGTCTCGCTTAAGACAGTTCATATTTTTTTCCATGCTGATTTTATACCACTTCTATTAAATGAATAGTTGCTTCAAAAATTCATACGGTTTCCAGATCCTGAGTATTCTAGGTGATTTGAGACTTCCAGATATTTTACATCAAGATAACTGCCAGTTAAAATGAGGGATGAGCAATGCAAAAGTGTTCCTAAGTATTGGAGGAAAGCTGTTATGTGCTTTAGCTCAGTAGCCTTCTGGAACAGCCAATAAAGACAAAACAATAGGGAAGATTTACTAGACAAAGGAGCTGTAAACAAGGCGCCAGTCAGTGAAAAAGTGTGCTGCAGTGCAGACACAAACTCGAGCACCACGCAACTCGGAGATATTTCTATTTTGCTACCTAAAACAAACATATAAACATCACAGCCAATTCAAACTGGATTTTTTTTTTTTTTCATTTTAGGGGACTGGTATATTCGCAAAGCCTTGCTAAGGCTTCACACAGGTCTCACACTGTGAATTAAAACACTGTAGCACCACCGCTGATTACCACTATATTCTGACTGTGCCCATCCTTTCTTGCCTTCTCCGTATTACCTGGTAGCATCAAAAGATCTGCTTCATTTACTTTAATCAAAAGTTGCCCGCAAATATCCCTACTTGGTACTTAGTCTACATGAAGCACCGTGGCAGGGGCATACACACATCGTCCCCTAGGCTCCCCCATGCCCTGACAGGGGCTAAGGCCCTGAACATGGCGGCCGATGGCACTTTCGGACCCTTACCATGGCTGCTGGGTGTATGCAGCCTGCTTGAGTGCAGACCGGCAGACATTTTTCCCCCAGGAATGGGAAAAGGGAGGTGGGACCCTTGGTCAACAGGTGGAGGGTCCCTAGCCAACGGGACCTTGGGACATGACCAATACGTGGCCATAGCTCAGGACCGACCAGGCTGTAAAATGGGGCTCCCACCGGAGACCCCCTTTGAGTGGTTCTCCCCAGAACAGCAGGTCTGTGATCGGAAGCACCCCCTTTGGATTGAGACATTGTCCAAAGTAACTTTATGGGACTGAGTGCACTCACTCCCCAGCTTGGTGAATGAACACATCTTCTCGATACCCTCAAGTGACCCATCACCACTTTGGGGTGAGAATTACATCTTCTGGGTACCCCTGAGCATGAGGCCTTCCTTTGTGAGTGAGTGCGCACACGCTTTGGAATTGTCACTCTCGTGTGTCGTCGTTCTTACGTGTTGTGTAGTGATAACTTCCCCAACTGGCACATCAAACCTATAATTTGTTAAATGCTACCGGAGCGTTATTTCAGCTACCCCCGTTGACTCGTTGGTTTCGGCTGTTTGGCTTTAGTTATGAATTAACGTTTGCAACGTTGGTCGATCCCTTTTAACTCTTGCTCTAGCATGCCATTAGCAGGCACAGCGATACCAGACGTGTTTTGTTTAAGACGCAGGCCCCTAACCGCTTTTCCTACCCCCCTGTACGATGCTGACAGGAGCCGTGGTGTCTCCAGCACAGCTGGTGGTGTGCAGGTCAGCGACAGATCACATTTCAGCACGTTAGTTACAACCTATTCAGACAGTCCCCTCTGCATTTCTGCTGTGTGCAAAATTAACCTTAATTTCCCATCTAGGGCTGTAATTTAATGTTGTTGATTACATTAAGGAGCTGTCCTTCACAGCTAATGGCAGACAGAAATACGCAGTATAGAATATACATCTCCGATAAAATACTTTAAAACTTTTAAGTAGCTTTAAGTCCGGAGAAACTCTTTAAAAAAATAGATTTAGTTTCCATAAAACAGTCACTTCAGAGGACAGGGTAGCTGAAGGCCACATTTTTAGTGTCATTTACCCAACTAAAGATGCAGACGGATTTCAGGTTAGGAACCTGTTAAGGTTTTCCAAAGTATCTAAATTTGCATCTTTATTTATGTAAGCGCTTGTAAAATTTTCTCCTCTGTCACGTTTGAAAATGTAATTTCAGCTTCTCATTCGCTCAGGCTTTCTGAAACAGGTACCCACTGTGAAGAATGCTTGTAAAGCAGTTTAAAAGGTACTTACGTAAAATAAAATGCATAATGCTACAACAAGTGCTCCGAGATTGTTATTTAAGCTGAAATCACTTCTGACATTAAAATTTCACAAATAGTTTCAAATTTCTTTATGTCTCAGATGGAGGGTGCCTTATTAAGGTTTTCATATTCATCACTATAACAAGTGAGAGTCCCTGATTGTTGTGTTAAGCATCATGATTAATACATCTTGCTCCAACTAATGACCATTTTGTACTTCTTGTTTCAGCCTACAACCTTCCCTCCTGTCTATCTGGAATTTTCATGCCAGAAGCAGAGAATGCAGAAAGAGCACAGGAATAATCTCACCCATGGCCATATCTCCTCCAAAGTCAAATGGTTTTCTCCAGTGGGCAGCAGAGAAGTCTCAAGAGGCAGGGGGTTGTGGGGAGGGCATTAAAACACATTGCATAAGGGGCAGTGCTGTCCATTTCCACCATCCTTCACTCACATAATACTTCACTTGCTAAAAATTATACTCTAGAAATAACTGCGGACAGAAGCGGAGCACTGCATGCAAACCTCTGCCTCACGTTCCTCAGCTGGTGCCATGCTCATTACCTAAAGATCCTGAACTTTGCAGATGACCCCCCTTGCTTCTAACACTATGTTAGTGCCTTCTGCTCAGCTTGCCAGAGTTCACCTTAAATGCTCCCTGAAATTCTTTCTAGGCAGAGTTTTCATTAAGATGTACGTGAACTAGATGAAACCGAAAGACTGAAAACTTAACATACCTTTTTTTATGACAGGGCAGAGTTTGATCCTTCTACTCCAGAAGGTATTGTTTCAGGATTAAAACATGACTCAGAAGGGACCACATCCTTCACTACCAAAAGTAGAGAGAGTTCTTGTTGATAAATTGAAGGACACCTTAGTTTGTGTTTGTCTTTTAATTTTTACCTACAAGTCCCTCTTCCTCCTAAAAAATGATGTAGAACCATTTTTGCATGTTAATAGAAGCTAACAGCACCTTCATATTGCTCCTTTCTTTCCAAATTAGCTAAAATTTTACTTACGAAATTGATTCACATGCTGTAGGATGTTAATCTGCATTCCCTTTCTTCTATTAAAAGCCAACAAAGTATTTCACCTTTCTCTCCGAGGAGGGCTGTCCTCCCATGCATCCAGCTGCCCCTCCAGTCTCACTGAAGGCTTCCAAACTAGAAATCATGCTAGCCAAGAACTGCATGACCAGCTTTATTCAGAGGAATAAAGTGACAGAGTGGTGCACCTTGCTCCAGCACAGTTACGGAGATATCTTGTTGTTACCTCATCAAAGTCAATAGGAATTAAGTCAATGGCAAGAAGACAGCTTTGTGCAGAGACATAGAATCATAGAATCGCCCAGGTTGGAAGGGACCTTTCAGATCATCGAGTCCAACCATCAGCCTAACTCTGACAAAAACCACCACTAAACCGTGTCTCTGAGCACTATGTCTAAGCACACATACATTGCAAAACTGCAAAAACTGCAAAAACATGTGCTATAGAGACGAGTCCAAGAAACAGGGCAACAATTTGCAGGTAATTCCAGCCCCTGGGGAAAAAAGGAGAAGGGATGCAAAATTTTTACCTTGTTAGCAGTTCTTAAAGGGTAAGAAAACAAATCAAAGGGTAATGTATCAAGTCTTGGAGAATGACTACAGCTCTACACCAAATATGCAACTAATCTTAGAGAAATGCAAAGTTTGCAATAAAAAAAAGACAATCTTGAATTTAAATAAATTATTAATGCTGATTTTCAATAACAGAACTTGAAGGCATATCTAAAACCTCATTTTGCAATTGGACCTCATTTTACAAATGGAAAAGTTGAAGAATAATTTTTAAGTGCCTGATCTTGATCATCTTTAATACTGTACATTAATTACGGATGGGTTAATAGAGTAATTATTTTATAATTAAAATCACTGTTAGGGAGCGATAGTAACGGATTATATAAATAACTTCATCAAATGCAATTAGAAAATAACTGAAAAAAACAGCTCAATAGACAGTGATGCACTTCATAAACAGAATAAGGGGTGGCTTTTGCAGATTTGACTACTTCATCTGAAGTAACACCTTCTGAGAGTGGGGTACAGAGAGAAAGAGTTCAATTTAAAATTTTCTTTTTTTTTAATAGAAAGCCAACTTGTCTCAATATCACCACATTTAATGGCAGAAATAAATCATGGAACGGTTGTATAAGTGAATGGGAGTCTAATTATGTACTACAGGTAGTAAATGTCATGTTATGTTTCAATGATTTTATGGATAAGAAGTTCATTTGTGTGCTATTTCCAATAAGAGTTTCATGACTAAAACTAATAAATACTGTATGTTCCGATTTTAAACAAAATACAGTTTCCGATCACAGCAGTTTATCTCAGTTAAAAGAGTGTCTGATATCTAGGGACAAGGCTAGGGCAAAGTTTAAAAAGCAAGTTAAGTTATATTAATTCTGCTCACCATCACATAAATGCATACCGTATTCTTTAATTGCTTACCACCACTGTAATTCCTTCCCATAAAGTTAATTGGCAATAAACTTTCTATGATGATAATAGGATTAGAAAGGGAGGGGGAAAAAAAAAAAGCAAAAAGCTCCAAATCATTTTCCAGTTCTTTTGCAGGAGTCACCTTTTCCCCAGCAGTCAACAAACTGCTATTACCATACCACAGATCACTGCATGACATCTCCTTTTTTAATTTCCTTTTTCTTCCTATGAAGAAAGTGTTTGCCTTTTCCTTTAACTCCAAGTTAGCCTCTTAGGTTGTATAAATCAACACAGTAACATTAGCTTTGACGGAGCTGAGCCAGTTTACAACAATTGATGATATAACCCCTTGTCTGGACACCCAATTAAATATTAATTAAAAACAAGCAAACAAACAAAATATCTTGCCAATAAGGGATGGGAAAACCTATCCAGCATTATATTAGTTCCACTGATAATCAGGACTTTACAGATGAAGGTCTGGAGCTTCCAAAGAGTGAACTGTGGTAGAAGAAGGGAGTGCCTAAAATCTTTGTGCAACACAGCGCCCAAAGCTTCCAAAATATTCTTCTGCTCAGAGGTGTAAGTCCTACGAGGGTGTATCTGTAAGTATAAAGTGTGCAGCAATGCGCTGCCTTGTTTCTGAAGTCACACTTCTGTCCTGATTTATACCAGTCCACAGAGGACGTGGATTTATCACATTTTATAATGGTGACGGGCTCCCAAGCACATAATCCATCTCTGGAGAGAAAGCCGAGACCAGGATGAATTTTACATTGCCTGTAGTTATTTCAAGATCTAGGAATTCGAGGTATATTTCTGTAGGGTGAAAACATGGAGGAAGGTTCTGTAAACCAGAGTGAACCAGGCCAGGGGCTGACAGAGGGATAAAGTTGCTCCATAATTCAGCTCAAGGGCAGGTCTCAAATCATAAAATCATAGAATTTTGGGTTGGAAGGGACCTTAAAGATCACCTAGTTCCAACCCCCCTGCTGTGGGCAGAGACACCTCCCACCAGACCAGGTTGCTCAAAGCCCCGTCCAACCTGCCCTTGAACACCTCCAGGGATGGGGCATCCACAACCTCCCTGGGCAACCTGTTCCAGTGTGTCACCACCCTCATAGTGAAAAATTTCTTCCTCATATCTAATCTAAATCTCCCCTCTTCCAGTTTGAAGCCATCACCCCTCGTCCTATCACTACATGCCCTTGTAAAAAGTCCCTCCCCATCTCTTCTGCAGGCCCCCTTTAGGTACTGGAAGACTGCTGTAAGGTCTCCCCAGAACCTTCTCTTCTCCAGGCTGAACACCCCCAACTCTCTCAGTCTACATTCACAGAAATCAGCCTTTTAAAAACAGGCTTACAATGTGAAAAATTAAGGGGGGGTATGATTTTTCAAAGGATTATAAAAATCCTCTTTCTTAACTGCTTGCTAACTCTACAGACCTGAGTGGATGTCAGCCCATAACCACCGCAGGAACTAATGAGCTTAATGGCCCAGCTAAATTCATCAAAATTATTTGCAGTACACCACAAGAGCGGGCAATTTACAGCAGAAAGTCTGGAGCACCATCGTTGTCACCAGTTCAGTTATAAGCACCATAAATCCAGAGATGATGGATGACTCTTTCCTTTTGCTGATAAAGGGAACTGCCACTGTTTTCTACATGCTCAAGGTTAAAAACAATGGTTTACCTGTTAAAATATCTGTTTGCAATCTTCTCTGAGACAGATTCAGAGGTCATTTATTTGCCTGGCTACAAAGATAGCTGAAGGTGAACAGACTAACCTTGCACCAGCCAATTTTCAACTTGAACCATTAAGATAAAAAACACGTGAAAAATGATCTGTTAGAAGATGGATGTCTCCAGATTAAAAGTAGCAATAAGACTTAAATTTTCATCTTTTCTTTATTTCAAATTAACTATTGTATAATCTGGATTTTTTAATATATTTCATTACTGATTAGTACATTTATCATTGAGCTTTTGTAAGTATAGGGCTTAGGTCTAGCTTTGGTAACACCCTCAGGTCAACTTTCCCACTTGTACCCAAAACCTGCTGATCCTGCTTGGTCCTGGCATTGCTGGAACTAATGAATGAAGTGTGTTCATTACATGCTTCATGAGAATATGAGATTCTTGTGTTATGAGATACATGATATGAAACATACAATATGTCTCATGTGATCTGAGACAACAAAACCGTTTTCTGCCAGGTTGTGGTATCCCGTGCAGTTGTTCACCTTTCAGTCTGGTAGCAAGCAATATTCATCCCTTCAGAGCACTTTATTATGGGAGTATCTAAAACACCTCCTTAATCACAGCACGTATCTCAAGCCTGTCTTTTTAAAACCTGGTGTCTTGGTTATTTTCCACTGTTGATTATGTATTCTGTGCAAGCAGCATACAAAGCTCTAAGCTCATCATTGTCAGTAAAACTCTCATGCATGTAAACAAGGACTGAACTCGCCTGTTATTTAAGAACAGAGCTCAAGCATCTTTTTTGATCCAAGACCATGCCGCTCTTACAATTTCTGAAGGTTAACCCAAGTCTGGTCTTAAAAAAAAAAGGTGACACAAAATCAAATTCTGATTGCAGTCTGGTCTCTGAATCAGCAATTTAATTTAGCGGGTTTTTGTAAATGTCCTACTCATGCCATGATACAGAATAATGTCCTTGCATAATAAATAGGAGGTCATTTAAAAAGGAAAATACTAGTGAGAAAGAAAATTACAGAAAAAGCCAAACATGTAAAAGCACTGCATTTCTGCTGCTTCTACTACATTCCTCCTTTCATTCAAGCTGAAATCCACCTGAGGTTCACATACACCATTAAAACTTGAGATCTGCTTGTAAGAAAATCATGATTAATAATGCAGAAAGGACAAATCCAGCTATACTTGACCCTCTGTGGTAGCTCATCCATGTCAGCTGCAGACTTAAGGCAGCTGTTCCTAGCATCAGTTTACGAGTTTCTTCCACTTCCCCTTTTTGTCACCAGATAGTCAGTGAGACCCTCATCAGATTCTCGAAAGCAATTTCCACTGCTTAAGAGCCCTTAAGCACTGGGTCAAACCCCAGGTACAAGGAGCCGAGGTTCTGTATTTAGCTACGGACTTGCTGTAGGCCAGACAACTCACACCTCCATGTCATGCAGATGTGCCTCAGCTGTCTGCCAATGGAGCACCTAAGGGTAGCCATGGCATGTCCATACAACTAAAAGATCTTACAGAAGCCAAAGGAAATCTAGTCCTCCACAGATGATGTTCCCCGAGCCCTTTATACACATAAAATGAAGTTTCAAAAAAGGCTTGTAGTGTAAGATAGCTTGAGGTGAAGATTTTGTAGAGGTCTGAAAGTGGACTACGGTCTAAGTGGACTATAAGTCTAAGAAGGACTTAAGGTCCTTCACCCATCGGCACCACAGTATTAGAAGATGTGGAAAGGACCAAACACACAGGAAGCTAAATTGTAGTGTGGTCTCCTCTGTCCTCTCCATTGAGGCCACATCCAGACCTGAGTTAAGTATTGTGTCATTTAATTAATGATTAAAGATTATTCCCAAAATAAAGAATGGAAAGTGAAAAATATTTAGCACACCTGAAGGCATTTCATAAGCAAGGACAGAAGATACTAGCCCCAAATTACCCACATAAAACCACACTGCAGTAGATGCAGAGAGAGAACTGCATATTTCTGATCTTGAAATGGCTCTAACATGTATTTCGTTCAGGAGAGCTTTTTTTCCCTAGCACTCGGAGATTGGATCAGGCTCTCTGAAGCTTTTCATATGGAAAGACAGACATAGCCTTTCCATTATTTCCAAATTCAATAACTAAGACCAGTTATATAAAAGTCTTGAATTTCAGCTGCAGTCAGAGTTTTCTCCTGCCTGTAAACGGTATTTCAGCAGCAGAAGTGAAAATACCCAAATGCATTATTCAGGAATATAATAAGAAATGGTTGCTTAAATTTAAAGATCAATTTATATTGCCTATGTATGAAGCAAAGAAAGGTGCTTATTTATACAGCATGTGTCTAAACTGACATTTTCAAAAGTACTTCCAAGAACAAAGATACCCTTGTGATACACAATTTAAATTATAAATTGAATCCAAGATAAAGCAGTATTATTGTATTAATAAATATTTTACAATTTCCATAGCAGTTCTCAGCATCTTACAGCTGTCTCAAACCTGTAAGTACTTACGTATTGCAGCGCTGATGCAATGGCTTTCCAGCTAATATATTCACAATGTAGGTGACTGTAGGGTTTAAAAGAAAAAAAAAAAGTGACCTACATCTATTCAACATTAATCCATGACTGAGCTTATACGAAATTATTCTGTCATCAAGGTTAAAAGTAGGTCTGTTCAACTGAACTGAAAGCAAACTTCCCAGTGTAGTATTAATTATGCCAAGCATGTGACCAGTCTATAATCAGGATTTTTTTATGTCTTTGTTCCAAAATACCTTCATGCCATAGGTCTCTGCAACTGTAGGAGCAGAGACATTCTTTTGCCCCAGTAGAGTTACTGCTTTATCAGGTTCATTCTTGCTGGCAAATAGGCCAAAAGGAAAAGTATACTTTAATTAAAATACCTGGTGAGAAAATGGAAAGGAAAAAAAAATATCTGATTTTGTTTGCTGAATCAAAGGCGGCTGACAAATCTTATACAAAGTTTAAGTGCCTTAGTGGTTGCCCTTACCTATGTGAACTGCAACATAGCTTGATAGCCAGTTGCCCATGGCAGTACCTCATCTTAGGGTGAAGGGCAAATTTAAGCACTTCTCTGAATATGAACACGCTGAAGTATATCCTTAAGAGTCAGACACATGCTTAAGTGATCGACCAGGTTGTGGCCTAAAGAAGGGAGGACTCCAAAAAACGTAAATGATCCAGTAAAAGCATCAAAATTGTGGTGAAACTGTTCGTCATATGATACAGCAACTTGGATATTCTTGAAGGACCTGTTACAAATTATGGTGCACTTCTTCTGTATTATGCAGTTAAGTAGCTGTCAGAAACACTCATGCTATTTCGCTGACTTCAAGAGAGCTGTATCATTGCACATGACAGCAGAAGTTGCCCTGTAGGCAACTGGAAACAATTTCAGGCAGATACCTGCCCTCAACCTGGATCCTCTCTCCATCAGTGGAAACTTTTTGTACTAATATGGAGATGATCCTTTTGTTCTGTCTTTGTTCAGCAACAAGCACAATGCTCTGTGATTTATGGTTTCAGAGGGACCCAAATGCTCCATTTCCTGACAAAACCACAGATATTTTCTCAAGAAATCTGAGACCTTCTAGCTCTTCGATCAGTTTATTATTCCCTCATACAGAAGACATTAAAAATCTAACATTTTGAATTGCAACCTAATTAAAATGACACATATTTCAAGGCTGTTTGTGATATTTTGTGCAAAACCACTTATATTGTAAAACACCATGTTAGAAAGTTTCTTTATGCATGTCAACGGCTATTTTAATAAAGCATGTAATTTAATGAAGTATTTACTCTCTTTTTCATGAAAGAGTAATTGAAATGTTAATTCAAATTGGCTTGGACAGATCCAAAACCTGACTAATTGAATGTAAACAAAAGATAATGAGGAGTAGTAGTATGCCAAGTTGACACCTTCTGTAGTAACAAGGGAAACATGGTTATCGTTGCTATTCTTGAATATTTTCCTAAATGATCTGGAATAGTGAGAAATAACCATATTAAGGAAACTGGCAAACTGTTCCATATTGGGAGACAGAGTTAACACCAGGCAAACAGAGTAGAAAACTGGGCAGAGGGGGGAAAAAAAGTCCCAATTTGGACACATCTGATGTCATGACAACATATTATCTAATACAGATGGTGAAAAATAATCCAAAGCATGTATTGTTTGACCAACAGAGAAACTAGGGAAGAAGTGATAAGGAAACAATCAGCTGGCAGCGATGGCGACCCAATTAGAGATAGCTGGCAAAACATGCTTGGACATACCTACGCATAGAATAGCACGTCCAGGCAGGAACTTGCTCAGTAGAGGAATGAGTCCATCAGGAATGCCTGTTCTTCAAAAAGCCATCTGGAGCCAACTCCCAGAAGCAGTCCGGAGGAATTGCGGTCAATGAGAAAATGGGAGCACATGGAAGATGGGACAGATCTCACTGGCAACACAGAGATGTGGTGGAAAAGGAAGACTTTGGGAACTACAGGCCGGTCAGTCTCGTCTCTGTGCCTGGCAAGATCATGGAGCAGATCCTCCTGGAAACTCTGCTAAGGCACATGGAAAATAAAAAGGTGATCAGTGACAGCCAACATGGCTTCACCAAGGACAAGTCATGCCTGACAAATCTGGTGACCTTCTGTGATGGGGTTACAGTGATGGTGGATAAGGGGAGAGAAACAGATGTCATTTACCTTGACTTATGCAAAGCGTTTGACACTGTCCTGCATGACATCCTTGTCTCTGAATTGGAGATACATGGATTTGACCAATGGACCACTTGGTGGATAAGGACCTGGCTGGATGGCCGCACTCAAAAGGCTGCGCTCAACAGCTCAATGTCCAAGCGGGCAGTGACAAGTGGTGTTCCTCAGGGGTCAGTATTGGGACTGATGTTATTTAACATCTTTATCGGTGACGTGGACAGTAGGATTGAGTGCACCCTCAGCAAGTTTGCTGACAACACCAAGCTGTGTGGTGCAGTCAACACTGTGGAGGGAAGGGATGCCATCCAGAGGGACCTGGACAGGCTTGAGAAGTGGGCCCAGGCAAACCTCGTGAAGTTCAGCAAGGCCAAGTGCAAGGTCCTGAACGTGGGTTGTGGCAATCCCAAGCACAAATGCAGGCTGGGTGGAGAATGGATTGAAAGCAGCCCTGAGAAGGATGGTGATGCCGGTGGATGAGAAGCAAAACATAGTCCAGCAATGGCGCCTGCAGCCCAGAAAGCCAACCGCATGGGGCTCTGAGCAACCTGGTCTAGTGGGCGGTGTCCCTGCCCACGGCAGAGGGGTTGGAACTATGTGATCTTTAAGGTCCCTTCCAACCTAAACCATTCTATGATTCTATGATAAAGGTAAACATACACTTAAGTGCCTTGTTAAAAGGGGCCTCAAGGACCAAAATATATGCAGCCAAGTGAAAAGACATAAGAAGTAGTTTACACCAGCCTACGTATATTTTTTTTACATTAGTCAACAGCTGGATTTCCCTTAGTCCTTTATTCCAGTGCAAGGTGGGTGCTATTACAAATGCTCTTACAAAAACTTGCTGAAGTGATCACATGAAATATAAAACCTGGATCCCTGAAAAGAAAATGAGTGATTCAACATGGTGAGCTGAAGCGTAGTACTATTGGATAAAGAGGAAAAAAATTGAGAAGAGACTAATGGACTGAACACCTATAAAACTTGCATGGAAGTCTTCTCAAGGAATGCTGGAAGCTTAAAGGAGGATTAAAGAGGTGCTAGGAAGTGGATAGTCCTTTTGATCAGAGTTGAGATAGCTGAGCTAATAAATCTGCCTTCTGTCTATAAATTATGACTCTATATTAAATAATTTGAAAGAGGAAATTCAAGTAACCTCATATTTTTCTGTATGTAACTGGCAACTCAATAAACAAATGTAATCACATATTTTAAAGAACATTATTTAAAGAACAAGTCATTCTCCTCGCTAACTAGTTTTCAGCAAAAGTATCACTTTATGCTCCCGAATTTTGAAGCTGACATGTTATTAGCATCATACATTATGTCTAAAACAATTGAAGGAAACAGAATTGATAAAACAGAAATAGAAAGGGTCCAGAAATGAAAAAGTAAAACAGTAACATACTCTGAAACATACATCAAAGCATATTAGCAATAAATTTTCATCAACAGTCTGTCACTTCCCATTGAGTGAAAACAGAGATGCTATGCTATTCCCACTTACTGATATAATATAACCATCGTTACAGAAAAATTGGTTATCAGTTGAACTTTCAACTTAAATCAGAAGAAAGTAGCAGGATAAAATAAAATTGAAACAGAGAAAATCAAGGCATAAGAGTGTGGAAAAGTGTGTATGTCCAAGAAGCAAATTGTTCAAAGAAGGTATAGCTGCAAAAGATGTATTAAAGTCTGAAATGAAAGTCCATCCCTATGAAGTCAGTGGAAGTTGTTCCAGATGCGTAAGGCACACGGTCTGTCCCTGAGTGATTTGTAAGGAGCCAGGCATACAGCTGAGTGTGCTAATTTGCCTTTCCAAGGCTTACTGCAAATGTGCACATGCAGGGAACCAAGAGAAGTGAAACATCCTGAAGACGTACCCAAGTCAGCATTAACCTTCCCACCTCGGGTACATACTGTTGAACTCAGCTCATAGCTTAAAAAACCCATCCCAAAGGAAGAGAGCCCTGTGATGCCACCACTACAGCAACATTCGCATCCAGACCCCCCAGCTGAAAGCTGCCACTGACTTCCACCAGCTCAGGATCTGTCTCCTTAAATCACCCTTTATTATTCCAGCGGTATAGGGAAAGTATTTGAATAATGTTCAAAGTACAATTAATAATCTCCTTGGGGAGAGAATTCCACTTGCAGGTTATCAATCAAAAGCTAGATCTCCTGCCCACACAGGGCAGTCTTAAACAGTGATGTGTCTAATAATTAATAACGGCAATGTAAAGAAATTACCAGTGATACTAGTATTAAACTCACTAGCAAACTACAGTTACAAAAACAATCCTATAATAAGAATAAAAGTTCATCTGCAAAGTGCTGTTGGCCTACAATAGCATTTTGGATGTCGGAGTATGACTTACGCAGAAGACCGGCTACACACTGACACAGTGAAGCAAAGGGTAGTTTGCTCTTTCCCACACAAAGCTAGTATTTTAGGGATGATAACTGAGCAGAACAGATATTACCAGCATGGTCTCCGTATTCTCAGCACAAAGAACTAATTTTTCACCCCTCCATTTTCTGCCATTTGAGTAACTGACACATTTAATTTTAAAATTGGCCAAGTTTTGACTCCTACCACATGACTTTGGGAGTCCAGAATGCAAGAGACTTAGACCTTGTAGAACTGCTCATTATCCTTCACATTACCATTCCTATGCAATGTTATGCAGTCTGCCAGTAAAGTATGTTCTGCCATAATCTAACTTTATGACTACAGGTAGAGAAGGTTTTGAATTACATCTGTACGGTCAAGTCAAATATCATGTAAGAGCAAATATTCACGTTTTAAAATCCATTCTCTTTTTGAAGGGTACATTTCTAGTATTTAAAACATTCACATTTTTACTCAAAAACCTACAGCTCAAACTAACTACTTGAATGTTATTCAAAAATAATAATTGTATTATAAATTATATATGTGTAATATAAATATATTAAAATAAATTATCTATTTAATGTAAACAAAGTATATTTACTTATAATTTAATACACACTCACAAGTACAAAACAATTTATATGGTCTAATGCCTTACGTTCATTTAACAACTCTGCTTTGTTATCTGTCCTCTAAGTGATAATGCTTTACCAATTAAAAGAAATTAACTGTCTGCTTTGGATCATGTTAGTCTCAACATTAAAACTCAGAGATCTGATGGAGAGCGATGCATTTTTCTTTTGTTGAAAGAGAACATCCCTTTCTTTGGCAGACTTCATCATATACTGTTTGCATTCTTCCCTCTATCTGTTTGACCATATAGCTATAATCTTTAATTAATGAAAGAAGTTAAAAGAAAAGTTAATAATAGCATTCTGAAACTATTAATTAAAAACTGAAGTATTCCTCCTTGGATTGAATGGCTCGCTATATTCCTAAAGGCAAATAATGATACTGAGATCCAAAGTAATCCATCCTCAACAACTACCACTCCTTGTCATTTGATTGCCTCGATACAGTAGATAAATTCAAATGGCTTCAGTTCAATTTGAGGCATATGAGTGTGAAGAGCACAGTAATAATAAAACCAATTGACTTAAACTGGCTCTGCGTGTGGAAGTGACTACAAGCGACACCTCTTCTTCCGCTGTTAATACACAGGCAGGTAGGTTATATTTTTGCATTGAGTTCTGTAATCATAAAATAATTAAAAATAGTCTTACAGCTACCTAGAAATGGAGCTTAATATCAGGACTAGGCATATAAATACCAAATATATATGCTATAAGCTGATAAGCCATGGACTTCCCTGAAAGTCAATTTAAATCAATGGGAGCACACTCAGTCGTACAAAAGAGCCTTCAAACATCCTTACCTTCACCTTCATTAAATAACTTAATCTTTCTAAACAAGCTGGCACAATTTGCTCTTCCACTGAAAAATATATCTAAAAAATATAACTAAAATGAATGTAAACCAAACCAAGGACAAACTGCAGAGAGGACAAGAAAATACGAGTATTTGCCTGCAAGCAAAACAAAAGAGTGTGAAATGATGCAAAACAAAAGCAGGTAAAATAACTTATTAATAGAATCCCACCAAAACAAAGGTTAACGAACAGTGAAAAGCTTTTATCTTCAGCCTATAGTGAAACAAACTTTAAAACAACTCTTGCAAAAGAAAGGACTGCAGCTGTGGCCATCCCACTCCACATTAAACTGTCTTTGTCTGAAATTCTCGGCTCCCCAAGGTAACTAAACCCCAGAGAGACAATCTCAAATTATGGCTAACGTAAAAGTCAATGGATTTGAAAGGGACGTTCTCTTTTCATCGGGATAAATCAAAGATATAGTCTCAAAGGAAAAAAAAAATGTCTGACCCACTGCATATGAAGAGGCCTCGTGCATAGTCAAGCATCTGCTGCATCACAGCTTGCAGCATCCTGGTCCTGCCAGGTCTTCCCTACGTGCTTCTGATGTGTGTGTGGAGCAGCCACGATTCCTGCTGCATCTCACTCTGTTCACAGACTGAAGACTCAAAGCCAAACGAAGAATCATCAAAAACTATCCCTACAGCTCCTCAGATGAGGATGTTTTAACTTCAATTGAGGCTTTTGGCATCAAAATAAGGGTTATTGTGCTTTCAGAGGCATAACCACACCCTTTGGTTCCATGGATATTCACGGAGGTGTGGGTTCAGACCACTCTGGAGATACTAGCTATTCCAGGTTCAGACCTGCAAATGGAAGTCAGAAAAGGGAAACTGTATGGAGACCTTGGGGCAATAAAAGTCAATATTACCCCACTTTAAAGCCTGAATACTTTAAAATGCTATATTGTTGGGTTATTAGCTCTAAGCCTCTGGAATTTAATTCGGATTTCAAAACCCCAATAAGGTTTCATGGTATTAGCTTCAGTACCCTAGTGTAAATTTGATCTCAGATATACTTACTCCCTCTCTCCCCATCCCTGCAGTTGTAGCTGAGCACAGGATTTCCATTCACTCTTGGTCATAATGTACCGTGAATCACTCTTTCCTACCATAGTCCCTCCGTCACATCCCACTTTCAGAAGGCTGCAAATTAATTTGGGATTAGAGCTATTATAAAATCCAGTATTGCTGCATAAATGCACAACCTACTGAATAGACAGAAGGTTTGTAAATTATTAATCATCATTTTCAGTCTCCTGGGAGCAGGAAACAAGGTTGTTTTACGGGCAAAAGGTAAGAGGTCCTATTTATTCTCCTTTATTTTTTCCTCCTGTTAGCTAAGCTGTCCTATTGAAAGACTAAAACAAAGTTTTCACCCTTTCTGATGCTCCAATATATCACCATCCTGGGGTGAAAACTTCTACCAAGACTGATAAATGATTTTACTCTGTGTTCTTGCCTTTTTTCCTGCACAGGCTGAGCACTGCAAGGAGTTTGGACAGCACATCCAATTATGGCACTGCAGAGAACACTCTTTACCAGGAGGTGAGGAGAAAGGTCAGATGCCATGATGAAACTCTGCACATCTCTCCACTGGGTCAGCTTGAGCTGCTCTCCTTAACTCCACAAACCTCTTTTAAAATCTCTTCTTGCTTCTTTCATCAGCTGAAACGGGTAGAAAGCAAACACCTCCCCAGATGCTGAAGGCAGTGAGACTTACCATGGTTTCCCAGTCTCGAAATGTCACACCTCAGGTGCCCAGCTGAGTTAGCCCAAGGACACACCAAGCTAATTTTTCCGTTTATTAGCCTCATAAATATGCCTGAATACTGCCACTCCTTGCATGTAACAGTTTATATGCATTACCGCCCATAGGAATTTAATGAGCGCACCATTAAGCCCTGAATTTCCTTAACTTTGATGCTGGGACAACCACCACGCTTGCCAGAGTTCCCCTAGCTGTTTTAGGAGAAGATTTAAACCTTTGACCCGTGTCTGTTTTCATTGACATCAATAAAACCCTGCCCAACTAACTCGGTGAAATTCCGGGGAAAACACACCAAGAGAGTTTGGTTGCTCTTTAAACTTGATCTCAGTCACTCATTAGTCTGTGTGCATTTTTATTTAAAAAAACCCAAACAGATAACCGTATCACACACACAGACATAAGGAACAAATTCCACCAAACTTCAAACTAAACTCTGAGGGGAAAAAAGTTAAGCTAAGATAACCTTTCAAACAAATGAGCACTGCTTAATTAAGTTACCCAAAAACCCCGAGGTGTATAATATGGGAACCACGACTAACCAGACTAGCACTGCTCGAACTCAGTAGGAATGAATCACCTCACTTGAAGTAATTATACCAGATGCTAACTAGAAGGGCATCATACGTACAAAAAGTGAATATTTTTTCTACTTAATTAGCATTGCCTACTCTCCTTTCCCTTCCACTGTTGCCTCTCAGCCTTTTGCTGCCCAATGTTGGCAGAGGGCTGCTCACTTCCCTTCCAAACACTCACCCTTACCTATGCTCCTCACCTAACGGCTCCAAAAATCAGTCTGATGAGTTTAATGTAATCTCTGCGCTTGCAGTGCAGTTCTTTTACTATTTTGTTACCCAACAGGAACGATCCAAAAGCTGACCTACAAATTCAGAGTGAGTCTTAATCAATAGGCTCAAAAATGTCACAGAACAAAACGTGAAACTGCAACCTGACCTCTTCTGCCACCTCCACGAGCCCAGATTTCACTTCCCGAGTCAGCTCAGGAAACGACAGCAATTTGGTGGTGTTGGAATTAACCTGTGCGTCCTCAGAGTTCCCACACGAGCAACCTTACTGAGCTTACACAGAGAACTGTGTAACTTCAATCTTCCGTTCAGGAGCTGAGGAAAAAGAACATTAAAAAAATTAGAGTGAGGATAATATCAAATTTAATTTGCTGTTGTCTTCTCCTCTGAAATGAAATACCCCAAGGACAGAGAACTACAAGTAAAGCATTGCCTTTAAGTTCATACACAACACTTTGGGATTCTGGTAAGGGGAAAAATGGAAATGAAGAGTTGGGGGTAGATTCACAGACCCAAAGGGGAAGGAAGAATTTTATCTATTTCATGGACATAAAAAATAGGTCAAACATTGTCCTATGCCCAGGTCTGAATCCTGTCTCCTCTAAAAGCATGAACCCTTTGGCATAGTCTCACATGCATTTGTATTCAAGGAGGCTACTGCTAACACTGCTTAACTTCACGTAAGTAAAGAAACATCTTTTGCAGGAAGGAATGAGAATGTGGGCAAGTATTCCTCCTCTAGGCAAGGAAACCAGCATTTAAGCTATATTTTTAGTACATCTTCAAGTCTTCAAAATGAAAGCGTTCAATTTTTCCCAGTTGTGTAGCTGGGATGAGGCATCCCCCAGTAGCTCTACTTCTCACCGTTGTGCCTGGGAGCACAACAGGACCGTGCTGTTCTGTTTCTGAACTGTGGGCAGGAACTTCACGAAGATGAAAAAGGTAATTAGAAAGTGTTATTGCCCTTTGCGTTATATTCACAGCCGAGACACATATATATTAAATTAGCTGTTAGGGACTTAATTTACTCACAAAGAGAACAATCTCTTCTTTTTGTTAGAAAACTCACCAATCTTGATGGAAGTAGTGTTTCCACTCGATTACAAATTTCCCATCAACTTCCTCGGGATTTGGAGTTCTCTGCTTTTATGGAAATTGAAAATGATCATTACCAAGCAGAGAGAGATGGTATTTTGAATGAATTATAGTGAGTGCCACATTTATTTTGATAGATGAAAAGGAAGTATCACTTTAGGAGTGACACATTAATCTATATGTAGTTTTAATGTAAAACCTCATAGCTTTCGAGATAAATTTGGTAGGAAACAAATCTGGTAGGAAAAATGAGCTCATCCTAATATTACCACAGGGAGAGTCTTCAGAAATGCATCTGCATGTATGGCAGCAGGGCAGGCTGAGAAACTCTTCTGTAATACGCTGAAATCAGGTATGAGGCAGAGGCTAGAAAAAAGAACCCAAAATAACAGGTTTTAGCTTTCAAATAACTCTGGGATTTGTGGCTGCAATCAAAAGTAAATACTCTTTTTTTTATTCTTTTTTTTTGTTTCAATAATTCAGGTTCATTCAAGTTTATTCTTCAGCAGCATGTCATCAGAAGAAAATCTGGGATTTGTGTCTATGCCAGTGCAATTTACAGGTAGGTTATAATGCTGGAAATAGGCTCCCAAATTTGTTTTCAAGGACGACGACATCCTGTCCAGGAGTTGGAAACTGCTGAGTCCAAATCTTGGCCACTCATAACCTCAGAGCGGGATGGAAGACAAGCCTGGGAAGAGCCCTTGCCTGCTCTTCATGTCAGATGGGGCCCAAACATCTGGTGGCTCCTTCAGGAATTTACTTGAACCTTCAAATACTCTATTTTCCACAGCAGAACTGAAGATAGGAGGGAAGGGGAGGAAGGGAAGGAATCATGCACCATGAACTAGGGGTTGCTAATTTAGGAGTAGTAATGGATTTGCTAAGCTAAATTTCTCTCTGGAAGTTTAGCAGTCTTATTATGTTCAGAAAGTCCAGTTCTCTGGTACTACTTACAGGCAATAAAATATAACAAAGGGAGGATTTTTTTGTTGTTAAACAGAGGATTTAATAATTTTTTGCTTTATTTTTCTGTTCTTATTGCCACTCTCTACTCTCACAGTGGCCCACAAGCCAAAAAAAAAGAAAAAAAAGACAATTACAGAAATGCTAGGAATACTCTTTAATATCCGTTCTTGCCCAAATTGAAAATTTTGTCTACGACAAATGCAAGATAAATTGTACCATATTTCTTTTTCCATCTGAAAAAGGGTTTCTGCAGATTCCAGATTCTGCACTTGTGTATAACTCTCCCTGTTTCCCAAGAAATCCTTTGCTCTCTATCTCCTTGGAATTGATTTTCCTCTTTCTGACTCTTCCAAACACCTCTCCTTGTACACTCTCTACAATAAATGGAGCTTAGCTTAAAATTCAGGTCATATATCTGAAGAAAAATCTTTCATATGAGTTCCAAACTTTTTGAACAACATTCCTCAGTATCTAGCGCTATATATATAAATAGAGACAGGGGTTGGGAGGAACCTAACTATCTACTCCAAGCCCTAAAAGCCTCCCTCATACCAAAAGAGCAGCTCTTCAAACATTTTCCTGTCCTTCCCCTGCAAGTCTTTCATTTTCCTGGCCTTGGTATATCACACAGTGATTAGAGAAGCTACAGCAGCAATTGATGCCCTTCAGTGGTCTGTGTCTTCTCGGCACTTGTTAGATGGGCTCTCCTTCATGTCAGTGGGTTGTGTCATATTATGAACTAATAAGAGCATCGCCACTGGGAAGCGAGGCTCCCTGCCGCGAGCGATGGCTCTCCACGTGTGTTGCTTTCATACATAGCTGAAAAAGTGTCTGCTAAGGCTTGACCTCGTCTCTGCTTTTGCATTTTATTCTCTCTTCATAGCTTTCTTTATCACAAAATATACACCTTCCCCTACCTTTCCACCTGCAATGAAAAGCCAGGTACTCCATGCTATTTTTTTTAAAAGCTGGTTATAAATATATTCTGGGAAAAATTTGCACACCTGGCTAGCGAAGGGTTACATTTGGCTCTGCATCCTTTGCTATTGATTGTTTCCTTCTTTGTTTGTTTTTTGACAAAATGCTGGTGCTGGGCGATTCACATGCCGGTGGCTAACTCCCAGTCCCTGCGGTTCAGCTGCTGCTCTGTCACTCCACATTCCGGCTGACACTTCAAACCTGCCTATGAGCGCTTCTCACTAGCCACCTTCTGCACATCCCTTCATTTCTTGCATCCTTTACCAGAACCCACGATCCTCTTCCCATCTCAACCCATACATTGCAGCACTGCATTAGGAAAACTTGGGGCTTATTTGTTGTTTGTTTTTTTTTACAGGCGCTCTTGAACCACAGCTTCTATTTAATCCACTTAGTTTTGTTATTGATGAGCTCCACTGCCCAGAGGCTCAAGTCAGCAAGCCATTTATGCATATTTAACTTCTATTTGTTGGACACTATTGACTCCCATGGATTGCTTAGGATTAAGCACATGCCTAGACGCTTCTCTGAATTGGAGCCATGACTTTATTTTTCATCCACAGGGGCACAGATTAGAGGTATGAACCTAATTCCTCAGAGTCTAAAGAGGAATGGACTGGTTTCCAATTAAACCACTTTATCGGGTAGGTGAGGTCCTGGAAGATTCAATGATACCATCAAGCAGGTTCACAAATACAAAGCCAACATCATTGCTTTGCCTTACATTTCACAGATAATAACAAGACATGATGTAATACTACGAGAAATGCCGTTTGAAACAGCCCCAGAACGCAAATGTGGAACCATACTG
Organism: Rissa tridactyla; assembly: GCF_028500815.1. Lineage (NCBI taxonomy): Eukaryota > Metazoa > Chordata > Aves > Charadriiformes > Laridae > Rissa > Rissa tridactyla. The sequence goes on from NC_071473.1 coordinate 26,471,240, forward strand.
TGAAAAAGTCTTGCCCGCTATTTTTTCCGTTTGACATCATGCCTTTGGTAGAGGCATTTATGTTAAATGTCTTTCTGAAACAATATTTTTCAACTTCATATAATTAATAAGAAGTTAGAATAGTGATTGGTTTTGAGGTACAACATAAACTTTTACATTGATTTCCTTTCGATACTAATCCAAAATTAAATCCCTGGAATTAGCGAGACAATCATGTCTATCAAAGTTTTCACACAGAATAAGAAGCTGATATCAATAATCACCTTTTCTGCAAAGTGGAAAGATTCATTTTGTGTAGGAATTTCAAATTTACATGCAACTACTTCGAATTAAATGCTAACTGCTTTATACCCATAAGGAAAACCTGCTCACTGGGACTGCAGAATACAAGGCTCTTAAGCATGCATCTAAAGCAAAGCATACGAACTAGCTATGGCACTGTTACAGGAGCTCCCAGTTAAGTGAAAAATTGTCCAGCCCCTGTTACCCAGACTGGAAAAAACTCATAGACACTTACTCAGTGCTAAGCATCTCAGTAACCCCAGTAAAACACGAGGAATTCTTATATCCTTCATGATTTCGCACAAAAAAAAAAATCCCTCCATGTCTAAAATGGATTATTTTCAGTAAATGGATCATATCAGAACTGGTGTCTTAGAAATTAGAAGGTTTATAGTGCTTTATGAACTCATTCCCTCACATTCAATTGTTCTTCATTATCCTTCAATTCCTGCTGTATTGACTAACAACTGCACTTCCTATAAAACGAACTGTATTTCCACACTATTAGAAGCGCGCTCTGGAAATAGCACTTCAGACTTTCTAAAACATCTCCCACAAATGATCTGCAATATTAAAGTCACTGCACAGATAGCTTGAGAAGGTTATTCTACTGTCAGTGCCTAACATAATCACCTTAACAGGGAACACAGAGAAAGGAGTGAGTAATGAGAGTCCTTATTCAAAGGATTTGCACCTGAAGCAGGCAAGCTGGCTTTGAAAGCGGTGTTACGTAGCACTCAGCACTCCCAAAACCCGACTATAAACGACATGTCAGATTTTAATAGGGCAGCAGCGGTAGGTCTGTAGCAGGGATTATTTACTTGACCTTTGCCCGCGATGAGAAAGTCAGGAGCTGCCCTTTATTTCGGTCCGTACTTCATCTTCTGCTCTCTTTCAGCCTGCCTGGGCAGGACAAGTGAGCAGAGAAGCTGGGGTGCGGGGAGACCGCAGAAATGGTTCGGCTTCAGAGGGAGGATGATAACGGCAGTGGTTTTGTTGCCTTTGTGTCGTACGAGTTCAAGGCTGCTGCAAGGAGGGAAGAGCACTGCAAAGGAGTGAGCAGCTTTTGCTGAACTGTGGCCTCTAATGTGCTGGGTTTACCCTTAGTCCTCATATATCATTAAACCAGGGGACTAAACAAGGACAACTTCACTTAGCCAAACACTTTGACCCCTTATCTGGATACCTTCATTTAGGTGTATGAAATCCCCCCGTTGCTCACACTGCTTTCTCCTTTCTGTCTCCGCTGTTTATACATTTTCTTCTCCTATGTCACGAGCTGAAGGAAGACGGCCATTGAAATACTTCGTTCCTTAATATCACTTTCCTACTGCACGTAACTCAGGAGAGGGCGGCTGTGAAACGGTGGCCATAGCCGTGTCAACGAGCACCCACTGAGGTGAACAGCATTTCCGCTGCTTCTCTAGAAGGGATATAAAATACAACACTGAAGAAGAAGAATATAACAAAGAGTCAGGAAAGGTGAATGTAACATACATAGGAAAATAATGCTGGTGCTAAAGAGAAAGTGCAAACAAACCAATTTCTATGATTCTTTGTAATTCGAAAGAAAATAATATACTCCATTTACTTGAAGCAATAAAATTGAAGAAGAAATTGTCAAACATAACTGGGCATTACAGAGTTTATGGGGCTTTAGTTGTCTCTCACTGCAAGACCTGTGACCGTGACACACCAGTGCTTCCTCACTGAAAATTACTGGGGCAGGGGGGTTAAGAAAAGCCCAATTAAAAAAAAAACCTTACTGTTTTTGAAAAAGTAGAACTAATTTTTTTCTTATTCCAGCATTTCATAGAAACCTATGACAAGGCCAGCTAGACCCATAACAAAACCGTTAGTTGGCCTGAGACTGGAGATATTGCCGTCAACTCAAAGCTCAATCCAGATCTCCTCAGGAGTTTATAATACCTCTACGAAAAGCCTAACTGCACTGACAAAATTTCCTGTTCAGGACCCCCAAAAACTATTTTATAGTCTTTACCAAACTCATGATAAAATAGCAGAGAGCAGGTAGTCATCTGGATGTCCACCAGACATCTGATCTGTCCCCGTCCCACAGCAGAGTGATTTCAATTCAATTTTGGAGGCCGTATAAAAAAATCAGAGCAAGTCAGAAGTGGAGAGTCCCATGCAGGTTAACCCCGTGCCACTACCTTTCTGCAGGGCGTATCTCCACACCTAAGGACCACAAAAAAACTAATTTCTTAATGGCTCTGCTATTAAGAACTGCAAGAAGTTGTCTGTTTTGATTATTCTTTTGTTAAAGACACAGGAAAAGAAATCCAAACCAGAAAGCAGTGCAGCAACAAAGGTCAAACTGTCTTCCTTGCACCAGAATTTACATGGAATATTAAACAATGAAAAATTTTGATAATTTATGCTCATGACAAAGGTTCTAACAAGAACAAGAAATGAAAGAAACTAATTTTTCATGTGGGAAACAGTAAAATTATAATTTACTGTGATTACTGCCTTAGATTTTAATTTTCTGGTTCCCTTGGGCTCCACAGTAGGAGAAACTGAAGGGCCTCGCAGAAGGATTAAAAAAAAAATCTACATCAGTGAAAGAAACTCATAAATAGTTACAGATTATATCATAAGTTTTCTGCAGACCTGTTAAAACCAAACCAGAAAGCTTTATCTAGCTTGTCAGGGGTTTTTAATAATGGCTCTTTAAATAAAAATCCCATAAATACATCATTAAAAACTTATGGTGTTTTCAGTAAACAAGCTTGTGAAAAGAGCTGACGGAAAACAACACGCCAACCAAAACTATTCGTCCCTCCTATCTGTTTAATTCTCCGGTTTTTACCTACTTTTGTCTAGTCTTTAGCTAAACAATGGAAATAGGGAGCATCGCCAGCCCACCGTTAGCCCAGAAAGCACAGCTCGCCATGTGAAATATGGCTCCCTGCCTCCACACCACAGCAACGTCACCTTGCCAATGGCCAGCAGCCACAGCACAGAAAGCTGTTACGTTCTACCTTTCCTTTCAGAAATGAGGTTCAAAATGAGGACAAGGTGCACAGGTCTCACCTGGTCCACTGTCAGCGGAAGTGGGTGAAGGGAAGGGGGTGAAAAGAAATAGGTGAGACAACACCCAGGCTGAGACACAACAGCTTTAAATTCCTAAAAGTCAAAAAGCCACAGCTTCTTCAGTCTCTCTCCCACACCAACGCTCCCCCACCCCCCCAGAAAACCCCACAAAAATCCAACCCTGTTTGACAAAAGCTGTTAGGGTTGTCTAAGTCCCTTTCCCAAGCACAGTCTGCAATTTTCAAGTCAAATGAAGCACCGCTCACCTCAAGGAGGGCTCCTTTCACTTGCACGGCTGTCTTTCAGCCAGCATCTTGGCAGTATCCCAAGGAAATTCAAAGTAGACACATCTCACCGTGGGGCACATTTCACAAGCGCTCTGCCATGAAATGCTGCTTTGCCCACTTCTTAGGGGACTTGATTTCATCAGAAAACAAAAATAAAAAAATTTTTAAAAGGAAGCAATAACTAACATGCAGAAGTTCCGGTTTTTTTCTTATAAAGAACATGATGCATTAGCATTTCTCGCAAGAAAACATTTTATTTTAGTGTAAATTCATTCAGATTCCTATTCATTAGCAAAACACATCGATTAGATACATTTTCAGTCCTGGAGAAGACCACGAAGCCTGAAAGGTCTGGCATCTCTAAGTAAAGCAAGGCAAACGAGTTGAGAGGTGCTCAGCTTTTGAGAGACGAGCACTCTCAAAGGTCTCCTAACCCTAAACTGCCTGGACATTTCACTCTCCTCCATTATTGAAAAAGTCGCGTGAAGTAGAGGGAGAGCAGCCTTCACTGCAGGCACGATGGGCCTCGGAGAAGGGCTGATTGTCCCCAGGAAGGAATGGGGTCTCTTAAACAGATGGAGCATTACATATACTGGGAAGAGAGGGAGCAGCGCCCAAGTACTTCTTATTCTGACACAGAATGAGTCAAATTTGTGATTAAGACATATTTCTGTTGCGCAACGCACATCTCACTAAAGATAACATGACTCCATCCAGTTTTGAGCGCTCATGGAAAAAAAAAAAATGCAGTACTTGGGGGTATCGAGGGCTTCTTTTACAGGATGCTACAACGCATGTTTGACAGCACGGCTGCCATTTCAGAGCTGCCCATACACAACCCCAGTATGAACAGTGGGAATGATTGCTCCTGCAGCAGGAGCGGCTGAAAGCAAAAATGCATCCTTAAGGATGCATTACATCCGAGGAGGTAAGAAACATCCCCTTCTCCCTGTGCTTTTCATTACAGTCCACCTGAGTCCGCCCCTGGCTGCGAGACAGAGCCCTGTTGCACCCATGGTGCTGGCTGATGGAAAGAAGCCCGCTCAGGAGAACCGGAGCACTTGAGAAAATAGAGAAAACTGTTTTATTTCCTATGCAAAGAGAACGAAGATTTTTGGTGGTAGGGCAGATTTCTGGATAAAAATGTGGTTTTCTCTCTCACACTTGAGCTAACTGGGAAAAATGGAAAAAGAGAGTCATTTAGCTCTATCTTTACTGATTTATTTTTTTGTTTTGTGTGAGCTTCTTGATCGCGCCTTGCTCAGTCTGTGGTTTTTGCATGTCTTTCTAATAAACCAGCGTAGTTTACAGCGCCTGTATTTTGCGTGTGTGTTGGATAGATCCATCATTTGTGATGTTTCAAACTACTTCACACAGCTGAACCCATATTTCTGTACTTTTCCTTTATTATAGAGCACCTTAGCATTGTGCATAGCTAATTGTCTTGGTAACACAAAATGAAGTGGTTTCCCCATGCCATAGCCCAGGCATAGCTGGGCTGAGCAGACCAAATGGGGTTTGGCCACAGTAGTTCTCCACAGCTTTCTCTGTCTCTTTCCAAGAAAACAGAGCGCTCCGTTCCCCCTCCCTACCAAAAACCGCAGCAAATCCTAATCTGCAACCGAAGAGTTCAGCTGAAGAATGTGTGTTCTGCAATTCTGTTTCACTTAAAAGATATGAAGAATCAATCATAAGTAAAACAGAATTAAAAAAGGGCACCACGACAAAGCTGAGAAAGTAAATCCACGCTCTTTTCCAAAATATTGTGGCATGTTTATCTCAGTGAAAACATTGTACCGTTAGGGTCACTTCTCCACCTGCAAAGTTGACTCTTCCCCAGTTGCGAAGTACCCGAGTGGTACCTGAGAAGCTGTAGGCAATGTTTTTTTAATATTTTATTTTTTTTATTCCAGAGAGGATAGTTTATATTCAGTTGTGGACTTCAAGATACTTCGTCCGCGAGGCTAAATATTAGCACCAAAGAAAAGAATGAAGCTGATGTACAAGACTATACCCCTTCTTGTAAGAATGAGCCTGATTAGGTTATTATTTACTACTGCATGTAGATAGATTAGAATTATTTTCTGTAATACTTTACACTAAAAAAAAAGTTCTTTTTCATGTTTCAATTTGCACTGATATAAGGATACATCCTTTTTTTTAAAAAAAAAAAAACCAAACAACAACTTTGAAGTATTTTCCTACTTCAAACAAATCCTTTTATCTAAGGGTGAGACCAGGTTGTTACTTGAGATTGTTTGCATAAAATCTCATTAGCCTATTGATTCTACTTCTAACACCTTAGGTAGTACTTCATTACCATGCAAATAAAGACAGACTTTTTACATGTAGCTTAATGCAGGTCTGATGATTCTCTTTTACATAGCACGACAACAAAGCACTATTAATGAAAGTCATCAATAATTGTTCAACAGGTAAAAAAAAGATTAGAATCAAACAGAGCCTTTCTTATCAGCAGGAACCTCCTTTTCCCCTCCAAAGCACAAATTTTGTTGATTACCACGCTCAGGAAACTGCATGACACCCACTTTCATCTTTTTCTCCCACAGATGGACGTTGGACTTGCCGGAGTAAAATATTCCGAAGTTCACTAAGCGAAATCCTGACCCCAGGGAGAGCAGCAAGGCTTTCGGTGCCAGCTTGTCCCCCCAAATCCCAGGCCCGTGGCCTTTCAGCTCATTCTAGCGAGAGCTCTGAAAGGCACACCACCTTCGCACCCAATTTAAACACTTCTGATGGGGAAGGTCGCTGCTTCCACGTAGGCACGCGGTTTGTGACAAAGAATAACATCTCCCATGAACTCGCGCTGTCTTTATGATTTAGACTATAATAATAATAATGATAGACAACTCATTTGTTGCTACGCAGATTTTAAGAGTAAATCCTCATAAAAATTGCCGTGCAGTTCAGAGGGAACAGTATATCCAGAGAAATGAGATGAGGCTGAGATTTCAGATAGCCTGCTAGAAATCTTATTTTATATAGGAAGTCCTCAGATACCTTAGAGGTTGCTCCTTAAACAATGTTATATATTTGCCGTTTTTATGTATTTACTCTTTTTTGCCCTAGCAGCTCCAGGCGGTAAATGCTGTGAAGACAAAGCCTGTAACCGATCATTGCTTCTCTTCTGAGCAGAGGTGGGCAGGAAGGCAGGTAGACAAAATCTAGAAGTTTTAGGAGTTTTAACCAGCGAAACCTGCATGCTTGTGAAGCTAAATGGTAACTGGCTTAAATAGCACAGGCTTTGGCAGAGATCTTGCACTGCCTTCCTCCTGCAAAATGGTATTTGCAGTACGGTAGGCTCCAAAGCTGTATTAAATTTGACCATAACTGCCCTCCAGGCTGTAAGGAAAATGGGACAGTGACATTCCTCGGGACAGAGATTGCAGGTGCAGGGAGCAAAGCAGCCTCTGCCGATCTAACAAAGGTGTTCCCGCAAGAAGGCTTGCCTGAAGTAGCTGGCTTCTTTCAGCACAAAGCTGGCAGGGAGTGGGATAGAAACCAGGCACAGGGCGGAAAGATAAATAAAAAATAAAATAAACAAAAATCCCCAAGCAGATTTGAAAGGCAGCAAAATGCAACTGGGTTCACTGGAGCAAAAACATCTTGACAGCAAACCCAGCATGAAGCATGTAACCTGCTCAGGCTGATCAAGCGCTGATTTTATTGCTTTGCCTTCCGTGTGGTCACACACACACACACGCAAGAAGCGCGCTGCCATTTCAGACACCATCAGCGTGGTCAAGAGGATCAGGCACTATTAATGGGGTGAAATTTGCATAAAGCTTCACTGCCACCAAAAATCTCCCCTTCTTCAGCTTGCAATCTGCGTTAGGAATCGAGGGCAGCTGGCTACAAAAATCTGCTGGGCTCACGATGTAAAACCAACGAGGGAATAAGATCGATCAGAGGCAGAGGTGTGCAGAGGAGAAAAGAGGGGTGCAATAAAAATTGTATCTACCAGCGCCTTTTCTATAGCGTGTATAAATGCAGGCACAAGGCAGCAGACAGAAAGCAGCAGCAGCAGTACTGGAGATGCAGCTGTGAGAGATAGTGAGAGAGACATCTCTTTGAGCAGAGTGCTAACAGGGGGGATGGGGAGAAAAAAAAATGAAAAAATAAAAAAGACCCCTAGGATTTTAAGTGATTTAAGAAAATACTCCCTATCTGCTTTTCCTAAAGTTAAGGGCAGTGGGGTTCCCCGTGTACGCAGACAGGACTTAGCTATTAATTGCTCCTACAAAAGAGGGCCCGCAAGAAAGCAAGCATCAAGCAACTGGCCAAATCGAAAAGAGGAAATAAATTTGGCCTCAGAGTAAATAGTATATCCACTGTATTTTGGGATTTATTTATTTTTCTCCTAACACCTCTAACAAGTCCAAGGTATTGTTCACTAGGTCTGCTTCTTGTTAGCAGTGAAAATATACGGAAGAGCAGCAAGATGCACGTGCCTATGGTATTTACTGGTGTCCTCATTAGATCTTCTACAGCCCAGCAGAAATTCTAGTAATTGCCCGAGTTTCAGACTGAGCTTTTCCCTTAATTAAGGATAAGAGATATGCAGTATATCTGGGAACATGTTTATGAAAAAAAAAAAAAAAAAGAAGAAAGTTTCAATTACACGTGCAAAGAGTATATAATGAGTTGGGCACAGTTTCTGTAGCGATTGCTAGCTGAAAGCCAGAGCTCTGCTATAATTCAGTTTGATTACCGTTGTTGATTCCCTTTTCATTACTTTTTCTGAAAGAGGCAGCTTCTATTTAGAAACAGTAAGAAAAGCTAAGAATCCATTATCAAAAAGTACAGCAAGGGGGGAAAGAAGGACTGAATATATGAAATAACAAAAATTTAGGTGCTTTGAGCAGAATCCCCTTCTTAGAAGAAAAGGATTTTGCTGCACGGGCAAATGATGCTTAATTGACAAGAAGTAACAAGCAAGAGTGTAAAAAATGTGTAAGAAATTCTGTTCTGTGTTGTTAAAACCAAAGCAAATCAATTGCGTCAGTGTACACAAAATACTAATGATATTATACAACTCAAGCAAAAGCAGCTAATGAGTCCTGCTGACTAAAAATGCCTAGTTCCGTTATTAGCATTCCAGTCACAACTGCCACAATTTCCACTTCTGTTGTCAGAAGACAGAGATGGCATTAAAAAAAAAGCAAAAATCTTAGAAATGCATGTATAATATTTACTAATTACTACTAATTCAGAAAGATTTAAGAATTCATATGCCTTGCACTGCCAAATATCATCTGAAGTGTTTTAATACTCTCTAAGACCCTTATTGTCCTTTCACTTGCAAATTTCATAGACAGGATTACATTTTCGTGGCTGGTTTTTTGGGGTTTTTTTGCACAAAAATTGTACTCTATGTAAATAACCAGAATTATATGATTAACACAGGCAAAAAACAAACAATGATGTTTGTACTGCAAAAGCAGCACTCAAATCATATGTAGGATAGGAAAGAAATGCCATATTCCTGGAACTATTAAGGGAACAATTCCGACTCATCGATACGCATCGTACAAAACACGTCAGTCAGAAAACTTGATGTCTTTAAATAGAAAGGATACCAATGCTTTTGTCATGAACACGTTCTGGCACAAGATCATCCGAATTTGCTACGCTGCTAATTCAGGCAGATGCTGCTACCAATCTCAGGCAACTTTCTCCACGCTCTCTTCTTTGATGCATTTTAGAAAACAAGAAAAATTAAGTAAGCTGATGAAAAATGCAGTCCCAGAGCTTACCCAAAGAGATGGGGGGATTTCGATGGCTTTTTGTTTGTTTTCTGTTTTTTAAGTGCTACAATCCACATATCAAAATTCAGTTTTTATTATCCAAACCCATATTTTGTGAATACAGTTAGCAAAGGACTTTTCTGATGGGCAGAAAGGAAGCAGCAGCCCACCGCTTCCGAAAGGGTCATTATTGGACAGGGTCAGTGTTAATAAACAGAAACGCCACCTGGTTCACCCTTGATACTGAGACAATTTATGTTAAAATGCAACTAGGTATACGGCTAGGTGAATTGTTTCTATCACAACTCACTTTTAAAAGCTATTAGATTAAATTGGACTGTTGAAAATTTCGAGACAACTTGCATTCCTGTTTAGAAATCTTTAGTCTGAGTAAATTGCCCTCAAAGCTTCATCTCAGTTAAACTAAAACAAAAGACTCGATATTAAAGTGCAAACCATACCTGTTGACAGTAGTGATAGACTATCTTTGCTTAAAAGACATTGCTTAATTAAAAACAAATGGAGTTAACATGAATTAAAGCTACTAGCTCAAGTACAATCAACAGACCAGTCAATCTAAGAGTGGTGTGACCTTTAAAGGAGAATGTTTTCACTCGTTAAACACATTGCTGAATTTTTGGAAAGAAATATAAAGTTACAAAAAGAAAAGTAAGGGGATGTTAATAAGCTGTGAGAAAAGAAGCTAAAGAAAAGCAATCTTACATCTTGCTCTTCTGTGGCAAGAAAGTCAAGGACCTATACTTTTAATGAATATTTTCTGTACGTTTTCATTTATCTCCTCTCTTTTGTTGTCCCCAACCACCTACAGTTAAATCAGAAGAGATACTCACATGGGGAAAGTAACCCAAACGAGCCTAAGAACAACAAAAAGTACTATTGTGAGCAGGAATGACACAACTTCTAAGAAAAAAGAAAATCAGGGAGACATTAATTAGAAAATTATTTCTAACCAAGCTAGCTAGGTTTATTTTTATGTGTAAAATAGGAATAATGCTGCTGCTTACACCTCTCAGAGGCCTTTTGTGATACCAACTGTGAAGAAAGGTAGAAAGGCTCAAAGATAAAGGATTTTTTCACACTTTAAGGCTCGACGGCAGAAGAATCGACAAATGACCTAGCAAATTATTTTTCCCCAAGTCTAGTTTGTTTTACCTGTGACAGTAACTGGTGTCTTTTTTTTTTTCTTTTTTTTTTTTTTTTTTAAATCTAATTTTCTCCCCGTGATCTGTTGAGAAGTGGGTAGTGAGAGAGCAGCTGGGTGGGCATCTGGCAGCCAGCCAGGGTCACCTCAACCCACTGTTTACCCACAAAGATTCCTAAATGCTTGGGAGAAGGTTCTTTCCCTCCCTTCTGAAAATTACTAATGAAAGAGTCACTGGAGGATGTCATACAGCCAACAGAGCCCCCACTCCTGTCCATTTGGGAATTTCCATTGGGACAGAAACACAGGCCCGTGAGGAACGTCCCACTCAATGAATGAGATTATAAGTAATATAGCATAGTTTCCTGCAGAAAAGTTATTTTGCCTTTTACCACTCGCTTGATTGCTTTTTCCGTTATTATTGGAAAGTCATTCCAGAACCTTATTTCCTCTATCTGTGAGCAAACTTCTGAAGTCCAGCCTGAATTTATGAGCAGACTATTCAAAACCACTCATTCTTATGCTAACATTTTCCTATAACTTTCTCCATTGATTACTTTTCTCTCTGAAGTGCTTTTAAAGAGAAAGTCTATCACCTGCCAACCTTAATTTCACAAGGTATCATCATATAAAATAGATCTCTATTTCTTTGGTCAATCAAATCATTTCAGAAAAAAAAAAGAGACATTTTGCAAGATAAATGTCAGAGAGTTAAGATTTAACATGAGTAATAGGACACAGAGAGCCTTGAGGCAGGACGCCTTTCTGCTCTCCTTCCCTCCCACTCCCTTCTTTAAAGTGACAGCTCCAAAAGCTGCTTTAATGACTCTGAACTATGCAATAAAACTTTACAAATACATTTCACGTACAAATAAAATAAACTAGGAGTTATCCTCAGTATTGCAGCTATTCTCAGGGACTGAAGCATACAATTCTTTCCTTTCTTTCCATAACAAGGGTATATGCACATTTTTCTTTTCTCAGTTAAAAAACAATTTAAGGCTCTCTTCCAAGGAATATAAAAGGCTAAAAGAGATTAAAGGTCTCACAATTCATTTTCTCAGGAAAGTTCCCGAAGTCCCAGACTGAGGATTAAATGAGCTGGATCAGGTTGGTCATGCACGGTTCCCAAAGCCAGGAGAACAACAAGCAGGAAGAGTGCGCTGTCTGCACACTGTAGAAATAAAATATGGAGTCCTTCATTTATTTCAGGAAACAAATATGTAAAAAGAAGAGCTTTCCATTACACAAAGAACTCTGGGAACAACTGCGGACTCCAAAATACCAGGCACTTTTAGACAAGTGACAGGGGTTTTATGTCTTGTTTTTGTGTCTTTTCTCTGTGTGGTTTTCATGGACTAGGATTTTTTTAAAAAGACATAATTTTTCAGGTGTTTGCAGGATCCTGCCTTTGTGACCTGGACCATGCTCAGATGACTGCACCCACACCACCCCACCAAGGGGAACATGGTGCCCTGTGGAGTGCACCGCGGCTCAGGCATGTGATGACATTCTGGGTTGAGGGTGAACACTAAGAAGGGCAATGCCGCACCATCTAACCTGCTTTGAAAAACCACAAACACTTCAACTAAAGCTAAACTAGCAGAAAAACACATTTCATGAGTGTTTTAGAGCTGTTATAAAACAGAGAAAGATGAAACACGGGGAAATTTAGCGTTTCATAAAAGGTCGCACAAGGTTTGTGACAGACAAGGGCGCAATCCACTTCTTCCACGTCACAAACACGAGGCATTCTTTCTCCAGATCGAAGTTATTTGGCTGTCTGTGTCCTAAGTTGTAGGTAGGGATCGTGCATTTCCTTTGCTTTTTTTCAAAATCAGATAAAAGTTAGAAAATGAGGCTGCACAACGTGTCCCCTCATGAGGTACGCTATGGTATGCAGTATCATCTAAAGTCTCCCTGATGTCAGACCTCAAATTCGTTTACTGTCTTGCCTAGTATAGATGAAATATAAACAGCAGCACTTCCTACTTGAGATGTGCTACTTTCTCTTCTAGGTTTCTCTTCTCAGACATGTTTTAATAAGTTTCAGAGAAATACAAATTCAGAAGACTGACACTAAGTGACAAGAATAATTTACTGAAACTGAGAGATTCACATCCCTCTCAATTTTAAGACAACGGCAGCTTTCACTCCCTTTAAAAAGAAAACTGGAGCTCGGCACTCTGCAATAGTCGGGTTTAAAACTCTCTCTAGGCACTTTCATCTTCTCTGAAGTAGGTACGTGAGAAGAAAACAAGAGGCTGCAGTGAGTCAGGAGCACCACAGTCAGAGCCATGACAAGGAGTCGGGGATTTAACACAAACTACCAAAAGAGATAAATAAATGAGCCCCAAATACCCCTGTCTGGAGCCAGAGATGAAATAAGGAATTTAAAAGAAGCACTTGCTGCCAACAGGATCCACAAACCTGGCAGACCAACTCTTCTGTACCTGGGACTTGGGTAGACTTTAGGGAGCCAAGAAGAAAGTCCAACCTTTTAAAGTTAACCTGTCCATCTCTACCCTGAATCCTTCCTCCCTCAAGTGTTTTGAGAGCGTTCACTTCGCTAAGGATGTCTGGCTCTGAACTGCCACCCCACCAACCCTTTCCCACAGCTTTGTGAGCACTTTGGCAGTTTTTGCAAGTATTTCTGGGGTTAACACAAGAGCTCATTAACCTTCTCCCTGTTGGGAGTGGAGGAGGAGAGCAAGCTACCTTTGAGGGGGATCTTTAGTACAGTCATCTCGTTAAACTGATGTCTGGCAAGACGGGAGAGGAGATCCCACCTTCACACGGATGGGGTTGACGACGATCATCCTTTGAATCCACTGCAGGGCTGTTTCGCAGGTCAGATGTATGCGGTGAGCCCCACTAAGGACTGACAGTGTCAGCAATAGCAGCCTCTCCTGTAACACTCTCATAACAAAGAAAATGCTATATGATTTACTGGCATTATTACTTTTGCCCTGAGCACTGATAAAGTTGGCTTGGACAAAGTAACAGTAAATGAAACATAAGAGAAATAATTTTTATTTTAATTTTTATTATTATTATCATCACTGCTCTTATTTCAGAAGGAAGTCAGGAGAGGGATTTCCCATGAAACACTTTTTCTTAAAGGCCTGCTAATATCAGATGGGAACTACATCCAGTCATCAGCACTACGGGAGCGAAAAGAAAGCAAAGGGCATAAGGAAACTACAGCACTCAAGGACACTTTGGTTTTATCACTGGACAGGAGAGAAATGCCTGGCTTTCTGGCAGCTGCTCTCTCAGCACGATCCAGTGCAGGAGGGACTCACCCACTGACCACCCTGCTAAGCATCCCTTGTCACGCCCCCTTTCTATCTATTCGCAAATCTTTGGGGAGTGTTGACCGCTAGCGGCAACAGGGCTCCAAGACGATGACCTGCTGCTGCTGGCTAATGCCAGACAAGCTGCCATTGACAACACTGAGACACTACAAAATTTCAGGAGCATTAGATGTCTAGGATGTTATTGGAACCAAAAAAAAAAAAACCAAAACCCCACACTTTAGAGCTTGTGTCTTGTCTACTGTATGGCATTACTTTCTTTTCTTTAGCAACTTTTAAAGTCCAATAGCTTGTTCTGATCTTGGAAGAATATGTACCTAGCACCTCAGCTCTGCCATTCAGCATTTTAGTGTGCTAGCTTAATTTATCAGTAATATCAGCGTGTGAATCGAAACAGTCAGGGAACAAATGCTCATTCTCTCCTGCCACTCAATAACAGAGTTAATAAAATCCATTAAAGGGGTAAAGTGGACAGCTAAACACTAAAATCTTAATTTGTTACACCAAGAGGTCTCGAAGCTCTCCCTAACGCAAATCTCTTTCAAAAATATCCTGCACCAGAGAAAAATACAATAGAATTTCAAATAAGAGGGGAAAACACTGCGTTTAAAGTACTCTAATGCATTGCTAACAGGGTTTTGTGATAGAGTAGCCATAGCAACATAATGTACTAGTGGCTTTAAAAGAAAAACAACAACGTGAAATCCCACACAGTTCCAAATAATGTCTGGCACTCTTTTACAAGACTGGGCTGTCAAGGGGCTCTGGATTCATTTGCTGAGTAGATCCCATTTGAGAAGCCCAACACATACATATGTGTGTCTGCTCTAATGCATATTGTACTTCCTAGTTTACATCCTCAAATAATAGTTTGATGTGATGGTTGCAAACATGAAAACACCAATTTACTGCATGTAAAGGAATTAAAATTCAACTCACCAGCCTGTACACAGAGTAAACATTATCTGGCTCACATATGAGGCAAACAGTTGACAAGCTGCTTACTTTCTGTAAGAAATAATGTTTATCACAATGCATCCTAAATCAATACTAGGAAACTGTAGCTGATTACATTATACATTTACCACTCAGGATATAATTACTGTTAGTCCAGATATAACTAATATTAGCTTGCCCTGAATCCAGAAATAAGCATACTAAACGAGCGTAGCTGTCTGTGGTATACGTGTATTTTTTGTAACACTGTGACGGCACAGCCAGGCGCAAGGTATAAGCGTGCAAACAATGTGACCGCCAAAAGGGTAAAGACAGGTGGCATCAGCAAGGAAAATGCGAGAAGAAAGATGACAACCCACTTCGGCTTGGCCTTTTCTCATTGATGAGCTCTCAGGCTCATTCACCTGGACCTCAGCTTGCAGGCCCACCAGGGGCACGGCCACCAGCACGACATGCATCGCCTCCCTGGTCTCCTGTGTACTCATGGCTAATTTAGAGCATCAGTGGTAAAGAATAGTGGCTTTGTACACATAACATCCATGATTAATGTTGGGTAAGAACCGACTCTAGCCAGGAGAGTGCTGTTAATGGATGAATATAGTACTGTCCTGCTTTTTCAGTCTTCAAAGAACCTCATCACAGCAATCTCCAAATCCCCAACTGATAATATATAGACATATATTCAGTTCCAACAAAAGCTGTTGATCTTTCTGTCAAAATATTGTACTCGGGAAACTTGATTTCAGTTTGGAAGCTGATCTCTGCAGAGATTTGTCAGATACTCAGTCCCTCCCTACCTCCTTCTTCCTCTGCAAGACAGGGAATAAAGAAGCTCCATTTTCCCAGCCCTTGTACCTCTCATGCAATTTGATTTAAACAGTCCCTTACAAGCTGTATAGCTCATTCTTTATATACCAAAACTTGCAAATGAACGAACAGAATACGGATAGGTTTCCCTGTCCCTCTCAACATGATTCAGGGTAGCAGATATTTTTCCAAGGGTGTTACATGATAGAGCTGCACAGCTCCTGCTCTCATCTCTGAACACATTGATCCTGTGCATTCACAGTACTCTCAAGCTGGATATACAGAAGCCTCAAACAGAACTAGCAGCCCAGTATAATTTCAGTGTGCCACTGAAATTAGAGCTACCAGACAGTAGGAGTCTTCCTCAGGCATCCTTGAAACTCCCTCTAAGGAAAGACAATGGGATATTGTGAATACATTATCTGTTAGTCAAGATAAAAGCTGGAGTCATGCTGTGGCCATCATAAAAACCTTTTCTTTTTCAGTTTCTGATGTTATTCCACATTTTTCAAAAAGAAAGTTTCTAACGGGTTGCCATTTCTCAATGAAAGTCTTCTTCGGTTTCCTCTCCAAGTTTTATTTATCTGAATTTTATCAGAGAGGCATGAATGACATTTCTACCTAACTAGAAATCTTTCTGGGTATGTGCTGCCTCCTAAATGAACACAAAAATGTGCTTTCTGAAGCTGCTGAAAATCAGAGTGAATTCCTCACAGGTAATTTGCACACGTATCATACAGAGACACGCTGGAGGTATGGTCACAGCGGTACTTCAGAGTAAGAAAGGAGCCAGTAGCCCATCTGCAGCAACAAACAGTGGCATCTTCTCCAGAGACAGGCAAAGCTTGTTTCTAAATATCCATGTCAACAGAAATGGCTGGCAATTTGCATAAAACAACACATAAATTTAAGCACGCTCCTACAGAAAACAGTTGAGTCATCATGTCTGACAGCCACCACATGTCTTGCACCAAAACTCTGAAATCCTACCTGCCTTGGGAGTGTATTTATTTTGGCTGCAGTGCTCCAGTCTACAATTATCTCGGCACAGCCTGGAGGGAAACATCCTTCCCGTGCAAGCCAGAGGAAGCTCAAATCAACTCCTGTATATAAAGTTCTGCTTATAATCACTTTTTTTTTTTTTAAAGGAGCTGGAAGTTTGGGGAGCAGATTTTGGTCAAAGACGAACCCACTTGACAAGATCAGGTGATTTGTGAAGAGAAAATTGTTGCCTGTGTAAATCTAATTAGGTTGCATTAAAGAGAAGCTGCCAAAGCCACAGCAACCTTCATGGGGCAAACCGGAGTAATTAAAGCACTTTTAATGCCTATTTACACCAGCACAGAATCTGGCTCTAACATTGGCTGTCAAAAAAGAGAAAGGCGGAGGTGGTGAAATTACGTAATTTCATAAAAAGCTATTACCAACTACTGAAGTGCTGGTGCTGAAATATCTAATTATCCATCAGTTTATTAACCTCTTTGCTCACAGATGTCGAGGTGTGAAATGGAAACAGTGCAGTCACAGGTTCCCCAAGCCCCTGCCAACGTGTGAAATTGAGCCACTGCCAGCAGATGAGTCCACGCTTTAATTTGCTGTGAAGGTTCAGATCCTGTGTTCTGCTCTGCAAAACCCCCAAAAAGGGTTAGCCAAAGCTTTCTGCAGCAAAAACGTATTGACAGAAAGCCTTCAGAGCAATGGAAAAGCAGAAAGAGCTTTAGCAGCTTGAGCACAATTTGGATAACCCAAAACCCAAGTTACCGAGGCTGCTGAGTTGAGGAAGCCCTGCCTCAGCTCAGCTCCCCCATATCCAGACTGTAATATTCTTGATCTTAAGCACTGCTTCTCTTCCCATATTTCCCAGGAAAAAAATTGCAGTTAAGGTATAAATACTATCCACAGGATCCTAAGATAACCTTAACTGGTAAAGAGGTAAGACTCAATAATTTCTTAACTATTACCAATGTTTCTAAAATTCCCGTAAGTTATTGAGAGTGGAGAGGCAGGGGTTATTTTGTTGATTTTTTTTTTTTAACTAAACAAAGCAGACAACTTGTACTTTGTCATATTCCCCTTGCCAACAGAAGACCTTTGAACAACAATCGCTTCTTCCAGTTCTCTCCATTTTACCTACAAACTGAAAGCTGACTTCCCTGTACTGCTGACAAAGTGAACTCGAGCAGTGGGAAGCCAGTAAATCTCAAACAGCAGCGATGCTTTATGTACCGTAAGTACTGTAAGATTAAAAATGGGGTTTTATCACAGTGTAATACCAACGTTAATAACTAGTCCGGAGCAAGAATTCAAAGCTTTCAGTATTCTTTAATTGAAAGTAACCCAATAGCACATGGACTCATCTAGGAACAGAGGAGCTCAGATCATCTTAGTCAGTATTCCAGGCAAAAAGGATGGCCTGAGAAGGGCAGCGAAGCATCACTCAATCACGTGCTATCAACAGTGGCACACCAAACATGGGGCTTGCGTTAGCAAATTAAGCTCCATGGAAGCAACTCTCTGATACCATCTCATTACAAAGCAGGTCACGCACGCAGAAAAATTCTTTCACAACACTTTGCAAAAAGAGAGCAACCACTTTCACCTGTAGCTACACCTTCCGCTGTCACAGCACCAAGCAGGGCTTTTCTTTCAGCTCTTTTATTATTGCTTCTCTTTTTCAGTAGGCTTTTGTAAGCATAAATCTTAATTGTTGCTTCATTTTGTATTTTGTAAGACAATTATTTCATAAATCTTAATTGTTGCTTCATTTTATATTTTGTAAGACAATTATTTCATAAATCTTAATTGTTGCTTCATTTTCTATTTTGACTGAACTTAATAGCTAATCACTACGTCACGTTACAAACCAGCTGTCCCTCCCAAGCACGGAGACAGATACTGCGTGTCACTGCAGAAGCCTAAATTGAACACATGCCATAAAGCAGAAACTATACAAATGCTTTTTAAAGTCGATCATAAAGTTTGCTCTGGGCTAGTAGAAAGTAAACTACGTAACACATAAGAAAGGTCTCTACTGTCATTGTTATACACACACACACACACAGGCCAGCAGAAGTGTTATAACTTTCCCTTTTGTTTTCCCAGGAAAATCACCTCTTACACATAAAACCCAAGATGTGAAAATTAACTTCGCATATTAAAAAGGTTTTTTTCAAACTTTGTGCTGAACTAATGCATTTTATCACCCCAGATATGAAGTCTCCCACCAGATCTGTGATAACACCCTGCATATGTACCTACTAAATCTCCTGGCACAACACGCATATGACCTACTGGCCTGCCTTGACCGTACGCTTCTTTTCACGACCATTTGAGCTCTTACTAGTAGGGTGGGGAGGACAAACCTACCCAGTTTGCTACGCAAAACAAACATTTGAATGCCAATAATTCCTTTAAACTCTCTTCACCGTACATAATTCATTAAGAACATGGAGATGCATGACTGGAAAAGAGCAGGAGAAGCCAAAAAACCACCAGCAAAAACAATTTGAAAACTACGACAACACTATTTTCGCATCTCCTTTTGATCTGTTGCTGCCATTAAACTTAACACAAAAGACAGAATCTGAAACGATTTGCAGTAAAAGCAACACTTTCATTTCTGCTCTAGAGTTCCATTAAACTGGAGCCGCTTTCATTGGTGGGACTGCAAGCTAATTTTTTTTATATATTTTTCTTAATTCTTTAATTGATTGCAGCTAGAAGACAAGCTCTTTTCAGCATCTCCTTTTACTTTTAAAGATTAACCAAAACATAAAACAATCAGAAACGTCAATGCTGCTCTTTTGCATCTGCAACCAGATGGTTCATTCTTTTCCCAAAAACCATGTGTCTGTGGTTGCCTGGTACAGATAGCAGCTGATTTTCTTTGTTAGAAGACATCAGAAAACAGAACAGCAATGAACTGTGAATAATATGGTATTACATACAACGCACTAATTCTTGGGAGAAATGGACATATTTGGATCTAATAAAAATGTCAGAATGTCACTTTACCAGGTTTTGGTTAGTATTTCATCCCCCTTTCTCGCAGTACGCACATCTGCACCTGACCTTAAAAGATCATAAAAATGTCAAGGACACAAAAATGCTCTCTGTGTGTTCACAGGTATGGGTCTAAATCAGCGCTGCAGTTACAGTTACTTCTGAACAACAACAAAAGTCTCTTGACGCAAACTGACATTCTAAATCAGCTTAAATGCAATCTAATATATAGGACTCAATGATAGCCATAAACCTCTGCAAATGGCCTGCGGTGGGCATACATTGCCCATTTCCCACATGGATTTTCCGGTACCCCTTTTCACCTGTGCAAAGCAACCCAAGCATGTGGTTCTGTTCCAGACCAGTCTGCAGAGGAGCAGGATGCAGCGAGAAGCACTTCAGCATATAGGACAAGAGAGCAATTCACTCCTCCCTCGTAAATCAAAATTAAACTAGGCAGGTACAACGCAACATAACTCGAGTAAATTCCGAAATATCTGATGAAAGAAACCCAAGGGTGTCAACCAGAAATTTGCCAGAGACACACCGTAATTAAAAAATTTTAAAAATCAATTTATGCAGACAATTTTACTTTTTTAAAAAGTAAGAATATTTCAATGAAGTGTGTAAATGTCCTAAGGTGGAACCGCAAGAGAATTATTCGGCCATAATTTCATTCAGAAAGTCTAATAACACCTCTTGATTTAAATTCTATACATCCTTCTGCTTTCACTTTGCAGTTGCTGGAAATGCCGTCATAAGAAAATACTTAAACTATTTCTAGTAGTGCATGTTTATGGTTTATCGTTTCTTTATCCCAACAAATTGCCATATATGTAAAGAAAATCAATCTTTTCAATTTCCAAACTGTTTAAGAATTTATGTTCGTTTTCGAATATAAGCATTTGACTTGGTCTATGAAAAGTCAGATGGAAAAGTTTCTGCCCTTTACAGTCAGGAAAAATATGCTCTTGAGTATTTTTAGACTCTGCAATATACAAGTTTTAAAGCTCGAGATATGCCCACACATTTTCTTTTCTGATGCTTAATATCTTTTTTTTTTTTTGTTGCCCATTTGTGATAACAATTCCTGGGGGGGATAATGAGGAAACCCAGACATTTGTTCCGCACACATTCTTTCTTCCATTAATAACACTGACAGGGATATAGATGTTGAAGGTGGTTTCCGTGCATTTGACAAAAAATACTGTAGAAGTATTTTTAGTTATATTTATCACCAGATGTTACATTTAAAGATTGACATGTTTGCAAAGTAAACAAAACAGAAATAACAATCATGGCCACACCTGCAGAAAGAAAGTAAAAAAGCAAGGTGTAAAATTACCACCTCCCGAACCTTCTCAGCCTCGCTTAACACGCAGATTCGCAGGAAAATATAGGCACATGATACATATTTGAATTTAGGTCAAATTTAACAATTAACTGTTTTGCTAAATACATAGAACTTCTGCTCTTAGTGTGGGCCAGGAACGTGGAAAAGTCATGAGCCACTATCACAAAACAGCTCAGTCTATATTTGACCACTTTGCGTCCTTAAAAGCTAAGAAAATCCAAGACTCTCTGTCTGCCCTTTCATCTTCCCTTTCGAAAATGCAACAATTAATTAAAACCTTGAGTTCAAGTAATGACCAAGTGAAAACCAGAGTCATGCTGCCAAAATTTTCAAAAATGGCTTGCAATTTTTTATTCCATTTAGCTCGTCACCAACTCTAGGGGTTACGTACCAGCTGAGAGTAAGGGATCAAGAGATTCTGAAACTGTCATTACGTTTTCCCTCTTTTCAAGGAAAAGAAGTACAGCAACCATGCTCAAGAAGCTGCTGGCAGCATTTAACAACCCAGGCAATGTTATGGAAAAAAAAACACATGAAAAATTCAGATGGATTTTTTGATTTGCCGAACATTTTAATTTGTTAGAATAACTAGGCACACTATCAAAATGAAAGATCAGCTTCACAAACAAAAGGTGCTTACAGCTCTACCCCAACAGCAAGGAATACTCATGTCCCAGCTCAACGTTGCAGAAAAAGACTGAAATAAGACAAGCCTAACTCAGTACATCCTTAAACAGGCAGCTTCTACCAGCCCACCAGCGCTGACTTGGCTGGTGAGGTTTCCACCTTTTGCTCTTCCCCCCTCAGAAATGGCAAACAAACATCTTCTACCCACAGACTTCCCGCTACAGAGGATTGCCACGGACATGATCCCACCTAGAGAAACAAGGTTGGAAAGTCACCTCCTCCAGTTTAAACCATTAACTTGAAAATCGACAGTAAAATCAAGCAACGCGTGGCACAATTTCTGAACGGTCTGCTGGTATGGAGGGTGCTGCCCACACAGTCAAGGCGGAGGACTGCCCCCAAAATGCTAGTGGATAAAGGAATATGCAAGACTTGTTTCTCCATAAAAGACTCCCCTGTTTTTCTATGAGCACTGAGACTCTACACCAGTTCCTGGTCATCAGAAATAAAAGTTGGGCTGAGAAATAAGGAACTTCAGTGCAGCGCGTGAGAGGGGAGGAGTGTTTCCCCCAGATTGTGTTTTAAATTGCTTTAAATTTAGTGCATTCTGGTAAAATTTAAAAGTAAAATGTACCCTTGGAGAAGTGTTTTACGAGGCTGCAGAATCTGCTGTTTAATAGGAATAACTTGAGCTATGTAGGGAGGGGGGATGAAGCAGTGGCAGAGTGAATAAGTTATACCAACACGTTCTTCTCTAGTTTCTGACAGCAGAATTCTTAGAGGACATAGAGAAAACTCAAATCCATAGCAACTGTGGAAGTCTGCAAGCCTCTGCCAACAAGCAACGTATATTCTCTAATATTACGGGGAAACTTTTGTCTTTTGGAAATCTGTAACTTAACAGGATTTCAAAAAACATGTTGCATCTAAAGTCACGGATGAAGTGAGATACTCCTGGGTTATGGAGTTCTCACTGAAAATCCTCCTTTGCTGAAAAATAATGTGATTTGTAGTACCTCTTCCCCCTTTCCCTCAGGCACCGTACTCACCACATGCATACCCACCTCACAGTTTTTGCGCATGCAAAGATTATGCCATAAATATACCAGGGAAGGAGACAAGGAAATAAATACAGCACGGAATTACCTGGTGAGTTTTTGCCTACATGCAGGCTGGAAGAACTCTCATGGATTTCTTTATGAACAAAACTGGGAAATCTTCGTATTTCTATTAGTGGCTTTCAGCACTGTCACCAGCAAAATACATCTCCCAACATGTAACCACTCTCATTTCATGATGATTCTAGAAAATGTCAAGATTTTAGAGGCTAAAGCTAATCGAAATTGAAATAAACATGCAAATATGGTTAGGCAAAAAGTACAGTCTGTCTCTTTATCCTACTTACATGCTTTTGGTATTTTCTGTGCTGTTTTGATTATTTTTATTTTTTTTAAGTGGGGAGAGAGGCTGGTCACAGGAACTGTAATATAAGTGCAAAATTTAAAGGTTACTATGCAAGTATATTTTCATTTATCCTAATTAACCCTGAAGTATACCACAAAGTTGCTAATATCTAATAATCCATTTAGAAAAGCTGAATGTTATCTGTAAGAATTTAATTGTTTGCATTCAAAATGTCATACAGCAAATATAAACGCTCATTCATTATTTAAAATGTGTGTCTCTTCACAGCACATTTGCATCATTGCAAATTTTATGTTTTCCCCACTCAGTTTCGGCTAACCAACTCCAGAGAGACATCAGCACCATCTTTTGGCTAAACTGTATCCTGACCTATATTGATATCTTTTCCTTACAAAATCTCTTACAAATGGGGTAGTTGTAAGGGGGCAAGGGGAGGGGTGGAAGATGCATTCAAATTCATATTTCTGCCATAAACATGCAGCAAGAGCTGTGGAAAGCTTTGGAAGCAAAGGCTCATGCCGTTGCTTACCTGCTCTCTCTCTCTGAATTGAAGATTTAAATTGGGCCAAGAAATTGGGACTGAGGTGGGGTGACAGCCATCAACCATACCTACAAAAACCACCTCTGCTGTTTCCCTGGGGAACATCTTCTGAACCTGAAGAAGAGCCAAAATGGGTACCAAAGCTCAGGCTCTGGTTGACAACCCAACAAAGAGAACCCTCTTGGTCCCAACGTACATTTACACAGAGGTGCCTTTACATTGTTGTAGCCCTAGAACTAAATTTTTGTATTATTTTGTTGTCCTAGAATGGTGTAAAGGTGATTTCGTGTACAAATGCAAATCAGGTCCACTAATTATTTATCAGCTATGGATACTCATTTACATCATATCATTTTCATGAAACGTAATGAGGGCCAACTCAAGGGATTTCCTGCTACTTTGTCATTCATTTGTACTTTATACTATGTATTACCTTGTGTAAAAAGCTCTAAATTCAAACTAAAGATGATTTGTTAAAAGTATTTTTCCCTCCTTATGTTTTGTGCTACATTTTTAAAAGCGTTTATTGAAATTAGTTAAAAATGGGGATGAAAAGGATGCTTATTTAGGCAGAAATTTCCACTCACATCTGTATTAATATTATCCTCTTATCAACTGACATTACATCATGAAAATAAAACTTACATATGTTACATCTACTAATGGACCCTCAACAGGACCATGCAAGAGCAAGGATGGATACTTATGCGGTGACAAGCATGGAGGGAATATATGCCGAATAAGGCATAAATCCAGGACTTCGGAAGATTGAACAAGCTGGACTGCTGGAATTTGCCAGAATTTTGAGAATATTCCAAAAGAGGGAAAGGAAATATTAATCTTAAAAACAATTTTTTGCATTTCTGGATCTGAAGTGATTCTGGCTATGCATTTATTTTCCTAGTTTCAAAAATTAGGATTCGTGGAGCAAAGGACCTCAAGCAAAGGAGCTTGAGCCTGATTCGTGGAGCAAAGCAGCACAAAGGACCTGAGAGAAGGTAGAATCATCTTGCTGTCAGAGGCACAGGGCCCTCTTGGTCCAGTCTTCGTTTCACCCAAGTGAGGTGTCACATTCTGCACTGAGGTCTGTGGAACATAGTCAGTGCCCTCAGTGAAAACATGGGTAGGCTAACCTGGACTTGCAAGGCACACTAGGATGACTTAGGTCCTTAACTATTTAATTTGCATTTAAGAGTTACGTTTGTTCTCTCTATGTAGATCAAAGGATACCCATCTCAGCATATCACCACATATTCGTAACTGGGTGCACCACCCTTTTTTTGTGAAAGAAAGTACCATTTTAGAGCACGACAGAAACAGTAAACTGCAAACAATGGGTAATTTCTCACTGGACAAGGACAGAATTTGGCATACCTTGCTGTTGAGTTCATTTCATCAGAATCCCCTCTACGTCACTTGTAAAAAAAATAATATATATATTCTCCCAGGGTAAAACAACATATAATATTATGTCTTTTTAGTATGTTTCTTTATATTCCAACTACTGCGATATGTAATCAATTTGACATTCTGCTTTGCAAAGCAGTCATCATTCATTGCCACCCTGATCTATGAGTGTAGATACATCATGATTTGCCCGTGGCATTGAGTATTGCAGTTTTGTTAATCTATAGCAGAAAGATAATTTACTGCATGACAGCAGCAAATACCAGTGCAGAATTTAACATAAAAGAGAAGTAATAACACTTAGAGGGAAATATGTGCTATGTGTATATTTAACATGGGCATATTAGAAATACGCATTTGCTAGTAACAATTACTGGAGTAGTGTCAGATTCTATCAGCAGTGCTGCTTTGGATTAGTACCTTAGTGCACAAAACTAGACTTTTTAAACTAGACTTCTTATGCCAAATTACTGTGATGAAACTGTTCTTTGTATATTACTAATTGCAAGTTAGACTGTAGTTTGGTGGTCTGGCAGTTTTGCCGTGGTTTGCGGTGGGACTATATTTACAGTGAAATGTCATCTTGCATAAAACTGGCTCAACCTGTCCAAACAAAAGGTATTTTTACTTTCTTTGAGTTCTTCCTTTGGAGTTATTTAAAGGCAATAAGGAAAACTGGTAATAATTAGCTGAATTATTAATTACTTGTAAAGCCATGCAGTTCAAAAAAATCTCCTTTACCCCTTTGGTAGGTTTACACGTACTCTTGGAGGCAGAGGTGCAAGACGGTTG
Source organism: Rissa tridactyla (assembly GCF_028500815.1). Lineage (NCBI taxonomy): Eukaryota > Metazoa > Chordata > Aves > Charadriiformes > Laridae > Rissa > Rissa tridactyla. Next base: position 26,497,025 of record NC_071473.1, read on the forward strand.
CTGTAACTGAGCGCAACAGGATAGGCAGGATGCCTATGAAAGGGGTTTGTAGTCTGAAGAAAGTCAAATGAATTTAAATAAAGGCATTTAATAAGTACTGTTAACATTGCCATAACCGGATGCCTGTTAAGATGTGAATAACAAGTACTTAGAAAGGTATTATATGCACAATGTAATATAATATATAATCTATAAAATATACATACCTGTACCAAAAGATATTCTTTTTTCTCTGCTTATGCAATTGGAATATTCAGGGTTGAGAAATCTGGAAAACCGGAAGTAAGAGTGTAAGTAACCTGAAGTAAGGATGTTTTAAGGCCATATGGAACCATGTCTGGAAACAGGAGGAAGACAATCATGTCTTAAAAGAACATTGACATATATCTGAAGAAAATTATACCAAAATGGACAGTCGAAAGCGAAACAGGTTATATAAGAAAAGAGACACTGATGGATAGCAAGTTGAATGGATATACCGTTGAAGAAAGGATGAACCTTGAGTAGGGAATCACATGCATAAAAGTTGACTGTACAAACTGCAGAGGTGGAGCTACCTCTAGACTGAGTATCTAAAACTATAACAAACTGCAGTTGTTGTTTCTTCAGAACTGGAGGGGCAGAACGGATCACGCTGCTGTCCCACATATGTACTACATAGGTAAGTACGGTCTTGTTACCATTAAAGGGGAGCATACCTTAGTATTTGGTCTACATATATGTAGACTATTTGATTGTTCTGGTCATCTACCCCTTGTAGGTGTGGCAATTAAATCTGGACACAACTAGGAAATGCCCGGTCTTCCCAAGCCTGTTTCTGGTGTTGGTCTTCTGATATTCAAGAAGCTACGCGAAATACTGCATTGGTGGATGTGGTGCCAGGAGTGACCCACAAAGACGACAAAAAAACAGGGAAGTACAATAGCTTGTCTCATTCTCGCTGGCAATAACTACACTAATCAGGAATTGTACCAATACCATAACTAGAGATTTATAGAATGAAAAACCCCATAGCTTGAAATTTCAAAAAGGTGGAGGAGCTTTCTGTTCCCATTATTCACTAAAGGAGGGGGAAGGTGGTTACGGAGCCACATTGCTCATATGCTTATACCGCTTATATTTTTCCAGCAAGGGAAAATCTTCAAGGAACGAGTAGGTTTCTGCTCACCATCTAAAGAGCCAGCATATTGTAGCTGTGCATCATTGACTGAACGTACAGTGTTCAGAAAATGGCTATCAAGGGACCCAGCCTGGCTGAATCTCATTCTAGTTGCTTCCAACCACATCTAGTGGAAAAGCTACCCTGACAACATACACAAATAATAAAATCCACTACATTAAAATTTATTACAAGAAAAGAGAAGGGGAAAGAACAAAAAGGAAGGAGAACTTTTAGCATTATGTGGACAACACAGAGGAAAAAATTGAAATCACCTAAAGCAAGTTAAAACTACTAGAACTGAAAAATTTCTTTGAATTTTGAAAGTCTAACAAGTCTCACAACGTACCTATTTGCGTGAGAACATTTAAGTTCAAGGAGATATTCTGGACAAATATAAAGCTTGCACGTTCCTTTAAAGGTGGTACACCAAGTTGTTGCAATTAGTCTAAACTGATTCAGAAAGAATTTAAACTACACCAAAAAAAGTTTCTAAGTGGAAATATGCTGAAATAAAGGGGAGGGAAGGATTGTGAACTTGCATGGAGGTTTTTTCTCCCTGTTGCACTTACATTACTGGTTATTTTTTAAAACTTCTGTAAGGCTTCTTAATCTATAGTTCTTTCTTGTTAAGCTTTTTAAGTGTGGAAGCTTTGAAATTTAAGCCAGAAGAACACAAAACATCCCTTTTTTTTTTTTCACCTTCCCAGTTAATATTTGATAATTGGCTATGAAAGCGCTTATTTGAACAGAATCCAGACAATCTCAAGTACTTTGGGTACCTGCCGTTAAAAGCAGTATTGTTATGCAACTTACAAATGGCAATTTTCCCATGCCAACCACAAATTATTTTTAACAGTCATTTGGCACAGTGTGTGACTGCTGTATCATTATCATGGTAAATGTTTTGTTTATTGAAAACCCACTCTCTGTGAACAACTAAGCCAACTAACATTAGGTATTAAATAGCACTCTTCACGTTGGTCCCTGAGCAAATACCGTTGCACTAATGTATTCAACTACGTTATTGCAAGCAGCAGAATATTAGCTCCTGCCAAACACTTAAATATACTTTTTTAAATCAACTATGAATGCTTTAAGGAAACTGACTTGTTTGAGAGATTCAGTGTCCCAGTTCCCAAAGGGTCCAGAGCTGGTTTAGCTGAAAGAGGCAAGTGGACAGAGGATGAACTTTGCCATCCTTCTGATCCCCACCATCCTTCTGATCCCCACCATCCTTCCAAGAAGCATCAGCAGGGTAGAGAGATGGGAGAGGGAGCTGTCAGGGATATGACCTTTCTGAAGAAGAGGGAGAGAATAACTGAGTTTTTCTTGTGCATTGAAGGAGAGCGGGAAAACAGCGTTTGTGTCTCTACTACATTGTTCTCCATTAAAAAAAAAAAAATAAAAAAAAAATTAAAAGAACAGGAATCGTACTGGAATACCTTAAAAAAACAAAGAAAGAAAAAGAAAGAAAAAAACCCACAAAAATAAACCACATAGGAGTTGTCATCTTGGATGATCCTTCCCTTTCTATAAACCTGAACAATGCTTCTCTTTTGGCAGGAAAGGATCATTTTAAACATCCCTAACAGACATACTTCACTGCTCAACACTCAGGTTTTCTTACCATATAAACCATCTATCACAGGTCAGTGAAGACCCAGGAAGAGATTAAATACTAAGCAGGCTGGGCTCTCCCCTGCTTTTAAAAATCAACTTAAACATGAAAAAAAAGATATCAAACTTCTCACAAGCATTTTGCAGGCTAAAGCATAAATGTATTCAACCAAGTCGGTTTTTGAAACTTTTCATTTAGCTCTATGAAGATAAACAGTGGATCAGCATTTTCATTAAAAAGAAATGTTATGGCTCATTCCTTTCTGTGATTGAAGAAGATGTAGAAACATCTTTCAAAACTCAGGAGAGAAACATATGCTTGCAATAAAAAAAATAAATAAAAAAGTGATTGTTGTTCCATTAAATGTTTCAGTCTGTGATTATAATTACTTCCTGATTGGGAAGAATTCCCATGTTAAAAACCCTATGTAATAATAGCTGAAGTAGATCAAAACAGAAATGGTAAAGCTGACTGGATCAGCCAGGGATTGCTTCCCTAGACAAGGTACAGGGAAGGAAACTTAACTGCTCTTCATATGTTACTTTTTTATTATAATTGTGCAGCTGAAGAGACTTTCATCCCCCAATACTTCTCCGTTGTCCCTCTCCAATCTATACAATTAAGCAAAGACCTGGAACAAAACTACTTAAATAGTTTAAGTTACAGCAGTTTTTGACTGAGGCAGGTCAGAGAGTCCTTACACGGGCAGTTGTAGAGGAGGAATAATATCTAACACTAGAACTGCCCGAGATGGTAGACTCCAGCTGGCACAACAGCACCAAAAATAGGTCTTTCCCTTTGATGTCAGCAACAACCAGATTGGGATGGCTCTAAGACTGGATATGAACGAGTCATTGTCCACAAAGGAAACCACTGCCATGAAACAGGAGGCAGTGTCCCTGTGTCAGGCACAGAACCCGCGGACAGTTTTGTAGGGCAGCAGCCTGTGATTAAAGGCTACTAAGATATAGACCAAGGAGCAAATACAGAACTGTGAAAATGAAGAGTTTTTTGGCAAAATGTCTTCCTTCACTGCAGATCTTTTGCAATCAGAACTTTTCACTGGAGGGTACAAGTTTCAAGGAAGGATTCCATGATTCTATTTGTCAGAAATATTTCTTCAGGATGAAATGACTGCTTCAAATGGAAGTGTCATGGACAAAATGACAGAGGAGGAAGGAGAGAGCCTCATGGAGTAGTAGCTGACCTTCCCAACACCATGAGCAGTATATCTAGTTCTTATCATGACCCAAACCCGTAAGAAATTTCTCACATGAAAAGCAGCTCCATTTTACAGGCAACGCATAATAACTCCTCTAGTGTCCACGGCAGGATGACATTAATGGGAATGTAGCCAAGTCCCAGGCAAACTTAGCCAGGCTGGCCCCAGCCTCCCCTCACATCCTCTTGCAACCCTCAGTGATGCAACCCCCATGACATTTCCACTACCTTCCTCTCAGAAAATCCCTCTGCTAGCAGTCCGACACAGCCCAGGATGGGAGCAGCGCTTGAGATGCTGTGTATCGAGGGGGAAACTAATGCTTCACTTATTTAGACTGTAGCATGGAGTCAAACATCTAGGGCCACCAGGGTGTTTTTGACACGTTACCCCAGGAGAACTAGTTAGAAGAGATCAAAAGGAAACAGAAATGGCAAGTTTAGCTTTAGATCCCTGGAAGAGGTAGAAGCGATAGAGATAGGCCAGGTATTAGACCAATGACTGGAAATAAACTGCCCACATGTTAAATCCGTCTTTCAGAAAGCAGGACTCCTGGGAATTTGTAAAAACATTCAAAACACAATGTCACGACTGTGCAGCAGTGATGAGATGCTCCATATGGTAAACTGCAGGGCAAAATGCTCCAAATTCCTCTTCTTGAGAAGCAGTAAAATAGACACTGATTACTGGACAAGCATTGCTGACCTTCTAACGTTCATACTTTCCTCCTTTTACTGAAAGCTTCTTGCTCAATTGGTGTATAAACTCCACTCAAGAGCAGAAAACACCAGTAATCTTCACAGAGTATCCTTCCGCAAGAACCATAGCCCAAATTTGCAAGCCAAAGTGAAGACCTGATAGAGCTTTGGATGTTTATACAGGATTTTCCTCCAGCTCTTTAGCACCATAATGTATTATACTAGTAATTTAACATAAATATATAACTGTACATAAAAAGTATACACGGAGGCACTCAAATAAAGCATTCAGAAAACCTACAGACAAGGAATAGGAAACCTTTGGTGTTGGTCATGACTACTTTCTTTGTGTTAACTTTAAAATAGTAATGATTTTCTTTTATCTTAAATACACGAACAATGAAGTAAAACAATGTCAAGTCAGACGAGAAAATTCTCAGTCACTTCAAACAATTGAGATCTGATGCATACTGTAAGTACAGTTCTGCTTTCAACAGATTAAAGTACCCTCAGATCTATTTTTTGTTCTAGTCAAAGGAAGACACGTTGCATAAAACATCAGGGGGCTTTCTTTGATCAGATGCATATCTTTACATTTCTTGTTAAACAGTTATAAAAATAAAAAAAGCCTTATAAGAGGTGAACTCGGAGGATATTTATACTTTCCAAATGACAGCTCAGTCAGGGTCTTAAATTTAGTACCACTTTCGAGGTGTAAAAATAACTATTTGTACAGTAAGTTTTGGAGTTCTATCTCCAGTGGAGATAAAGGAATAATCCACAGCTCTGTGCAAAACAAGTCCCACTTGGAGAGGTTTGTTACCTTCATTGAAATAATATCTGCTTAATATCGTTGGATTAGAATAGCAAGAGTTTCTGTGCATTAATAGGGCCTTTTTGTGCCACTCTGGAAGACCACAGGAATGATAAAACTGTCTTAATTAAGTCTAAAGATTTTCTCAGCATAAGAGATTATCCCTCCGAGAAACAGCCAGAGCAGTTCTTTGTCTTCAAACAATTAGATCACATCTGAGGTACGAATGGCAAAGCCCAGAAGAGGAGTTCCTAAAAATAAAGCATGGCAAGGATGGGGCAGTGTTCAACCTCAACCTATAGCCTCATTTATCAGGTTTTTGAAGGCTTTCCCAAAAATAAAACTGAATTTGAGCTATCAAGGTTTTATATTGATTTTCCTCTGTGTCATGAAAAAAGAAGGTTAATCAACTGCTAAGAAATTGGAAGGAGATTAGCCATAGAAAAGAACTTGTAATACAAAGGAAAATGGGGCTGTTAAGAGCCTCATACTTAGGGTGAGATAAAAGCCGCGGCCGCAGCGAAGGAGGCTGATTTCTCCAGCCTTTTTTTTACCTTGCAGCTCTGCAGGCTTTAGCACCCAGCAAAATAAATCTAACCACACAATGAAAGGCTGCTTTTCCTCGGCCCATATTTGTTTGTCAGATCACCACGTCGCACTGCGCACCGCAGATGCATGGTAACTGTCCTTCTCTTCTATGTTACCTAGGCAACTTACTTTTAACAGTCAAAGCAAAAGAGAAGGAATTCTTAAAACATCAAGAAATCAAATAACATTCTGGCAGATTAAAGGAGTTTTATCCTCATTTATCTAAACTACTCGTTAACATACTTAAAGAGATGCAATTCATCTCTTCTGTCCTTTCTTGAGTCATAGTTGAAACCATGACAGGGTAACCACTTTGGGCAGTATCTTCTCCTCAGTGTCTGCTTGACAATCCCACCCCTTGTCTCAGAAATTATAACTTTCATCATCCGAGACATTTAGGGATTTTTCAGGAGAGCCCTATGTTGTGTTTTAAAAGTGCCTTTTTTTCTTACAACAGCAATATGTCGAGTAGAGGTAGCATTTCTAAAGTCTTGGTCTTTAAAGAAAAGTGCTTACTGGTTATGCAAATAAAGGCCAGCTCAAAAATTTACGTTTTGAGTTAGTCACCACAAAGCAATGGATTTATACAAACCATTTTTTTCAGACTGTGGAAAGTAATTTCATCCTGATTTGCAAGACCATGGCCAAGAGCTACGTAGCTCCATTCCCTCAGTGGTCCGCTCTCTCTACAAGTCCATTTTACAATATGTTTAAAGGCATGATATAAGACCTATACAGTAGCTACATTCCAACTCTACATGTGATAAAAATACACACATATACCTATGATGTACACCTGCCAATATATTATTTATTCTTCTTCCAAAAACTGTAATAAATTCTGAAAGTTTGTGTTTTAAACCAGCACCTCTACATGCACGCCGCGGTGTCTATGGAGCGTGGTTAAAACAAGGCTGGCATTTCTGTGTTTTCTCAAACCAGGTGCAGCCTCTGCAGCTAAGGCAGGCTCTCCATTAAACTGGTGTCAAAGGTGAGGAATTACTGCCCATTGGTTGGCGCTAGGCCATTATTCTCCATTTCTCTATAGGATTGGAATTTGTATGGACTACCAAAATTTATAGGAATGATTTGTAGTGATAGGAAGATATTTTTGTCCGCAGGTGAAGCTTTGATATTCTCAGACAAGACTGTATGCAAGATGACTACTTCATGTCATCCCTTGTAGGATTTTTTTCATGTGTGTGAAGTGAGGATCTGTCCACTAAGAAATCCACTGAGCCTTTTGATTCATCTTTCAACCACATATCAAGCATTTAAGGATAAACATCCTCCTGGTAAACAAATACCTTTGGTAGCAGAGACTGAGAAAAATAGCTCCACCGTGACAACTTCCAATATTAGATATTTTCTCCTGTCCACGTTTCTCCAAAATAATTTGCAAATACCAGGTACAACAGGATAGGGGTGAATGATGAGAAAAACTCTTTTTTGCATTCATGGGCTTCAGTGTATTCTTTTCAAGTAGTTCAACATGGCTATGTGTTAAAATGCTAATGCCAACCATTTGCATAGTATCCTCTGAATAATAAATAGCAGAGAGTCACTGAATAAGAATCACAGAGCGAATTCCGTGTCTACACAGACACACCACTGACCTTACAGTCTCCTTTACCAGTTTCAGAATATTTTCTTGTTTCACTTTCTTGGGAAACCTCAAGTGATATTTTGCTTTTATTTTAATATTTATATTCACTATGACTTACCCTTCATTGCACTGATCCCCACTGCATGTGCTTCTCCACCCCTTGGAAAACTTCTCTCCACCCTCCGTGGTTTGGTTTTCACAGTCCGTTTCATTATTTGCAATAAAATCCCAGATTCCAAGTAGCAATAATTGTCCGAAGAAGAAATTGTGTCCGTAGTAGCAAGTGATCACTGGAATGCCCTGGGACGAAATGCTCTCTGTCTCACAGGAATGCGTCCGTGCTTAGGTGACAAATGGGAGCATGCGGCAAACCAGCCCGTGTTGGGACACAACAGCTATTTAACCAACCCTCATCTTTGTCATCTGGCTTTTTGGCCTTTTTTTCTATGAAAGAATGACTACTATATCATGTAAATAATGTATTCAATTCTTCATTTCAATTATGCAAAACCAAATCTACACAGAAAATTAGGTTTCCCTCTGGCTGTAATTTTGATATCAGAGAATTTTTCGCAGATGAAAATGCAATATGAGGACATGGTGGAGACAGTAAACCTAACTTCATTTGGGGGTGGGAGGTTAGGGTAAAAGAATCATCTCTAGAATGACTAAAAAGCTATAATTCCCTATCTCTATCAAATTAGCTGCATATGAGGCAGTATAAAACAAGCACACAAGCAAAGCAGTTTGCAAAGCATTTGATTTTACCTGAAATTTCTGCTGAGACCTAAACTCCAGACCTGCACCATATTCATATATTTAGCCTTGCATACGAGTGGGCATGGGCACGGTGGGGGTGGTTCCTCGTAGGACATGGCTGGACGACACATTTTGTACGATGGAGCTTCTGTTGTGGAGAACCAGATTTCATTAACCCATTTCAGGTAAATTTGAGAGTATTGTATTTCAACCAGATGCAGATTTGGGTCTGAACAGAAAGAATCTCATAGCTGCAACCACACAGCATAACCCAGAACCAATTTAATTGTACTAATTTCAGCTAATGAAGTAGTGCAGATGAAAACCTCTTAGACAACTGTTACGCACATACGCAAACCCCCTCCAGTAAATCTTTGCAAAAAGGTTGAAATCTAGTCTTAAAATCAACAGCACACATTTCGTAGATGTAAGCAAGCCAGGACCTTGTCCTGAATCTTTGAGTCTTTGCATCAAAATTCATTGCAAACTAAAATCTGTGTTGTGCCTCAATACTGCAGGAAGTGTTGCTGCTCTGTAGGTTTTGTGGCGTGGGGGGTCACTAATTTTCTAACGACAGCTCACGTGCATGTCAGCCAATAAATCTATGAGAAGGCCCAAAGATACGAGAACAGCCATCAAAAAAACTACAGCAGAAGATTAAATGAATGTATTTTAACAATTCTTGTGGTGGCACTTTCAAATGATTCCAGAAATTTTTATATCTAAATTTTTTTTTTTAATTTTTTTTTAAAAAAGAACAAAATAGATATGTTCTATCACCTCTTTTTATTAGAAGTTAAACAGCCGTCAGAATATTTCCTCATGGACTTGTCTCTTAATTTATTAAATTAAATATGTTATTTTATACCAGTGTTAGGAAGAACTGTCTGCATAGGGGGACTTCTAAACAAAATACAGGGTTCAGAAACTTTCCATTACTATCACCGAGGTCAACTGTGAGCAAATATTATCTGCCATGGGGTGAATCTTCTTGTAAGAAATTCTGTTCTTCCATACCAAAAATGCGACATAGCTAACCTGAAGTTTGCAAATCTGCTACCATCACCATCTAAAATAAACTACAGTGAGGCACCATGACTGATGCTACCCTTGCTTTGGAAAGCACAACACATTCTACTATGGTACAACGCTAGAAAAACATAAGACCAATCACAGCTCCTTTATCTAGAAAAATTAAAACAAAAGGGTTATGTAATTAATGAACCGGTTTAGTCATAAGTCAATAACCTGATGATTTCCTGGAAGCTTTGGGTTACCTTACCCTGAAAACATGTAGATATGCTTCCTGTGCAATTTCAAGGGAACATAATTATTCTCAGACCTTCCCCTTAATTCATGAGGAGGGAACAGCAAGCTAGCCAAGACCATCAAGATACTTCATGGCTTCTAAATAACAGAGCCAAGAGCTGCTGAAGTTTGCATTCAAGGATTTTAAATAAGGATGATCCTAAGCAGAGGTGCCAGTAAAGCCCAATATATTCATTTCAGGTGGAAAGCGAGTTGTTATAAAAGGATGGACAAAGAGAAGTTAATAAAGCCTTGACTGTTACTCAGGTTGAACCCTAGCTAAACTATATGCAGAGATACTACCTTTTAGAGAAAATAAAAGGTATTGCTGACATTGATACAACAGAGCCAAAGCTACACAAGTCCCAGAACTGATGGGACGCTTGGTATCACCTGAATGAGGGAACAGAAATTACAAATGGCCAACACCTGCTGCATTACTGATTTGGATTCTCTTCTTTTAAGCCTGTGGGCATGAGTTGAAATTTCAGTTCCATTCATACTAGACCAAAGTTTTCTGTCAAGGCACCATCTGTAGCAATGAAATTCCCATCCAGTTCCAACTTCTGACGGAAACCAAACCAAACAAAAATTATACCAGCAAAACAGCTACATGAAAGCACACAACTTAAAAATATCGAACTCTTCATCTATCATATCATATTTACACCCTGTATAAAGTGCCCTCTGGGATGATCTGGAACAGCCGTATCCAGTAAAAGCCTCAGGAAAAGCAGAACAACAACGATCTAAAAACAGCTGACCACGTGTACTGCGCAATCAGACACAGATGAGGCAAGCAGTCAGGAGGAGAAAAGGGAATTGTTTCTGATACAAAAGAGTATCTCTGAATCGCTCTATTTTATTTTCTTTCTTTTATTTCATGATCTTCTGAAGGAAGTACGTGACTGGTGACGGGAAGAGATCCAGCAGTTTCGCACAGATTTTTCCCAGGAGCATTCAGAAGAGAATTGGATTCTCAGCCAGGTAACAAAAATAGGAACGAATATCTTACAAAGGAAGAAACTGAAGGGTTTTCAACACTTTTCATATTTTAACTGGGATGAGGCACACCACAAAGTGTTGCCTAAACATAACATGTAAGCCGAGAAACTTGTCCACATTCTTGGTTCATGCTTGCTGAGTTGTGGTACAGAGGAAGGAGAGGTGTTATAACATGCTCCTAAGCTCATGACAGAGCCATTGTGCAACTCGTTACTACAGGGTGGAACCAGGAAGAGCTCTAACCAGCAGAGTTATGCTCAGCACTTCTCTCACCTCACTAAATATTACTTATTTTGGGCTGGTAACCCAGCAGAACTGTTTGGCATGTGCAATTTTTTCTGTCCTTATGAAAAGAACTTAAGAAATTGAATGCCTTTGATACGAATGTGGTGGTGACTATCAACTAATATTCATATTAAGGTTACCCCCATGGGAAGTTAAGCTTCCAGGCAGCAGAAGAGAGAACGAACCTACTGGTGAAGGCACTCTTCTTGGAGGCATGCGTTGAAAACCTTTCAGAGAGAACACAAAGCTGTACCAAGGTCTCCTGCACCATGGATGACCGTGAGCCCTACCCTCTTTTCCCGTGGATGGCTTTCATGGGGAAGCATTCGCATGGGTATCTAATTTCAGAAGACCATTCAACATCATGATCCTGTTCTGACCTTTCTCTGCCAGCCACAGAAAGTCCCAGGCAGCGCCAGCACAGCCTGTGCTGGGGCAGGACAGGCGCTACCAGCCTGCTCTGCTTGTCTACCTCTGTCACAGACTCCACAGCTGAGGATCAATCTGCCAAGTCACATCCACCCGTGACTTCTGTCCTAATGCTACCAGGCATTAAATAGCTTCTTCAAGAGATACGGTTGGCCTGGTCAAGCCAATTTATTGAGCTGTTACTACAGACAGTTAAACTTTATTAACAACTTCAGATTAATTAAATTGTACATAAATATTTTAAAACAATGCATGCAGAAACAGCTTGGATAACTAACTACTAAAGCCACCAGAATCTGCTGTGAGAAATGCGCATTTTTCTTCTGAAGGGATGTACATGCGACCACACGGTGTAAAGCAGTCATTGCTATGGAGAGAGACGTTTTGTGGCTTTTGTCTGAAGTCACTTAACAGCTTTGAAACAACCACTATCCTCTGAGGAGCTGGATGAAGGCTTTGGCATACATGCCTTTTCTGGCCTTTGAAAAAAACATTCAAAATTGCACACAACCAGCTCTTCCACACCATAAGTTGTCTATTACTAATTCACACTTGCGCCACACTCAGCTGAGCCTAGAAGTCCTTTTTCCTGGTCACTGCACATGCTGATAACGAAGGAAAGACTGGTAAATTGATTAAAAAGTAAGACTGGAGAGGCAAGGTGAGGTTGAGGCCACCCAACAAGCCCCTGATACAGGGATGCAATCTATGTTTTAAACAGCTTAACCCTGCTAAGGCCAGTATCTCTCTGCACTTTGAGTTCCTGAACAACCTGAGAAGCTGCTGCTGCTCCCCAATGCTTTAGTTGCAGAGACAGCCCTTGATATGATTTAAGGATAACCAATGCAACGTCACCTTCCTGACCCTGCAGACAGCCTGGAACAATTTTTGGGCCATTCAGCGGGATATATGGATGGTTTACCCTCTCTAAAGTCACCGGTGTGATAGCAGATTGAAAGCCTACTCCTGACTTTCTGCACAAGCATATTTTACTGAAGGTCTCCTCATCAGATGGAAGGAAACAGGGTAGAAGTCAAGCTTGTGAGATAAAACTCAGGAGCTTTACAATGAATTAGGGCTGAGCCTATCTAGCAGGTCAACAGTGCTGAAAGCAATAGGCTCGCTCCTTCCCACTTTTCTCCAGGAGCTGCTTCCTGCTGTCTCCAGCGAAGAGCTGCAGCTCCTTAAATGCCAGTGGAGAACAAAACCCCCAGGGAGATAGAGGATGGGATCCTGTCTCCTGCCTCCTAGCCGTTGTCTACCACAAATCTCACTTCTTCAGCGGGAAGATTCACTGCTTTTTTCTAGATTTGCAGGGTTTTTTTCTGGATTGTTTTTCTGTTGGACAAGTGACAGCATGAGTAAAGTGCTGAAGCTGGTACAGTGGAAACCACGACCACGTGTGACAGGACTGAAGTCAGCAGATAGTCCTGCGTTAACCCTCCTCATTTGGCTGTATCCTTAAACGAGGGGAAAACGGGAGGACAAACACGACAGAAGAGATGCAAAGATACAATTCTCTTTAAAAGAAATTTTCCTAAGTGCTAGTGTAACAAAACAGCAACAACAAAAAAAAAAGATGAAAACACGAGAACCCAAAAATTAATTACAAACTTCACAACATATTCCTTTAATCACCACGCTAATAACAGAGAATGTAAAGCTCATTAGAAATTCTTTGCAGGATTGAAGTTATAAAATGAAGAGTTAAAAAGGACAGACTTACTTTTTTTTCTGTTTTGCTCTCTAAAGTACTGCCATGTACTGGATGCATTTAATGTGCTTAGAAAGAGGGCAAGAGAGGTCTCCACAACTAGGAGATTTAGAAGGAAATTGTCACTTTCTACTCTTAAGTGACAATTTTGTAAATTCTAGATGTGACAGTAACAATCCAAAAGGTAAATTATGGGGAGGAGGGAGGCGGTTGGTGCCGGGGAAGGGTATGACACAGAAAGAGCTCCACAGGCTGAGTCACAGAGGCTTGGTCAGGAATTCAGTGTACCTGCTGTAATGCGCTTCTAGAGAGCAATAGTAACATCTAGTGGATGTGGGGGAAACTTCCACAGCAGGACACTGCGGCTCCACATTCAGCATTAGGAATGGAAATAGATTTAAGGAGAAAACAAGGGCATGCCCTCCCCCCTCTCCCCTTTTTTAAAATAAATGCATACACCTACTTAAACAGCCCCAGTTAAATCTCGCTGCCACTTTGCCAAATTTAAATGGGATGCTTTGCCATTTCTCCTGGCAAGAGAGGAAAATAAGTGAATTTTTTTTTTTTTTTTTAAATTTCCCAGAGGTAAGAAAAACCTCATTAAGTTTGCCGCAAAAATTTTACCGCTGGGAATAAACTGGAAGTGGCACTCAAAAATAGAAATCAACTAGAGCAGCCAGCAGGGTCCCATGAGACGGGCCAGCCATCACCTCGATATCATATGCCAGTACCCAGGGAGACATGGCATGAATGTGCTGGGCCTGTGGAACTCCTGAGGGCTGAGCTACCAAAAGGAGGAGGTCAAAAACAGCGCTGAAGTTACAGACTACCTGGGGCGAGAGAAGAGTCTGAATGCTCTTTTAGTTTCCATTAAAAATAAAAAATGCATGCTACAGTACGCTAACCAAGCAAATTGCAAGTAAATATATGCTTGCAGAGAGTTTCTCCGCCGCTCCATCCACTGGGAATGCAATAAAGGTTTATATCACCTTGGAGGCAGCCTCAAGTACTTAATGCAAACTGGGGCCTGAGTAATAATACAGCCTTGAAAGCAAAATTCCCAAACGCTCTGTTTTAGGACCATCTGACTTAATATTCAGGATTCTTCAGCTGAAATGCTTTGCAGCCCTGAGGGACAACAATGTGTCACATTTTACTCCTCTAGCTTTAAAGACAGATATGATATCTAGGAGAGGGTAAATTATCTTTTACTATAAGACCAATTTAGCAACATAAATGTGCAAATGAGAATTTATCCGACAGCATCTATATCCCAGTGTAGGCTTGCTAGACCCCAGAGTGACACATTAGCATCATTCCTGTCTCGATCCCTCTGACTCCCTCCCCTCAACAAAATAAAAATGTAATTTTGAACAAGACGTTATGAGCTGACGTTATCAATAAAAGAAAAATTTCTTCAGACTAATTCAGTTTGTTACTTACTGCTTACTTGGACTACAGATTGCCTGTCTCAATGCTAATCTATCTTTTCTCATTTATTGTTTGTATTAAAATAGTGACCCATGGTCAAAACTGAGGTTAAAATTAGAAAGGGAAATTCATAGCATTTTCAGAGCGTTTTGTACATACAAAAACATCCATATTGACTTGTTGGGATACTTACAATAACATTCCTTCAAATTCAACTTTGCAAGATCAGATCAAAGCACTAATCAGTTAAACCATCCCTTGAGCCACTTTCAGTTTTCCCTGACTTACCCTTATGGGGATAAATGAACGGAATAAAATTTCAGTATGTATTAGGCCCGGGATATACACTCAGGCTTTCAAAATCCCATATTTGCAAACTAATTTCTGCAGCCTGTGCCTTGACTCTCATTTGCTCAACATAGATATTTCGTATTTGCTAAATTTACCTGGAATTTCTATTTCCAGTGACATTTTTCCATTCGCATAACTTTTTAATCTCCAGATTAAACAATTCCAATTAGTGATTTAATTTCAGCTTGTTTCTAGGCTCCTACCAAATAGGAGGGCAAATAGAAAATACTTTTTTTTTTATTTTTAGCAAACTCAATTTCTACCCGTTTTTCTTTTCTTTCCCTTGTCTTTTCCTTCTCCCCTTACCCCCCCTCCCCAACCCCACTATGGAAAACCTTCACTTTTCTAGGTAACAAAAAAACCAAGGAGATTCGATGGAATAATTACAGTTTTACTACTTACCACGTAGGAGCTGGACGAGGATAAAATCAAATACTCAGCAACAAGATACTGGAGTGTTAGAAGCCTTATGAGTATCTGGGTGCACAGAGAGGAAGATTCCTGAGTCTCCCAACTTGTGCACGTACCAGACAAGGAGAATACAGGTCCCTGAGATACCACGTGGAAAACAGGCAACGCCACATGTCTAAATCCATCCTAAGGGGTGGTCCATAGGATAATCTGGCTGAACTGGCCAGTTTTTCGTGAGTGTTTTGCAGTTACTTACTCTCTTGTCTTTGGTACCTAGCTCAGATTACAAGAGTAAAGATATTACATTACCCAAGGTGAGTAATGATCCCTGCAAGCTCCTTTCTGTCGATGAAAACTAGTCTGCAATTCACACCTCAAAATTCAACTCCAAGTGTAATCCATTCATAACAGTTTTACTTTTATAGAACAAAGCTCGTCCCTTCAATTATGACTGGGGCAGCGGAAAATAGTGAGTAAGAGACTATTTTGTAGAGCTGACAGTCACCATTACGCACTTGAAATAAAGCCCTTTATTTGGTTGGGGAGGGCACAGGATGGGGGAGGGGGCAGAAATAATCCCATTTTCATTTTAGGAAAAAAATAATTAAAAAAATAATCAGACCCTGGCACTTTATTCCCCAGTGTTTTGCTCCTGCCACAGTGGTATCGCTGTCCTGCTTAATTCAAGCTATAATGAGAGTAAATGATTGACCAGTCAGAGGTGTACCGATTTCCAATTCCTTTCCTTCTTAATGATAGTACTGACTCTGGGCATAAGTGAGCAGAGTTCTACTAAATGTCTTCTGAAAGGGGGGAAAAAAAATCCACAACACAAAAAGCAATGCTGTCACTGCAAGCTGTGCCAAGAGGAACTCATCAGCTCACCGAGTCTTCTCCAGAGCATGCAGATGGTGGTCTGCTGGGCCTGAACATCACTGCTGTGACAAACGCCGCCTATCCAAGCCCCTCCCCAATGAAAGACAACCATAGCTTTTGTAGAGCTGAAAGCAATTCCACTTCTGGTTGTAAAACCTGGGGCTGCTCTCAGACGTGACGGATGCTCAAGTCACACCTCTGAAAGGAATGAAGACTGCGGGGGGGGGGGGGGGGGGGGGGGACATTTACACTGGATTTTCACCAGTGCAGCTTAATCCTGTTATTTTTTTGCTTTGCCTTCACTACCTGGACTTTCCATGTTACTCTTTAGGTATTTGTAGGCCTTCCTCCTTTCCTTTAAAAAGTTTTAGTGCTTGTTTTAATGACTCCGCAACATCTGATTAAGATAGACTAATACGAAGGAACATCCTCGTGTTTTTCCAAACCATCCCACAGTCCTGTAAACTCACGTTGTTGTTAGTTGCACTGTTTTCTCTCTGCCTCCTGGCAATTAATGTTGTCTCCCCCAGCTAGAGCCAAACTGCAAATAAAGAGGAACATAAAAATGTCCAAGTCCCATCCATTACAGAACGCAGAGTTTGGCACCCCTTGTTGCTGGAATTTACAGACTGCTTTTTAGTTTTATCATTTTATCTCCCTTTAATGGCAAAATCAGTTAATCCTGGGTGGCATCATAAAACTTGCCAACAGAGGCAGACCATAAGTCAGCAAGTCATTCCCAGAGCTTTGCAGCACAAATCCCTGCTGTAAAAAGCACCAGCAGTTAACTCCTTCCCTTTCTGCACCTCTTTCAAGGACTTGAAGCAGGTTACAAAACTGTTATTTATCTAATTAGCGCCACTAGTAGTGCTGCAATTCCTGCCCTTTAAAGGTAGAAAGTGGCCCGAAGGCACAAGTCCCTTAATTAGTCAGTAAAGCACATTTAGTTTTAGAGCAGGGACGCTGAACCTCCCTGTTTGATGAGATGGTGATGTTGGAGGGCTCAGATACTGCAATGGCTTAGATATCTCAGAAAGGGTCATTTTAAGTTAAAAAGCGTACCTTCCATCCCACCCGTGGTTATGCAGACCTCCTTCATTTGCAATTCCTCAGATAATGCCCCAAGAGTCACTCAAGCACTCAACGTTAAGGAACTAACGAATGAGATTTTCATCCCAATGTTAACACGGGATCCCACGGGAAAGCCAACACCATCTGCTCAGTCTTCTCTCCGCACGCCACTGGGGGCTCACACACCGTTGTGTAAAACCCTCCAACACATACCACGCTGGGAAAGTCTGCTTGCCTGAGAAAAACAACAAAGGAACTGAAATCCATTGTTTTAATCGATTATTGAAACTTTAATCAGTTATGTAAGAGCTTGGATGAATGAAGAGAAAGGCAATGGAGAACCGCACCTGTGCTTCTACGACTTAATAAAAAGCACGCCGAATCTCATCCTTTCATGTTTTCACATCAGACTGCTTTCTCCCTATGGGGTATGGTGGGTTTCTTTGAAAGATCTGGCATGGGCTAGTCTTAGGGACTAAAAAACCCCACAAAAATAACAAAAATAAAACAAAACAAAACAACAACTAGACAAACCTGATCTTATCCAAAACATTAGATTCCGTTTCTGCTCACAAATGCATGGTTTACAGAGGCAGTTTTGGAATTGGTTTAAGATGCAGATTTTTCTCATTTCCTTGGCATGATGTTACTAAACTTCCAGCTGATGCTGCAGGAATGTTTCAAGTGAGCTACTGCCTCTCACGTTCATGCTCTCTTCACCAACGAGCAGGAGCTCCAGCATCCATCAGCCCAACGTTCAATACCAAGAGACCTGACCCCACGCCCAAATCTCAGCATTGTATAGAGACGCTCAGGAGCAGGATATGGAAAATGCATTGAAATCATACAGCCACGATCCAGCCTTCACTAACACCACCAAGTTTTGCTGCCAGTCTTCCCAGGAGATGACCTACTTGAAGACCACGTTGTAGAGCACTGTTATAATATTGCTCTGCTTTTAACCAAGTCGTGAATAAAGTAAGGTTCTCATTTGCATTACATTTATTTTAATATTAATTTTCTTTAAAGCCCAGTGTGAAATTAACAGATCGTGTGGAGAACAAGAGCTTCACAAACCCAGCAGAAGCAATGATCCATCCCCAGCGACCAAGAGGTGGCGCCCAGAAACCAGCAGATGTTGCCCGAGGGACTGGTCTGAGGTGGGGGAGCTGCCCGGATCAGGGTTATCAGGGCAGGTGAAAAACAAATATCAGAACCTGGCAGATCTTTTGATAACGTGTATTAAAAGAGGAACAGCCCTTTCCAGCCTCAATTTGGCAGCCTTCCCGACTCCTCAGCATCCAGGCACCCACATCTCCGGTTACTGCAGCCCTGCATAGCCCAAATAAGCAATTTGTTCCTTTCCCACATCTTTGCTGATTGATTTATTCAAGACATTTGAACACAGTAAATGCAAAATTTCATAGTAAAAAATCCCTACAGGCTTTTTCAGTCCCTTTTCCAGTTTCATTAAGCTGAAATTTCTCAGGTTTAAAGTTAGAAGTGAATATCCAATATTCACATTTTAAGCACAAACTACTGGAGATTCACAGACTCACAGAATGGCTGGGGGTGGAAGGGACCTCTGGAGATCATGTACAACCCCCTGCCAGAGCAGGGTCACCCAGAGCAGGTGGCACGGGAACGCATCCAGGCGGGTTTGGAAGGTCTCCAGAGACGGAGACTCCACCACCTCTCTGGGCAGCCTGTGCCAGGGCTCTGCCACCCTCAAAGGAAAGACGTTCCTCCTCATGTTCAGATGGAACTTCCTGTGTTCCAGCTTGTGCCCATTGCACCTTGTCCAGTCTCCAGCTACCACTGAAAAGAATCTGGCCCCATCCTCCTGACACCCACCCTTTAGATATTTATAAACATTGATGAGATTCCCCTCTCAATCTTCTCTTCCCCAAGCTAAATAGACCCAGGTCTCTCAGCCCTTCCTCAGTCCCCTGATCATCTTTGTAGCCCTCCACTGAACTCTCTCCAGCAGCTTCTTGTCTTTCTTGAACCGGGGAGCCCAGAACTGGACACAGTACTCCAGATGCGGCCCCACCAGGGCAGAGTAGAGGGGGAGGATGACCTCCCTCCACCTGCTGGCCACAATCTTTTTAATGTCCCCCAGGATGCCCTTGGCCTTCTTGGCCACAAGGGCACATTGCTGGCTCATGGTCATCCTGTTGTCCACCAGGACTCCCAGGTCTCTTTCAGTTGAGCTGCTCTTCAGCAGGTCAGCCCCCAACCTGTCCTGGTGCATGGTGTTATTCCTCCCCAGGTGCAGGATCCTACACTTGCCCTTGTTGAATTTCGTAAGCTTCCTCTTTGCCCAACTCTCTAGAGTTCAAAGATTCAATTCAAAGTATTTGGCTATACTGCCTTGAAGTTTTGAATACTCCTGATGTCTTGGGCACAAGTCTTGTATTTCTATACACCATAGCGTCGCAATATGGATGTAGCTAGGTAAAATATATTTACTTATAGTCCAGTTCAGAGACAAACAGCCAACAGGAGCATTCAAGGATAAAATAAAAGTAGATGCACGAAATACGTTGTCACAAAGAAAAACCTTTCAAGGTAATGTCAGAAATAGAGTTCAACATTTAGAATTCATTAGTAAGAGGGTGGAAAACACTAAACATACTATAACGTCACCTTGTGGTCTCTGCTGCCAGCCAGCCATTGGGAAATCTCCATCACCACGTGCCTCAGTTTCCCTGAAGAGGGGAGGTGAAGGGACAGCAAACTGGCCTGACTTGCAGCTTCAGTATATTCCCAGATAGAGAAAAAGAAACCTTTTAGTGTAGAAATTAATAAAGCTAAACAAATCAAAGTGCAAGTCTATCACTTCTTGCTCTTTCACGCTATGAACACAAGTTCATCAGCAATACATTGAAAGAGAAGAGAACGAGGGCAGGGTCTGGTTGAAGTTTGTCTATGAAATTCACTGAGAACAAGACATAAGCATTTAAAAACCAGGTTTTTATAGAAATAAACAAAATGTTTGCAGGATTTTGAGAGACTGGTAAGCTAGTACTTCAGAGTGCTCAGTGACTGACTAAGAGCTGTAACTGTTATAAGCTTATTTTTCCACAGCTGCTTGTATTAAAGCTTTTCTGCACACGAATGAAGGACACACCAAGCTTAACCCCAATTAGCAGCAAGGAAAACATCCCGTAAATCCACCCCATGATTTTATCAAGGGAAAGGAGCTGAAGCAGTCTTTTAGCAACTTTATTAAAAGGTGTTTGCCTCACTTCATAGTCTTCTTCATAGCTGTTGCTTGACAAAAAAGGAAAAAAAGGGTGGGTGGACGGGGAAGCAGGGGGAAGGCTGCCAATATTTAGACATGCTTTTGGGAAAACTCAGACATTTCATTCTGCACTGAACCCAACGGACCCTCTTCTATCTCTTGAAGAGGGAAAAGCAGCTCTGGAGGTTTCACGCTGTATGCTTCACGCTGTATGTACACCTGCTTTAAAGCCATGATCCATCTGGAGTGCTCTAAGTGTTTTAATTAAACAATTTTGATGGCATAATAGCAACACAACAACGCAGTAAACAGCCACATGGTCTTCTTTCCTTTACACATAATTCCTGCAAAGCCTATGTGTTGCTTTTCATCCTGTGGCTCAGGCTTTTTCTCTAACAGTACAGCGTACAATTTTTTTGCTTCTTTTTCCCCTTCGATTGCTCGCCACCTAATAGCGGGATGACAACAGGCTCAAAACCCATTAGCGCAATGGGCAACCTTCATGCAACGACAGTAAAAACCAACACAGATATACGTAGCTAGTTTGCCAGCAAGGTGCTGATTTAACTGGAAATTCTGCAAACTGGAAAATATTATTCTCCCCATGGAGCTTAACGATATGGTTGAATTATTTCACTTAAAAGAGGAATCTTTCATGCATATATTAATGCGGCAAAAGCCTATTCTGTTCCTCCATTCCTTATAGAATGGGTTTTTTTGACTTAGGTCTAAAGTCACCTCCAGCTGCCTTTGTAATTTGCTTGATCTTCTTACTAGCAAGCAATCAGTGGAAAACTCTACCTCTTTTCCTGCCTTCTACATTTTTTTTCTCTTAAGCATAAATTACTTTAGAAGAGCACTCTCCATCTTCACTATGAGATTTTTCAAGCACGAGAAAATTAAACTCTTATCCAACATAGCGCGTGCTCTGTATTTATTTACAACATTTACCATGAGTGCCAAGCAGTGTAACAGATAAACAAATTTCTTCAAAGTGCTCACAAAAATTACATTTGAATTTAAACACTTCACCTACCAAAATGAAAAGTCTTTACGGTGCCTGGAATGACATATTTCCCACTCCCCCTGTATTACTGCGTCTGCTTTATCTTTCCTATCATTCTGATTTAGAGGATAACATACAGAAGCCAGACTGAACACTTTTTGGAAGGGTCAACTGGATGGACCTTCAAGGAACTAATGTGGTATGGCTGAATCATTTTGTTTGAGAGGACGAGTAGCAAAATTTGAGCATTGCTGCAAACACAGGATCTAACAAAGGAGAAACAGTGAAAAAATGGACTTCTGTGCCACTAGATAGACTTCGCATCCTCGTGGATGGACCAACAAGGGTTTCATATATGGTACGGGTTGCCTTCACATTAGCACCAGTGACGCCAGGCAGCCTGAAAGAGGTAATGTTTTGGGGCTTAGCTCAGCACTAACGCAGCAGCTCTCAGCTCACGAGACACCCGGCACAGCCTGAAGCCTGGCGTGGGTCTGGCCCTACTGCTCTCTTGCTCCATCGTCAACAGCCATGGCAAACAATGCACCACCACACAAAAGAAGCACAGTGACTTCTTTGCCAACCAGGATCATATCCAGCTCCCCATGAAACAACCCTATTTTTGCAGCCAGATGCCAAACAGTCAATAACCAGTGTTGGCTTCTTAGTGATGAGAGGACCAGTTCTCAGTTGGGAACTGGTCTTCTCCAGAGATCTACATACGCAGACAGGCCCCTGCAAGCAACCAACACCTGCAGAAATGCTACTTGGTTTCTCCTCTATTGGGTGGAGGCAAGATGCAATTTTGCATTTACATCCATTTTAGAGCAAAAACTGACTTTAACACCTTCCCTGCAATAACAGCAGGAGGCCATGTGGCTGAACGAGCTTCATCTTCAAGTCAAGGGTCTATAAAAGTAACTCAGGGAAGACTTTAATACATTGTTATTCCTTCAATGGTCATCACTGCGGTTAAGTGTTTGCAGAACCTTAACCACGTGGGATTTCAGCACCAAGTCTTACCCTCAACTGCCTAACCAGTTCAAACTCTTACCAAGGAACATTACATGGAACTAAGACTTTCCAGAAACAGAATTTAAAATTAACCTTTCTGAACCAACAAAATTTTCTCTGGAATCTCTTTTTTTCTTTGTACATCAAGTAAAATTATCCTGTATCAATTCTAAAATAAGAAACTGTTAAAGTAATTGTTAAAATTTCTCACCCTTACAAGATTCATGACCTTTAGAGACATTTCTAGTAGTATTTACACAATTCTGAAAGTTTCCTCAAATTCTGAAACAGCTCTCATTATGGACTTACTTGGTGAATTCCAAAACAAATTTAGCTATTAACTGCACAGCAAATATTTTGGATGAAAGTATAGATCCTAGTGCAATTGTCCTGAAGCAGAAATTTAGATGAATATGACCTGGAGTTTGATACAACATTTTAGTTGTCTTCCAGTCTCAGGATTTTGCAATTCGTTGTCAGCAAGAGAAAATACAACAGGTAACTATTACAAGACAACCTGTGAAATAATCACAGCCTTATCTGAACAGGTAAATATTAACTAAGAAGGAACTAAAAGTTTGTTTAGTTCTGGGTTGGAGACTTAAAACAATGCTGTACACACCTGGGAAAAACATGACAGCTAATTAGTACTCCTGTTTGGCTGAAGACTCAGGAAGTTTGCAAGCATTACTAGCTAGCAACTAGGAAAAAAAAGCGCAGGAAGACTTTCATTACTCTTTTGACAGATGTCCAGCTGTTAGAGATACTCATGGCTATGTGTGGGGAAGACATGAGGAAATTTATTCTCTTTTGCTTGCTTGACCTCCGTCCCTCTTGCTCTTCCCCCACCCCGCGTCTGTGTGACGCTGCTCACTATGAAATTCTGATAAAGTATATGCTTAATCAGAGATTTTCACCTACTGATTACAAAATGCAAAAAAGTCCCAGAGGTGGTATATTCAACACTTACAGGCTAAACAGGATCAGAGGCAGAGAAAAATGAAGATGGGAGATAAGACCAAGCAAGTTTAGGAAAAGCGGCAGGAATTTTTGCTACTGGTAAAAATTAGAATTTGAGATCAAACCTCCCATCATATTATCAGCACATACAAATACCCTACACTACATCTCGATCAACCTAATTTCTTTTCAAGCAGCTAACCAACAGATTTTACGTATGAAAGTCTGGTATGCCAATGACAGCAGCTGAAGCTGTGACAACCTGCAGCAGAGCACACCCAGAAGGCACTGCCCCAGTCACAACCCAGAGCCCCCAAAGCTGGGGGTTCCTCCACCACGTGATGTTAAATACAACATGTTTGTAATGTTATGTCGAATCTGTTGCTCCTAAAGATCATCTGCTATAAATATATGTATGCATGTATGTACGTACATATAAAATTCTTATGTGTGAAAATTAAGTCCAATTACAGAGTCTGTCATGGTTTGGGCCAGGCTGGCCTCTCTAAGGAGAGGAAGACGAGAGATAAAGAGATCTGTGAGTTTAGAAAAAACTAAACTACTTTAATGAAATATTACTAATAAAATAAAAAAGCAAATAATGAAATAGATACAAATACACACAAAACCCTATCAAGCTCCCAGGGAGATGGCACTGGGAAAGTTCCAGGCTGGACGCAGTGATAAATGGGAGCGGGAACACACTGACCGGGATCAAACAGCAGATGAGCTGACGGGGTCCTCCTCAGACATCAGCCGCTGAAGACAGGGAGCCGTCGGAGCGGCAGTCCATCGGAGAGGAGCCAACCCGACCCTTTGCTCCCTCAGCTCTTCTCCTGAGCATGGCGGATGGGCTGGAACACCTGATTGGCCAGTTTGGGTCACCTGACCTGCCCACTGGTGTGACCCGGGTCAGCTGACCCTGGTTGCCACAGCAACGAGCATGCGCAGGGGGCCTCTCCCCGGGCAGGAGGCCGGCCCTGCCTCACCCACAAACAGGACTGTGGGCCTGGTTTCGCTCTTGCCTGCTCAGGCCAGAGATGATACACAATCATCCAGCAGCAACCGATCTCTGCGGTCCGTTACAGCTGAAAATACGCAAAGGCCAGAATAAAAATAAGGCACAAAGCAAAATATTAGCGAGCCTGTGAAAGAAACCCTGTTCCCCACGGGTTTGCCTTCCGTTCGTGACTTCTAAGACCAAATCCTTGGCAGGGATGGATCACAGCAGTGGACTCACTTGGTGCATAGATGTTTTCTTTTTTTTTTTCTTTTTTTTTGCTTATGGCTGAAATTCACCCTAAACTACTGCCAACCCGTTTGTAACATGACAGTGGCATAGGAGCTTGTTAGACGTAAAACACAAGCCGAAACTCCTGAGGACGTGACTGTCCTCCAGTGACGAACACGCAGATATGGCAGGAAACTAAGACCCATGTACGGCGATGGCCCTGGCAGAGGAGGCGTGTTGAGGTTATCAGGAGCACAGCCAAGGCTGCTTTCCTGCACGGACACCGACTCATTGCCATTCCCAATAGATAAGAGAGAGGCCCAGCAGCTCCTTGTTGATTTGGCACCACTGCAAAACCGTTGGAAATTTGAACTTTCCTACTTTTAGAAGCTGAGATTTGTTCTGTTCTTATTTTTACGCACAGTTGTCCATGTTCATAACATGACTTACAGGATGGCAAGGGGTTTTTATAGCTACAGACTGCTATGAAGCAGGTTGAGTGAAAGTAAATTCCTTGGCAAATAACCATATTTTTACTAACTAACTAATCTAACAGTCTCGGACAGCATTTACAGGTGGAGGGAACCAGGGTAAGCTCAGAGCTCAGTGCATGGAGGCACTAACAATGTCTTCTCCATGTTTACTTTACTACAGACTCCACGAAACACAAAGCCGTTCCAACACTTCATTCATTAGTGTCTCCTATCTATATACATAATTCTACTGCAAAAAAAAATTAGTAGTACAATTATTTTTGTTGCGATACTACTGAGAAGTAAAAAACATTTTGGGATAAGATTGCTGAAAAAAAATCTCATGACAAATTGGTGAATATGCCCTATGGTAAAGGAAGACTGAAACCTCTTCAATTTTACACTGAAATAATTTCTGTTCCAAGGTTAATTAAGTTTTTTGCAGCTTGACGGACTGATTCTGTGGTGGCCTGTTCTGTAGTCACAGGAGGGTACTGTAGTCACAGTACTGTAGACTGTAGTCACACTCGTTTGGGTACAGCAGGTTGCATCTTCCTCACCTGACAGCGACCACATTGCTCAGAGGCACTTACTGTTAATGTCCTGCAAAAAGTGCGTTGGCACATTGAGGAGAAACCTCATGAATCATTAAGCCCCCATTTACTGAGCTAATACATCACAACATGTAGCACCTTGTTCTGTCTTGGGGAAGGGCTTGGTCACCTCTGGGGGATAAGCAAGGCTTGAGCTTTCCCAGGCTTTCCGGGGAACAGCATATCGCACCCCGGACAGTCCTTACCACACTGGGTTACATTGTTCTGCTGAAAACCATCAGCTACAGCAGGTTGCAGTGGTGATGCAAACACTGAGAAGCCAAACCTAAAGTTCAGGAGGCACTTGAGTGCCATTTCCTCCTTCTACCAGGAGCTGAAGGCCTGATTTTTAAATTATTTTTACTTTTCCTAAACAACCCGTGTTTACTTAGAAGGCAAAAGACCATCACTTGGGTATTACCTGTAGATTCTTAAGACAAAGTTTTGTGTTTCGCAAGAGCTTTCCTTAGTGTCCTGCCACACAGGGAAGTAGGAAAATATTAGCAAAGGCTGTTTGTTTTCCACTATGGTGGCTTGCCATCAGAAAACTGTGATTCAGTTGCATCCATTAAGTCAACACATTTTTGCTAAGTGCATCTTACAACATCACGGGCAATTATAAAAAGACATTTCAATTACATTGAAAGTTTTTCAATCTGACATTTATTGCATTACACAACATAGCCAAAAAGTCGGCTTTCATCACACTGTAGAATGTAAATGTTGAATTTTTACATTGCAGTGAAATGCTAAAACTTTACCAAAGCGAGCTGTTTAGAAGCAGTTCAGCTACGGGACTCCAACTGCTCGTTCTGATTTGAAAGGAAACCAAATTTAAAATAGCAAATTCTCTTCAGGTCTATACGCAAGGTTCAAGTCAGCAGCTTTTCTGTGCGCAGTTCTCTGTGCGTGTTTCTCCAGCTTGGCCACCACTATATATTTTTGCAAGAAGAACTTTGGCCTCACCCGTCCAGCCACACGCACGGAAAGAGCCGCTGGGTTTACAGCTTGACTTTTTTATGTTCTCTCCTTCCTGTTAATTTCTGTTTAAGAAAAAAAAAAAAGTAAAACAATGTCTGGTGGATGTTGTTTAGATGACACATGCATTGCCTGTTGACCAGGTTACGGTGGGGAGCCAATGAAGGCAACCCCCCAGTGTCAGCTCTCTGGCAGCTGTCACATTCCCACAGTCCACATAACATCAACTGCCCAGGCTGGAAGGGACCTTTCAGATCATCAGGTCCAACCATCGACCAAACCCTGACAAAAACCATCACTAAACCCCATCCATGTCTGCCAGCACCCTGATGCCCTCTCAGCTGCTCAGGCTGAGTCTGCTTCTGCTGAGAGCTCGTGTGGATCAGTTCGTGTCATAAACAGTGTTCGACCATAATACAAAAACACCCTGTAGCAAATCCCTGGAGTTTAGCAAAACGGGACCAGAAGGAAGGATTTTGTATCAAATCCACAGCTGCAAAGTATCAGCATTCCTGGTTCCCAAACACACTGGCAAAATACTTCCCTCAATTTCTTTTAATGTCATCACATTAATCCCGTTTCATATTTTCCAGAACACGCCCTAAACAACATGTTGGCAAAAAGATGTCTGTAACGTGTGTTTAGCACAAGCTGGGTGCGGAACATGTCTCCTACAGGAGCCTCCTTATCTGAGGCACTTCATGACCTGCCCCACAGAAGAGGCGAGTTTCCATCTCCTGTGCGCTCGCCCCATCCCTCCGGCCCCGTGACCCCATCCAGAGAGTTGGACGAGGAGCAGATATGAGGACAAATTAGAAAATGGTAACAAAGGAATTGTATAACTTCACCTGCGTAGCTTGCTCTGCAATGGCAGAATTTATCGTTTCACACCTGAGTAAGAACAGAGACACCTATTTTTCCCCCACTCACTTTTGACTCACCTAAAAAGCTACATCTGGCTGAGAATTAGAGGGGAACACAAAGACCAAAACCATCCCAAATGCTCAGGCTTCTGCTTCCAGCTTGGCCACAGGCTTTGAGGAGGAAACACTGGAAGAGTGTTGCTCTGATTAAAGGCAAAATATTTTTTAAGCGTAAAGTTGGGTCAACATTCAGTTCCCAGAGGTTTCAGAGGAGGGTCTGGGAGGACTTCATGGATGGGGATGATAGCTCCAGGCACAGATGGAGCCGTGGGGGAGCCTGAGGTGCCGGCAGACCGTCCCCTCCGCAGGCGTCAGGCATCTCCCCCGCCCCAGCCCCTGCCTGGGCGCCTGGTGGTCCCACCATGGCCGGGGTTTCCTGTTCAGCGCCCCATTTGCCCCTACTTATTCCTGGGACCCATCTGTATTTGTGGCACCCCCAAGGGCCAGGCGTCCCCTCCCAGGCTGAGGTTCCCCCTCACGGCTGCCTGCTTCAGATCTGCTCTTCTATTCCCACACATCTTCTGGCAAACCCTAAAGAGAACGGGAGCCTTTTGGCTTGGGCTTTGCTCCCAAATTTCTGCTTTAGCCAAGCTCATGTGGCTTGGCACTCGTGGGTTAAATAGTCACATAAGGAATGTTCAACAGGAATATTCCTGTTGAACAGAATATTGCATTTTTTTTTGCTTAGTTTAAAAGTTAAGAAGTTGCTCTGTCAACTTCGTTGCCGCAGCACCTGTTCTTCGCGTGCAAAACCGTCTGGTGTTTTTGTTGTCCTGGGGAATTTCTGGCCTGTGCACGGGGATGGTCTTTACTGCTTACCTAGCGTGCGAAGGGCCCGCGTGTGTCATCTCAGTGTCTGAGTCACAGCAGCGCACAGATCCGGCCCATCTGCAGAGCGCAGAAGCAGTAAGAGTGACGAGTGAATTGGCAGCTTCAGGAAGCCTCTCAGTGCTTTTTGCTTTGAGCGAGCGTCGGAGCAAACACACGTCCTCTCAGTGCCTGCGGCTGCAGAACTGGCTCCTCCATGTCACTGGTCCCTCAGCGGGGCTGAGCCGCTCTAAACAAGCCCACCTGGAAGCAGAGAGCTGGGGGCGACCCAGGCCCTGTCGAAGAGAAGAGCGTGGCCCGTTGACACCCACTTATCAGGTTTCACCCTGCAGACAAAAAAACCACACCAGGTCAAACCCGCGAGAGCGCTGGGGGCAGCCCCCTTTCCCTGCCAAAACAAGTTTTCTTCTCCCCGATGCAAACGCTCTCGAGGTCAAGGCTCTCACGCTTTCCAGGCCGATGGGATTTTATTCTGGGTGTTCGCTTTGGCTGCTAAAGGAAAGCAGCCAGCGCAGATCCCAGCTGCCGGCCCAGAGGCCCCACGGAGGAGAAGCGTGGCCCCGGGGACAGGCTCAGTGCCAGGGTCCCCCGTGGTGGCACAGACCCATTGCCCACGTCTGCTCCTGGGAGCCCTGCTGACCCGCAGGGCCCAGCTCTGGGCTGTCACCCCGGGCTGGGCGGCACTCCCATACCCTGCAGGCACCGCCTGAAATAACTCCTGACACCCGAAACAATTCATTCTCTAAACCCACCTCTTACCGTCCTCTAGGTACACCTACATGCGGCTGGAAAACAATACTGCAGGCATAAACCAGATGAGCCGGGGGTTGAAGGAAAGGGAAAATGAGAAACAAGGGGCGAGTTTTTAGACTAAGGAAAAAATGTTCTTGGTTTCCCATTAGTTGCCAGAAGCGGAACAGGGGATTTTTGCATCCTTATTCTCCTTTGGCGGAACTGTTAATATAGCATGTGACTAAGACTTTTATAGTCTTAGTCTTCTGCTCCACAGCTGAACTGAAATAAGGTTTCAATTTCTTAAGTTTCTGATCACACCAAGATGGATTTTTCCACTGGAAGCTTATGGACACAGAACTAAGAGAGGTTTTTTTGTTCGAGACTGTAGTGAAATGACAGGAACTTACCAACAAGCTTCTGGGGAGCCCAAGATGCTTCAAATGTTTGGAAAAGTTAGAAGTAGGGTTTTTTTTTTTTATGGCAAATTTGATTTTAGCAGAGGAAGAGGGACCCCTGCCCTGGCAGAGAGAAAACCTGTACCCACAGCATGGGCAGGTCCCAGCAGTGTCAGCTCAGTCTGGTGCGTATTGAGACGCTCGTTGCTTCCTCCAGAGACATTGCAGACCACAAGCTTTTCACACCTCGACTATTTTAACTCTTTGACCTATTGCCCATAGCTGACTCTTACCCTTATTCCCCATACAGTAGCGGCAGAAAAATAGACATTTTCTATCATTGGAATGCTGCCCTTGGCGTTTTGAAGTATCTGCAAACGACAGATGGGTTTCTATTGAAGAGAAGCAACAGGCCAGCAGCAAATTAATGGGAACAGGTTCAGAGGAACTTCCCTCCTTGACCTGCTTCTTAAGAAACCCGGGACCAAAGGCAGCAGAGACCCAACACCCGCGGCAGTAGCTCCAAACAGAACAGCACAAAGTATCCAGCAGAGTGCCGAGACCAAATAATAAGGAATAAAAAAAAAAAAAAAAGTAATGGCTGCACGTGATGTCCCCACACACATGGACCTTCTCAGAAAAAGGTGTAGTTCTAACACCTAAAATAAAAAGACTAAAAAGCAAAACCTTGGATTTCCTGCTTGTGAGCTGCCCCAGATGGTTCCACAGGCCCCTAAGCTGCCTCCGCAATGAACAGGAAAGTGTCACATCACCAGTCCAAAGAAACTGTCGGAAAACAGCAAGTGCCAAATATAGTTAAGTTTTATTTTTTATTGTCCGATAACACTGTGATAATATAAACCATATAAAGCATGATAAAACACTTCATAAGAGTAGGTACATATTATAAAATAAAAATTAAAAATATTAACAAAAGGAAAAAAACATTTAAAAGAAAAATATTACAATAACTGTACCAGTTTCTTCCTGTATCCCAAAGTTTATTGATTATGTTTAAATTATGCAGCACTAAGATAAGTTACTTTTATTTTCTCGCTTGATTTTAAACGTGCGCTAACTCAAACAGAAATAAAACCTATTAATCAATACAGAAAATATTATTAATCGCATAACATTGCATGTGGATTTAAGGAGGGGTGATGCAGTGACTGCTAAAAGAAATGCATTATAATTACTCCCCTTCCTACGGCCTTACAGATTTCAGCAATGAAAAGCAGCTCAATCATTCACAACAAAAGGAACAGCCACTGAATTAGCCACAAACCCTGACCGACGAGCGGTTGTTGCAAAAATTGTCAGAAAACTCTCAGACAAGAGCTAGTTGTGCTGGGAACAGTGTATGCAGGAGCTGGTGGCATTCCCTGGGACCCTGGTCTCTGGTGGTGGCATCCCACAGAACGGTTTAGGTTGGAAGGGACTTTTCAGATCATCCAGTCCAATCTGTCACTGACAAAACCATCGCCACCCCACGTCCCTCAGCACCACGCCTGCCCACCTTTTAAATACCTCCAGGGGTGGTGCCTCAGCTGCTTCCCTGGGCAACCTGGGAGGCAGCTGGGATGAGCTTTTCCTGCTCCCACCTCTGCAAACACCAGTTTATGTCCTTTTGTGTCACCTCTCGGAGACAGCAGCTCCCCCTCAACTAAACTACCGAGCCCCTGCCATGTTCGTCAAACTCCAGAGGAGAGCCGCTGAGGACCGACTGCCAGGGCTGCCACGTCCATTTGCTGAGAGCTAATCCCATGAACTTTAAAACAATGAAACCCACCAGCCAAGCGCCCCAAAACCATTTCACTCCTAGATGAGGCACGCAGTGGGAGGCCACCAGTGACCCCCTCATCTCCTTCGGCTCTTTCCCACATCACACACTCGCCCATTGCATTATGTCCAAGGAGGTCGGCAGTTTTGGGAGGTGCGACTGCATTTTTTCTGTGCATTTGCAGTTATCTCGACACGTGTTGAGATGGTACCAAAATGATCTACGTCTATGCACAGTCTTTCATTATTCAATGTACTAAAAATATATTTTTAAGAACAGCCCATTAACTACTTTATGTTCTTAACCAGGAACGTTTCACCCATCCCCAGTAAACATTGCGTCTGTCCCTTTGCCGAAACACGATGCCTTTAATCATGATCAAACGCAAAATCCCTTTTAATTTCTCTATAGATGTTTTGGTCAGAAATACATGAACTAATAATAATTTAACACACAGGTGCTACTAGCTCAAGAATTCAAGCAATGTCATTTTGGGGACGAAAAGAGAAAAAGAAAATGTAAAAGGTTAAGATTTTTTTGCCAAGTGGGTAAGCACATTCTTAAACAGTAGTAAAGCAGACTTCAATTTTTGTGAAAATATTTGAGATTAAGAGATTCAAGAGCAAATCCTTCTTGACATCAGTTATAAAAGCTCTTCTAGCATTAATAACCAGCTGAGGATCCTACTCAGAACATCAAAGACATATAAACCCCCTTTCTTTCATATCTGTTTGCTGTTTGAGAGACTCCACTTGTGCCAGAAAAGCAAAATGTGAAACACAGCCCGATGAGGGAGCTTTGGTAAGGCCAATGTATCAGCAGTCATTAGTGAGCAAAACCCCTGCCGGTGTGAGAGACCAACCTCAGCAGAGCTAGTAAGCAGCCAAGTGAGTTAATAAACTGGGAGCTGCTGGTGCCCAGCAGGAGTCAGCAGTTATGGACTTTTCAAACCAAAGTCTGAGGAAATCTTCACACAGACACAAAGCAGAGTGTAATTGGGGCCCAAGCCCAGGTATTACATTGTCTCCGTTACTAAAGTTCCGTTCTATCGTGCTTCTAATTCCATCTTACGTTTCGAGATATGCCCAGTTTCTGTCAGTTAAAAACTCAGACAATCGCCCCCGTACAAGAAACCAGTGTTTACAATTTTATAAGGGGGAAAAAAAACCCACACACTGAACCCACTGACCATAGTTAAAATAAACTAATTCCATAGTTTTTAAAATAAGGATATCAGCATACCGAAATGTTTCCAACGTTTTTGGTTTAAAAAAAAATAGTAGTACAAAATTGTATTGAAACTTGAAAATTCACAAGAAAATGTTTTCAGGAGTTTTGCACAGTCCTGTTCAGGAGCAGTGATGCTCTGATAATGTCTTTTTGACTCCAGTTATACAAAGAGAACCAGTTTCTTGAAGGAGTGGGACCTACAAGACCGCCTTCACGTATGGTTGTTGTTCAGATTGTTCTTATTAAAGAATCTCCTCGCTTCAACACTGCTGAGGGACACAGAGCAGCGAGATGGATTCTCTTTTCTGTACTCGATGCTCTCCATCATAGCTTGCTTGATCACCTGGAAAACAGTGAACAATGTGTCATTTGGGGAGATAACTAACATTTTAATGAATTATTAACTGGTAGAAAAAAACCCTTCAGATGTTAATAACTCTTGTTCCTACTTTTAATGTTGCTCCATCAGTGAGCAAAGTGGTTGCCGAGTATTATTATCAATACTATTTCTCAATTGAATAAAACACTGATTTTAATGTAGTTAATAAAGATATGACGGGATACTACCAACACCAAAGTAGTCACATGGGAACGTACACCATTTAAACCAAGTCCCAGTGAAGTTCTGAAGGGTAAATCAAAACATTGAGAAAATCCATACTTAAGGTTACAGGAAATTATTATTATCTTGAGAAAGATTAAACCTTTATTTTTGCTTCCTTTGTCCTGAAGCAACAAGATTTCTTTACTATATAGAGAAAAACTGTCATTTCTTTATCTGGGATGATCATTTACACTTGTGAATATGGCAAGTTACTCTACAGATGCTGGGATCATGGTGTCACATTATACCTAGCATCATTAAAAAGAATTATTACTGAGCAAGTTGATAAAGAAACTTCCAGAGATCTTTACAGAAACTTCCAATTTCCTTTTCTTCCAGTTAGAAAATCCTCATACATAAAGAACTGAGCATAAAATCCTGAACGTAATGTTTCCATCCAACACAGTCATCTTTGCTTTTGATGGTAAAATGGCAAAAACAACCCAGGAACCAAATTAGAAAAGGATATGAACTGCAATGGATCCCAAGAAGCACCAGCTCAAGCATTATGAAAAACACACAGCCTACACTCCAATACTTGCTCCATTTGGAAGATGGCCACAATATCACATCCATCTTCTAAGCCCCAGAAATTCTGTTTAGACTTTTTCCCCACCAGAAAGAACCTCTGGCCTTTTCAGAAGCGTATTTGCTTAGTGGTTTATTACTGACAGAGGATCAGATATGGTCATACTTCCTATAACACTGATCTTTCAGTACTTCAGAAATAGAACTCAAGTGAAAAGACCGAATTCTCTTTTAATTCTCACTGTGTATCTCATCCAATTCTCTTCAGGTCACTCCAGCCGCTGTGTTACCCTACAGTGACTGGACTCTTCTTTCCTTCCCGTGCTGAAAGGATGCAAGATGCCACAGCTTGCGCACACTTCTACATGAGCTCGTGAAGAACCTACCTCAGGTAGACTCCAGCCCTCGTTAAAATCAAGCAGGTTTTTTTCTACTAGCTATAACGGGCTTTGATCCAGCCTCAACTCTGAGAACAGTAAGGGGCACAGCTAAATGCAGGAAGCACTTTGTGTGTCATAACAATCAGGCAAACACTGAAGGAAACCTCTGTCCCTTCTGTATGGCAGATTTACAGCTTTATTGGCATCACCTACTTTCCCATTTAAGAATCGAGACCCTTTAATCCCCTCCACACTGGCATACATACGTCTATGTTATTGAGGGTATTGAACTCCATGAGATCGTGAAGCCTTTTGAAAGCCTCATTGGGATACTGGAAGTTGAAGGTAGAGAATGGGGTATTTGGATCATCAAAAATGTCAAAGTCTGCAAAATCCTTCTCTTCCTGTGTTTCTCTTGGAACGCCTGCATACAGAGCAAAAATCCAATGTGAACGCTAGGTCTGAGGACTCGCCATCTTATTTCTTAATGGCTCTTTTGAAATACCAAACTACTACAGATAGACTTTAAAAGAGTTATTTCAGAGACAAAACATTTCCAGTGTATAATCACCACGTCATTATAAAGCTTCAAAGGAACAGCGAGATTTAGCATCAGCAAATGTGTGCTCACCTGGAGCTTTGTACTTGCGGAAGTTGATGTTCGCCAAAACAAAATGGATTATAGTTGGACAGTCTTTCTCCGAAGAGGTATCCTTTGGTTTGAAAACATAGCACTCCTTCATGCCCTCTCGATCAAACACGTTCGGGTCTATTTTTGGGAAAGGCAGCTTGTTCATTTTGGCCCATTTTTCAGCAAGTAAAATCTCCTGAAAAGATCACAAAGACGCAGCTGCATATCAGCATCCACTGCAAAGTGAGGTTTTATGTAGAGAGACACAGGCCAAATTGGTTACTAGAAGCAGTTTTATCAACTGGTGTTCTTTACAGGGGCACTGGTCAAGCCAGTCTTTGCCCAGACAAGCCAGTATGGCCAACCGAGTGCCTAATTCTGCCTGTCGACCTTCACCACCTGCGATGATTCACAGGAAGGAAAGAGCTGGTCTGTCACACAAATCTCTGGGTGAATTTACAGAGCTGACAGCTAGAAAAAAAAATTCGTAATTCTACTTGCAAACGGAGTATTGGTGCTATGGAAACCAAGGAGAGTTAATAAACACCGATCCATGCGTTGTTATGTTCCGAGTCACATCACAGCACCGAACAGCGTTTGAAAGCATGCTAAGTAAAGTCATCAGTCTGGAAAACAGGCTTTTTTTCCTTGTGACAACTCAGTAAACAAAATAATTTGTAAATAATGACTCAAAAGCGTGTAATGAGGGTGTGTGAGAGGGAGGAGAGGGAAGGTCAACATCTTTAATCTTGGTTTTGAATGAAATAGGACCCTTCTCAGGGCAACTGTTTTGGATACGCAAGAGATTAAAAGATAGTGGGTGTAAAAGGATAAAACAAGAGCAGAGTCACTGACTTCAGCTGGCTGATTTCCCTGGCTGTTGGAGTAGTAAAAGTATATTAGAGTGCTACCATGCGTACAGGCCAGCTCTTGAACCCACATTTGCTCTTTGTGGTGCACGCAGAACCCATGGGATTGCACCGCCAGTATACAAAACTGGTTCCTGTCCTTCAGCCCACAAGCACGCAGCCGCTGCTGGGCACTACACCTGGGTATTAGCTGGAGGCACGTCACTCTTCTTATTACACACGTATTTGTGCTTCAGAAATAAGGAACCTTTCCCTTCAATGGTGGCTCCATGAAAACCTAAGGCACCGTTTAATTATCCCAACAGTTTTTCTTGCCTTTTTGAAATCAAGAGTTTACAGAAAAACCTTCAGGACGCGACCTGACTTCCAGTCAATCTCTCCATTTTATGTTCCCCAAAATGGGCCCAAAAATTGCAGCTGATGGAGACAGAAAGCTCAATGCAAAGGCCAACAGAGAGGCGAGACAGTCTTTCGCACAGACTCCATGTGCAGAACATCACCACAGGGAGGAAGAAGGGGATGTTTCAGAGGAGATGACAGTGCTGTGTCAGTAAATTTAGCTGATGGGGAAAATCCTCCTTCACGACAAAAAAGGAGACAAATTCTTAAACAAATTGAAAATTAAAGGAAGAAACAGACCGTGGGATTCAGTCTATTAAGGAAAAATGAAGGATTTCAGCACGAGTAAGAGTCATCTCAGTGCTCGATTCTTCTGAGTAGTCCCCAACAGAACTAGAGATTACAGAAGTTACTCCTTTTTATTCTCCTGAAGCTCGCTTTTCTTTGCATTTGACAACACTGATTTAAAGTCCATTTTGCTACTGCTGTTATTTTCTAGTGTTGTTTGGGGGATTTTGTCCCTTGATAGCAAGAGGAAAGAAAAAACATACTTTGTTTGCTTTAATTGAAATTTGTCTGTAAAGCACCAAAGAATGCCAGTTGTTTCTCAAACAGGCAGGTTCTCTTGAGATCCTTCAAAATAATTTTTAAAAATCCACTTGGGTTTCAAATATTTATCGCTTCTTTTTTTGAGTACCTCACAGTAGTCTCATAACTGCTGCTTTTTCTGTGTCAGCTACCAAAACGATCCAACATTAAGCCTTTTGGAGCTGTCTGGATGCGTGGGCGGTACAGACTGAAAGCTCTGCTTTCCACACCTGCTACAGAAAACAGCCATGGCATTTTATCTGGATTTTTTTGGTGTTGTTTTGCTCTGGCCTGAATGGATTTAGGAATCCTTCTCAAAGCAGTACTGGGATTATCCTGGTGAGATGTAAAGGAACAGTTAGCGCCACTTCCAAAATGTTACATATTTCGCAATACCAGAGTGACTGAGACACATTTTTTTGCATGATGATGACAGAAAACCATTCATTTACATCATAGTGTCGCAGAGAATAGCCGTACAGAGCTAGAGCGCCAGCACCATAGGAAATGGCTAAATTCTTTAATACTGACATAAAATAAAGGTTCTGCAATTCAGTGCGAAGGCAAGACTTCCATAAAAACAACAGAGCTACTACTACAAATGGATTATATTAATTAGCCTTCTTTGTGCCAGTTGTCTCATGTGAGTCATGCAAACAGGAACTGAGGCAGAGTGCAATGTTCTGCCTTGATGTGGAAACAAATTTCTCCGACGTTGTCAATACAATAGCACTAAGGCCTTCTGGAACCATGAAATGCGCAACCAACCCCACTGGAGGAATACAACTGAGTCAAACTTACTAACACAAAGAAAGGAACGTCTGATCTTACTTACTTTGAAAGGAGGACTGGAATCACTTGGCCTCGCTGAAAAATCAAAAGAGATGATGAGATCAACACCTCTTTGAGGTCTTAAGATAAGCGGGTATGGCAGGTTAAACGTAAGCCCACTGTCCACTATGTGAATCTTTTTGCTCTTCACGTCTAGTGGCTCATATATCCTCTCAAACTCATCAGGATCTGCGCAGAACAAATGAAAACAAAACAAAAACAGAACCCGAACACACCAGTTAAGAACTGAAATTGTGATGGGCTTTCAAGGGTTTCCCCAAGTACTGAAGATTCCCCAGAATTCAAAATTTACAGTATCCCAGCTAAGCATAACATGAACTCCTGTGTGACCTTAACTCTTGTCTTAACAACTGGAGAATGCAGGGAAAGAAACCAGACCTGGCAGGGACCTCAGTAGGTGAAGTACACCAACACCCTGTCCCAGGGCAGAAGCAGAGGTGGCTTGAGGCAAAACGGGAGGGGACAAATGCCCAGCTTTGACCCCACCCTTCCCAGCTTCACCCCTTCAGCCCGAACAACCCATACAGAAAGGGAAGTGTTTATGGGACGTTAAGAGCCAGAGTCCTAATGTCCATCCCCTCAGTGTTCTACAATCCTTGCCCAAACACCTGCCCCCAGATTCCCTCCCAAATCCCCTGTGCTTCCCAGCTCCTCTTCTCCAAATAACTCAAATTTGCCTAAAAAGCCTTAATGTGGCTCCCCTCTTGTGTGATGCTGGTCTGTTTCTGGTCATTAGAGTTAGGACTACCAAGACAAATCACTTCCTTTTCAACCTACACCAAGTCTCATCACCTCCTACTCACTACTACACTGGGAACAAAAAGAAATGGTAACCCATATCCATTCTGAAATTTAAGCAGAATTACATGTGAGCCACTTGCCGCTACTACCGTCACGGTACAGTATGAAATAGTCCCCTATATCTAATGCCCAAACTGAGAGCTGAACGAGATGATGTCTTCCCTTTAACTCCAATATTCCCTGGGTGCAGTTCAGGAAGAAACAAGCAATTTTTCTTAAGTGTTTTTGCATCTGTCCAAGTCTCGGGATGCTGCTAAATGATCCCTGCAGTACTCAAACTGTTCTCCTGACAGTCTTTTCTTGCTCTAGATCTTAAAAATGCATGTTTTTGCCTTTTGACTAAAAATTAATGCTCCTATCTGTAGACGGCAGTGTAATCTAAGGAATGCTAAATAGAGTAATATAATTATTTCCTGTATAATTAAATTTCCTAGACTTACATATTGGCAATGGAAGTAATCTGAAAAAAGATATTTTAATATGAGGATAATCCATCAAAATAATTCAAACTCTAGTTCCTATCATTTCAGGATCCACGAGAAAAAAAATTATTGTTATGAGGAGCAAGAAAAATCTCAGAACAGATATTCTGACTTTTTATTTCTGTTATTTATTAGAGGCACTTTGCTAAGTAATGAGGCACCAGTTTCCTAATATTCACCTTGTTTTCTAGGGAGGAAACGTTTTCAAATCATTGCCTATTGCTAAAGGGCTATGTGTGTTTATAGAGTTATATTAGAACCAGATATATTTCATAACAATGAATTATCACAAATCAATGAAAATATATTAGTGTTTATCAAATTCATCGTAACTAGAAAAACACTGGTAAAAAAATACAATTACCGCAGATCCTTCTAGCACACGTAAACCAGCCTTGTCTTCCCCTTCCTTTTTAAAGAAAACATTTCAAACATAATTTAACCCTTGTTCTCAATAGAATTTCTCAAAATCGCAGAAATGTTTTTTGTTCAAGCTTTGTATTATCTTATTTTACAAAATTTTCATTTGAAAGTCACAGGGATCCTTGAAACAAGACTTCTACCACCCATAATAATGTTTTTGATGGGAGCGTTACTACATAGACAAACCTCCAACGAAAAAGGCTGAAGAACCTATGACTCTATCATGTAATTTATCATAACAATTTTATGGTCTTTTAAATAATAAAACATCATAATGCCATCAATAAATTTATAATGACCACATAGATTGGTTTCATTAGTCGTGGTCTTCTGGGATTACAGGAGAAATTCACCTTAAAGGTATTTCTTTTTATTATGATTCATTTTAGAAGTACATTTCTAATCTTTGACCTGCGAAGACAAATTGCAAAGTGTAACTTATGTCCATGCTATGGGGTCAGAATTCAAAAAGCAATGAAAATAATGCAGCGTTACTTTAATGACATGACTTTAAGAGCAGGCTCGGACTGCCATTTGATTTGGTTTAGGCAGGGTGTGGAGGCAGAGGCCAGGAACAGCACACAGGGCCCCAGCGAGACAAGGCAGCAGGGAGACAACTGTGGGTCAGGACACCCCAGGGGAGCCCACAATTGCTCCTGGGAGATGGTGGATGTACCATAAGCATCCCTGATGCTAGAAGAAGCACAGCCTCACCTATAGCCTGCACTGGGTGAGAAACCTTTGTTCTTTTTCTATGTCACAACACACAAATCCAGGACAATCGTTCTATATACTCTAGCGGCCCTGGTGAGTCAATCCATCATCATTCATTAAATAGCATGAAGGCTGAATGGAGTATTTATGCTCCGAGAGCCTTGGGACATCAATTTTCAGTCCATGTGGGTAGCTTTGATGAAATCTAGATCCATATTACGAGATGCTTTCAGTCCATCAAACAGCAAAGTGGGAGAAGCCCAAGATGGCTATGAGTACAGCTCCATGTGAAACCAGCACAGCATACGTATCTGATTTGCAGTAGGTGGATACACAAACGGATAGTAAGAATTGGCTGGAAATAAAAAAGAGAGCATGTTCTAGAGACCAAACTTTGTCACAGTTGGCAGCTTCAATGAAGTATGGTAGATGAAAAGGCCATTTGCCACTGACGTGCGTCCACTATAACAGAGTTTCCATAAATACTTAAATAAGGAAGCCGAGATTATGAGTTATTTTTTCCCTATTGTTATTCACTTGGCACTTTCTGAAGTGATTTCGGTGTGTTGTAATATCAAGGCACAGCAACAGAACGACTCTGAGTTCGCAATGGAATCATTCAAGGGCTGTAAAGTTTTAAAGCGTATTTGAGATCAATCAAGAAACTGCTCCACATAAATAGAATCCATAGCAAAGCGAAGCATTTTACTCTCAGCTCAGAAGCTGGGATCTCCGCCGTGTGCACTGCAGACCGAAAATTCAGCCCTCAGTAGTGACTGTAACATCAGCTTAGGTCTGCCACAGCTCATCCTCTTGGGGCAACTCAGAGGGTCTACAGAAGGTCTGAGACAACTGGAGATGCAGAGTATTATTTATATCCTTTTCAATTCACTCATTTCTCCTTTGGAGCGTCTGTTAATAAAGAGGAAGTAAGTCCTAAAGCGGTTCAGAGCTCTCTCTGTACTCAAGCTGACTGGTAAACTGCTAGTGGTAGGAATAAATATGCAAAGCTTAAATACACCCAGTGCCTTGGCAATATACAATATTCAAAATTTACACCAAAGTTTCCTTTCTGTCAGCTCCTTGGGGCTTCTAGGCTCTTACACATACTAGCAAAATTCACAGCACTAAAATCTGTGTTTAATTTAATCATACTGAATGATTAAATTTTATATTAACTACAGAAATTTCAAGGTGTTTTTCACTATTCTTGACCATAATATTGCGACTACCTCACAGCTGTTAGATTTGAGTTGTCAATTCAGGTTTATGAGTGTGGGCTTCAGCTAACCCTTAAAAAAAAAAAAAAAAATCACAGTTACGTCAAACTTTTACTAGATGTTTT
Source organism: Rissa tridactyla (assembly GCF_028500815.1). NCBI lineage: Eukaryota > Metazoa > Chordata > Aves > Charadriiformes > Laridae > Rissa > Rissa tridactyla. Next base: position 26,538,319 of record NC_071473.1, read on the forward strand.
AGACAAAAATTTCAGGCACTCAAAAGTAATTGTCTCAGAGGCGGAGGCTCATTCTGTCAAACTAGCGTTTTAGTTCAATTGAAATTAAAATCCAGGAAGTTGATAGTTGATTCTGAAGATTATCCACATCTTAATTATGCAAAATTCCCATCAACTCTCATTTTTTCCAACCATACATTTACTACTCGCTTTCCTGCCGCTTTTCCAGCTACTATAAATATTAAGATTACCCAGTTGTAAACACCTCTGAGATGATAAAAATATTTAGAAAGTGGAGTACAGATGGAAATTACTATACAACCACTGAAAGGGATTTGTTACAACAAGAAATACACATTAGAGCATGTCTGCTACTTAAGCTTTTAAACGACATCTGGTATTTACTATTGCATAATGCCCAGCCAGGACAATCTCTGGCCTCGGAACAGGACCTACGGGCTGAAGTGACCGCTATTATGACGAGGGATGGTTGGCAGAGCTGGGCCACTACACAAGAACATGGAAGAAACACCACTTTCAGAGATTTCCAGTTCCTCGGCTTGATGGATATCAGTAATAATCCATAATAATCCAAAAGCATTACAGTCTGTATCACAGAAGCTGTACGTGGAGGCTCCACCAAGTGTGCATCTTCACCGCAACGTAACTTTTCCAGAGGGAAGCTCACATCCCTAACTCAGTGCTCTGTTGCCTATTGAGGAATTAAAGAAAAGCACCAGTGCCGGAAGAATACTAAGAAATTCATTGGCTCTCATTAAGAAGGTTGTAATGAACACTTGTCTATAGCAAATCTTCAAAATACTAATTGAATGTGATTCCTAATACTCTGATATCCTTCACGGAGTGGGGCAAAACACTGAACTTCTTTTGCAAATTAGCATTTTTCTGAAATTCTAATCTTCCGTCCGCATTCCTGCTTCCTGCTTCTGCCAACGTGACGTGTGGATGCATCTATGCATCAGTCACACCTCAAATGTGAATGCACCGGCTAGATGGGTCGCGCTGGGAAGAACACTGTGTCAGGAAAGCGAGAACCTGCAAGTAAAGCGTGCTGCCTCCACAGGGTTTTCAGAGGAAGACAAAGACAGCAGAAGAGCTACAAGTTTTTTGGAACAGGGAAGCCCTTTTATTTCCATCAAAAGGCTCAGCAGCAATAAGAGAAAGGGAACAACACAAGATAACCCTTGGGAGAAGTCCAAGAGAGTAAGAGATGCCTCAAGTTGCACCAGGGGAGGTTTAGATTGGATATTAGGAAAAATTTTTACACTGAAAGGGTTATTAAGCATTGGAACAGGCTGCCCAGGGAAGTGGTTGAGCACCTTCCCTGGAGGTATTTAAAAGCCGGGCAGACATAGTGCTGAGGGACATGGTTTAGTGGTGGTTTTTGTCAGTGTTGGGTTGATGGCTGGACTCGATGATCCAAAAGGTCCCTTCCAACCCAGGCAATTCTATGAAAGTGGCCTTAATGAAGGGCACCATACACAAAAGCAGCCTGGTCACCTCTGCCAGCAATTCCTTCCAAACAAAGAGACACTTTGCCTCCAAAAGGTACCAACAGTTCTGCACACTCTGGAGGGGACACAGGAAGGCAGACAGAAGTCACTGTGTGGTGCCCTCTGTGACACCCAGTGACCTCATAACCTCTGCTGCTGACCAATGCTCATGACATTCTCCTGCCTGCAGGTGTGTGCTGTTGTAAGCCTCAGAGTTTGATGTTACCACCCTGAGAACTCGCTGTTTCTGGTTTTTACTAATGAACAGGCAGCAACAGAGGCTTTCTGCGAACTAACCTGCAACAGCTGCATCTAGTTCATCTTCCTCCACAGACTCCTGAGTGAGAAGGTCTGCCAGAGGAGAGAGCGGGTAACAGCTGTTGAGGTTCAATCCCAGCATGAAGTTGTGGACCTTCCCAGCACGCCCTTCCCTTGTGTTGAAAAGGGCGCTATCACCAACCAAGGCCATCAGCATTCTCTGCACCCAGCTTTCTTGGCTGCTGTTCTGATATTCTTGATGTGCCTCAGCATTTTCAGTGCCTGTAGAGGAAAATGAAAATCATCAGTGGTGAGACAGTTAACGTATGAAGTATAAACCCAAGATTTCTGGGTCTACTGAAATAAAAGCCCTATTAAAATAAAAGGAACTGGTCACCGCCTTCTTTCAAGGAGCCGTGGACTGAATGAAGGAGCTTTGCTGCAATAATTTCAGAGGAATGGAGAGAAACCGTCCTCTTAACTGCACAGGCCAGTGAAACTTCTCATCTGCAGTGTAGTAGCGTGGATGCGTCCATTAGGAAAATAGACTGAGAACGTGTTAGATGACCTGATACAGACTTAATTAGCTTGGATGGCAAGGGAAACAACAGTATGGCTTTATCTGCGCTAGCACCCAAAACGCAAACTCTCCTGGCCTCAGGTGTCAGACCTGAGTCACCAAGATCCATACTTTATGTAGACTTGAATTCACCTGGACGCGTACCCTTCTCCATCCTTTGCTGACTTCTAGAAACCCAGATTCCTTAAGAAGGCAAAGTCAGTCTGCATAAAAGAGAATGCTAGGGGGTGGGAACTCTAAAATATCTAAAAATATCCTTTCAGTAAACTGTAGACTATAATCAATATCTGGTTTTAATTAACTTAAAAGTAAAATGAAACATCCAGACTTAGATGTCTACAGCTAGACGTCACAGAAAAAATGACTTGCACTGGCATAACCTTGCACTTGTATTGTCAAAACTTTGACTTTTTGAGGTGTTTTGTATAAGGACATACTTCAGGCTCAGGCTTGATACTTTAAGTGCAGCACTGAAATGTGCCCCTCTAATCCAGGCTTTAAAGGAGCTGATTTTGATAGTAGAGAGAAAAACAAGCATCAAACACCACAGTTTAGAGGTCCAACATCTGTGCAATAACATTCTATAGAAGCAGAGGGATTACAAAGTGTTTACAAATCACAGATCTGTAGGTTGACCCACAGACCACTACGTCTACAAACTATGAGAGAAATGTAGTGTTTTGTGCCAGCTAAAGTGCTTTAACAGGAAATCCACAAATAAACACAAAATGCAGTATCACCCTCTCCCTATTATTTTACACATAAGGGGAACTGAAGAAGTCATCATTTAACTGAGCTCATGACATAATTCACTGTCTCATCGCACACGATTTTCTCTTCTTCCTGTAGATCCTAATGTTACAAAAAGCCGTGTTCCCACCTTTGCTTTAGTTGTTAAAAACATAATCGATTTCTTCAGGTGAAAGTCACTGCTGTCCCCAAGAGTATCATCAAATACAGAAAGCATTATTGGGGTGAGACAGAGACTAAAATCACAGAAATCCCCAGGTGGTTTAGGCACCTAGGGATAATCTTCAACAGGATCTGTTCTTCCCCACAGTGTCCCCCTCGTAGCTGTGCCCCTTCTGGGAAAGTGGATTTGGGCATTGTTTAAAACACTGTGCCCAGCACTAGGAATCTCCTGTATCAGATGTCATTGGTAAAGGTGCTAGAAGACATCCATGAGTACTGGAAACACAAACTAATACTTCATCAAGGAACCCTTAAAAACAATGGATGGTGTTAGTTTGCTGGGCCGGTAACAATCATAACATGCCTCTGAGCTCAGGAGCTTGTTGGGAAGAGACTTCTGGAGATGAGGCTCAGCAAGTCCAGTATCTGGAGGCAGGTCAAACTGCAGCCTCTGTGAAGCCCTGCTGGGCTGGTGCCAAGACTGAAGATCTGTGAGAGACTCACTTGATATCAGCTTGAGCAGGAGGCATGAAGTCAAGCCAAAGGCCCTCCTGAGGTCTCTTGCTGAACTTTTCTTTTGCTGAGCCCCAGGCTCCTTTAAGATCCTTACAGGCAATTAAGGTTTATCATTGGTGTAAATAACAACAGAGCACTCAGATACGAGACTATTGTTCAGACTAAGGAAAACCAGCTATGGCTAATTACCACCATCCACGAACTTGACCATGCTATGCAAAAGCTGGTGAAAAACGTAAACTGTGAAGTAAAATGTGAGGATTTCCTTACCTTTTGGTTGCTGTGATTCATCTTCACTGTCTGAACTGTCATTGCTTACAAGGTGCTTTAGCCTAATATTTTCTGTTGAAAGAAATATAAAATGACTTTAAACTGCTAGGGTTTAATTACCAGAACAGCTAAGAATTTCAAAACAATTTGAGTTTTTGTAATAGGAGATACAGCTGAAGAGATGTGATCTGCTGTGGACATCGATATGTTGCGAATCTGATGGGAATATATTGGCTTTAGCCTGCACTTTTTGAAAAGCTCCTGCACTAAGCAAATTAGCCAAAGGGCTGGGGAAACAAAATGTAATCCTAAAGTGGTACCTACCACTCACCTCCGTACCACGGATCTGACAGATTTCCTTCACCTTGATTAAAATGCAGACGTATAGCTTCTGTCCTCTCAATAACTCCTAATGAACTAGGAAGACAATCTCAATTTCTGTTAATTACCAGCTAATTTTTAAAGAGAGGCACACTTAACCTCATTCATACCTATATGAATGGGTACCCTTAAAAATAGGGGGGGAAAAACCAAAGCCAAGATAGTTATGAAATTTCACTGGAGTGTGTGTGAAAAATAAAGGCCAGTGCAGTTACGCAGGTAGAAAAGACAATGGTTTTCATCTCATAACATTCAGTGAGAGAAATAAAAACAGAAACGAGCGAAGTTCTCTGGCAAAAATCTGCATTTTGTTAGGGTTAACAGCTTTGTTTCCAGAACAACCCCAAAGTTGTGGTTCACTGTTCATTACTATCTCAGGGCATTATTTCGGAGACAAAACAAGTACTGAAAAAGCAACACATTCCGCTCCTCAGGTAAGGTCTATAGCGGAGACGAATTCACGTGCAAGTGGATTATAGGCTGACAACATTATTTTCACTAATTACGGAGGGAAGCTTTTCTTGAGATACAATAGATTTGCAATGTTTTATGAACAGCCTCATAAGCTTATCACCTACAGAGACTAGAGACAGAGGCTGAAGTCCAGTGGTGCAGCTGTATCCACGAGAAGACTTTTGAAAACTAAAACCCTTTATTTCCTAAAATAACGTATGCTAGGAATCATCTCTAATTGAAATTTGAAGCCAGTTAAAATAAACTGAAAGACGGTTGTTCCCTAATGAACTTGAACATATTAACAACTGATTATTTTTTTCCATTAAAAAAATGAAAATAAAATAACATCTGCTTTTTCTCACAGAAGATGCAGACGTTGGTCTCTGGTGACGTACCCCTGCTTCGGGTTGTAATTTCCAACAAACGCTGTAATTTCTACCAAATGCAGTTATCAAAACAATGGCAATTTCCACTTTGTGCTTTTTTGTGCATTATGCCCACTTAGACTGACTTACAACACTGTAAAAATCCCCACAGACACTTAAGAACTTAGTCATCACGAATTTTTCCTTAAATACTTTTTAATACTCAGTGGGTCCTCAATCACCACTCAAATACCATCAATGGACAAACACACACCAAAGACAAACATGTACAAATTCTTGAGAGATTACACAGCAGGTAGGTCAAAATAAAAATTAATGAGCAAAAAAGGAAGCTAAGAAAAACAAGAAATGCAATTTTTGGACATCAAATCATTTCTTTAAAGCAACCCCCATGCAAAATTTATTATTTACTGCTTCTAGCTGTGATTTATACATGCTCTGGCTCTTGTGATGTCCACTGGCATTTTGACATTCCCTCTGGGGGCACCAAGGTTTCACTGGGACATCCTCAGCTCTGCTTAATAGATTGGGGTTCAAGTCACACTAGTATCTTCCCATCTTATCGGACTTCAAAGCACATTTTTTAAACTATACGTGAAATAAGCCACGGATGCGAGAAAACATTCTGTCTCTCAACATCTTAAAAAGTGGTAACACAGGCTTTGCCACTGTCAAATTTATTGACAAAGATTCTCCTGAGGTGTATCAGAATTATGAAGCTGGAGGCACAGGTCTCCTTTTCCTCCATAAATAAGTACATTATCAGAGAGGCTGAATACCAGCTCTTAGGAGACAGAGACAGCTAAGGGGCTTGGGGTTTTATTGTTTTGGTTTTTTTTTTTTAAGTCAACTCAATCTGCATTTTCTCTCCACGTTCTTCAGAAAAATGTGGCTGTCTAGTACAATTCATTTATTGGTTATATATTTCCCTGTAATGCTGTCCTCCGAATAGTAAAAAAAGCGCAAAAAGCTGCATTCTCAAATAAAATACAATAAGTCTATCCAAGTCTATCCAAACTAAGCTACCATTTCTCCATTAGGAGTGAAAGTGAAATCATTAAATTAGTAAGCAAAGGGTGAGATCCTGACAGGGGAGCTGTGGTTAGAATGCAACAATCTAACAACCCAGAGATGATAAAATTTGCTTTTACCTTATTAACCCCTTAAATAATACAGTCCAGTGTCAAGAGACTACACAAGTAGCTATTAAGTATTTGTCGGCTTCTGATCTCCAAAAACTAGCGAAACAACATAAAAGAGGGAGCTGGATTCTTTTAACTTCATGAAAATAGGTGGATATATGCACGTGACTTTCAGTACCTCTGATACTGATCAGAAATAAAAAGGAAAGAAAATTCCTAACCCTCTTTCCCCGACCCCATCAGCATCTAGCAACGTCAGCAATTAAAGTTACTTGAATTCCACATTCTTAAAATGCCCACCAGCAGAGTGCCGCCCTCCCACACACCAGGAGTGCACTGATCAGCCTAGTAATTATTTTCGTAGTAGAAGAATTATTTACTATTACCTAATTCCTCTTCCATGGTGGGACCTTTATTTTGAGAATTGGAGACGCCAAGCACTCTGTTAAATAATATAGAAAATGCGCTGCCCCAGACACCTGAAAGGGAAAAAGTAAATAATGAATGGAGGCCGGTAGAAGAAAAAAAACCACGCCATATATTGCACTATTTAAGCAGTTGCTTGCTTTCTGAGCACACCTCTGATTTTGGAATATGCTAAATAATAAGCTCAGATGTATGTATCAGAAACAAAAAAATCAGGAAATGCCAATCCACATCTCTGAAATCTTTCAAATGGCTGTTTCCCAACAAATTGAGAACTCTTACTTCTTGTCTCACACTTTCTTTGTTTGCATTTAAAAGCTCTTGTCCATGAACTACTGAAATTAGTTTTACTTTAGAGTCTCTTTCCATCACATACTCACCCATCAAGAAATGCAAGGGATTTTCATTATACTTCTTCACCACTGTCCCCATAAAAAATTTGCTTCCAAACAAATCAGGAGACATAAAAGTGCCATACTTGGCCATGCCAATCTCATACGGACTGAATTCCACCCAGTCTGCAAAATAAGAAACAAAATTGCGCTTAATTAGCGACCTCGACCTGAATAGAAACAGGATGAATATACAGAAACGAATGAAAATTCTGTGCAAGTAAATAAATTTGAGTTAAATGGAAAGTTAACTAACTGACAGGAATCTCTCTGGTTGTGTAGAAGTCAAAACTTTGATTTCAAATGAAGGACGGTCTAATGCTGCAGCAGAGAAGCTATTCTCATTCTCTCTTATCACAGCAAACTTTGGGGAAAAAATATCAGGTTGTAAAAACAGAAGTACAAAGGTAGCGATCAGGGCTGAGAAAAACAAGATGCCAGCTGGTTTTCAGCTCACGCTTCACTACGGTTCCCTGTCGCATGAAATGCAACGTGGGTCAAGGCTCCAAGTTTCTTTTCTTTCCCTGTGATCCTACCAAAAACCCGCAGGGCAGTGACAAAGGTGGCAGAAAAAATCTTTACTATCACGCAAGTTGTGAAAGATTCTAGGAGACGCACCTGGACTCCACAAAAACCTACGGTTTCCAGTGAAATCCAACATGAAAAGGCAAAGCTGAGAGGCAGCTGAGAAACGTATTAATACTAAATGATGCAAAACATATTTTTAAAAGTAGATGCCATTTGATTGAATAGAGAGCTCAATAAAAATATGGAATAAAATGTTCAAATGCATTTTCTGATCTTAACAGAAAATTTCAAAAGGGATTTACATTCTATGCTGTATGCCTTTTTTGAAAATGGATTTTAGCTGATTTTGAAGTATTTTCTTTGATACCAGTGGAGTTGCTTACACCAGAGAATTCATTTCAAAAAGGGAACAACAAACAACAAAAAATACCCTATATTTTTAGTATTTCATCCATTCGTCTATTTTACCTTCCAAATTTTTAGTAGTGATTGATTTGACTGATGCTGTGAAGAAATCAGAAATAATTCGGAAATAGAAAGGCAAAAGGAACAGCCTTGAAAATTCCCCACGCCCCACAGGATTGCCATATGCTCCTGAAGATATTGAGTGTTTCTGGTGAAAAGTTAAGTGTAAGACGAACGACTCATCCTGAAAAGGAAAGATTTCATCACGACCGCTGACAGTTCTGTTTCATGGGGCAATGTTTATCTGTGCTAAGTCAAATACAACAGCCTATTTTCCAAATAAACCACCCACAACCTTTACATTTATTGGAGCAGAAGGAAATTCCTTTGAAGATCCAATCGAGGAATTTAATGCTATTTCCCTTTACATACATAAACAGGAATGGGCAGATATGTATTTCAGAACCGTGTTGACAGCAAAACTAAATTTAGAATTACAATTAATTTAATCTGTGATATTCCACATCCATTTTTGTATTTGCACTGAAGAAGAACATTTCTCAAATTGCATATCCTGCTTAGGGAAAGAAGATTTCTACCTTAAAATTAAAGGGCTTCAGCATTAGCTTCTGCCATTCCAGAAGCTCCTTGAGACAGTGGTCATTTAAATGAGTAGGACTCAAAAGACAAGAACTCTATACCAAGAGAAATACTTCGTGTTTATATCCCAGTAAACTGGGTTAGTTCCTTGGCTTTGGCTTGATCCAAAACGTACTAAAGTCAAACCTCTCAGTTGCATTCACTGCATTTCGGACGTATCCTGTAATTATGCTTGGTTAAAATGATTACTGCACTTTTGGGTACGGCTGGTGCCACCTGGGTGAGAAATGCCAGCGGTAGGAAAACATGCAGAGCCTGGGGCACGAAACCTAGGAGCAGCTGCATGAAATCTTGCACCATCGCTCCCGGAAGGAATTTTATCTTAGATAATTACTGCATTTCAACTTGAAACAACACGAAAGATCTCACCTACATCTATAATCCAATAAATAAGAAAGCATAAATATTTCTGTTCAAAACTTACTGTATACTTCACATCAAAAATAGCTGTTCAGCTCCAAAAAGATTAAAAAAAAAAAGCTTACAATAGAAACGATCAAGATCTAGCATCCTATGTAATGATATAGATGGTAGCCTCAAAAAAAAAAACCCAAGATCCACTGGCAGAGGCAATACCTTTTTCAGACCAACGGGTAAAGCTAGAGAGACTAGATCGGCCTTCAGGTGCTTCGGGTCTTGCTTAGAGAAGGCCATTATTAACTAAAGACATTGTTTTTAAAACGGTAAATAAGTAATCCAAATGAAATTTCTCAGACAACAAAAGCTCATCAAAAAACAAAACACTTTTATTTGCAAAGAAAAAGGTTTCCGTTCCCTAAGGAGGAAAGTAGACAATTCTCCCATGAAAAATTTAACCTACAATACACCCTCATTTTCCATTACAAACAAAGTTTAATCTTTTTAGGATATGTGGATACATCTGCCTGATGAACCCTGGGGAAGTCTTAGATATAACCAGATAGGCAGACAGATAGATTGATTGATCAATACATAGATATCCTTTTCTTTACACAGCATCTAGCACAATTGGACCCACTCTGAACTAAGGCTACTAGATGGGATTAAAATCTCTGAAATAAATAAAAGCAAAAGCCCTTTTGGGTTACCAACAGTACTTTACACTGTGCAAGAAATAACAAGAGGTAGTAAATTTGTTTGCTCAATTCTAATTTCACTGTTCTTCGAAAGAGGAATAATCCTGTATGACGCTTCCCTTTCCCTGTTCGACACACTATGGTAAGCAGCTTTCTGCTGTTCATGAAACACTAGCTTTCTTTCTGTCTTGACTCCTGCAGTGTACTTAGCTACTTCAGGCATAAGAAATATTCTTTTCAATTGACACCAAATCACTATTTTGTAACACATAGAGAACAAAACTTGGCTGCCACTTAGTATTTTACAGAAACCTAAAGAGGCTTTTACGGTGTTAAAACTTAATTTCAGGTTAAAAAAAAAAAAAAAAAAATCAATGGTTACAAAATGGTCTAAGAATAAGTCTCCAAAGCCAAGAATGACAAAGAAATAAAAGGCTTTTGAACTAAAATAGTCTGTATTTCTAAGGACAGGAAAAGACGCATCCGAAAAGCCAAGAAAAGGCTCGGCTCCATGGTATGCCCTGAGGAATTCGTCCCATTCTCCTGTAATCTGGGTGCAAATACTGCACCAATCGGGTAAGTATCCACCTACCTAATTATGTGATCACTTATTAGTGAGTAATTTCTTGTTATCAGACTCTACTGTCTGTTTCCCAGAAGCTGCTGAACACAAACGCGTCCATTTCCCAATCAGCTTTTAAAACCCAGAAGAACAGACCTTATGATGAGCCTGTTTGGTAAATTCTTCAACATCACAACTTCCTATTCTTTTTTTAAATTAAAATCTCCCTGTACTCAGTTCGTAACAACACAAATTTTGTTAAGACCCGAAGAACATTTCGTATCATGGCAAATTCTTTCCTAACCCTTGCCATAAGACTAATAATTTAAATAATACATGTACCAAGGCAGGGTAAAATTATTCTCAGAAGTATTAAAAAAAATAGGCTTCTTTTGTCAGCCACGTGTTTTATCTTCTTTCCACAAGCGACTCAATACAGAGATTGACAACATACCTGCAAACATAAGCTCTGAGACATCTGGTTTGACATGAAGACATGTAAAGAGTGGGAGAGCACACTGCGCATTATTGATTTTCTCTTTCATGTTGCTCAAAGTGCTGTCCATTCTCTGCATGAAAAGAAAGACGTTATGTCCAAACAGATCCTATGAAGGCCTGCTGGTATTCGAGAGGCTACTCATTCCCTGAAGTCCTCAAAGAGAAGGAAAATGAACCAACTCTGTTATTTCCAAGAAAAACAGAACAAAGACGACTTTGTAAAAGGAATTAATCTGCCTGAATGCCTTTTAACTGCACTGCTCAGGAAGGAAGGAGTGGGAGAAGACATGATGGGAAGATGAAATAAGCATGTGTTGTAGAATCCAAAATAACTGGCCAAAAAGAAAAGAGTATTGCTGGACAAAGCAAGTTCTTTCCGCCTGCTTCTGTAAAAGATGAAAACGAGGAAAAACCTCTTAGGCAGAATCACCACTAACGATCATGCAATGTTTTTCAATTTCAGTGTTTTTCAATGCTGTTTATGATGTTTGATGAATTGAAACAATGCTGTTTCAATTCATTTTCTGTGAATAACCAAGAGCCTTATTTCCAGTTTTCACCGATTGTGTCAGGTTCAGATTTAAGCTAAACATCTGCATGTGTTTAACTCCTTAGTAAAGAGGGACTTGTAACCAGCATCACAGGATCATTAATATCCCTTCACTGTCAGAAACTTACCCTGTATATCACAGTTACCGAAAGCTGTGTTGACTGTTTTTCAGTATTTTGAGTGTTTAAAACCTAATGGCAACGTATGTCCGTGAAAGATGGCAGTGTATAAAACACATCTGCACATCTATTAACACATTTCAATCTTATGATAAGATCTAATCCAAATTCTGCTCACCTGACTCATTTGAAGTCTGTGTGCCTGATTCAGTCCATTCGGATTTGTCAATAATAAAATACAACAATATGAAGCCCTGCTGTTGTCTCATTTCTCAGAAAAACAACCAATAATAGAAAGAGATGTGGATCTCACATGTTGAAATCAGTATTTGGTTAAGTAAATGCTGCTCTTCTTATAGCGAAACGTGCATGCAGAGGTTACAGCATTTCAGATTTTTTTTGTTCAAACTGCTTGAGCAGTAATTTTGACAGATGATACAGGATGCTAAGAGCTTGCTGCAAGTACCCAGCGGTTGAGTTTATTTCCATTGCATATGAACGCATTATGCTTTCCTAGCTCTTAAAGAAATGAGCACCATTCAGAAACACGTCCCAGAGCAAGGAAAGCATTTTACAAGTTTCTTATCCAGTATCTGCACAGCTATAATCTTAAATATTCCTATTGCTAAACATGACTTGTTAAATGTTACCAAGGTCATCTCAAAAAACCCTAGCAACAGTGGTTATTACGCAATAGTTTCACAACTCTAATAATCATAAAAAAATGAACTCACATTATGGATAAGTGTTTCACCTATTAGCATTCCAAAGATATCTGTGAAGGTGACAGGCTGTCCTGAGCTTTTCTTATTCCACAGCGCTTCAATGTAGCGTTTGACTTTCTGAGGAGTGAGCAGCAAGAGTGGGTTGTGACTCACAGAGTTCATCAATTCTTCATTGATCTCCTTTGGTCCTTTTTCTGGAAAATCTGGGTGCGAATACAAAGTTGACATGTACCTGCAATAGAAAACAGGCTCTGTAAGTATCAAAGCCGTGTTCGATGTCAGCTGCCTGAAACGCACAATAAGCTCATAAATCATTTGATACGATTACTGATTAAATCGGATTAATCTACTCACCGTTTATACAGTAAATTGTCATTTCTTTTTTCTCAAGGCACAGAAAGCTAAGCAGTTTGTTCTAAGTGTAAGCATACAATCTAACACTCAATATACATTTCCATAATGCGTATGATGTAGAAGATTAAAGTGTTGCTCATTTATCTGTTCAAGGGACAATGCACAGAATCACCATAAGCTGAAAATACAGCTTCTCGAGTTGTCACAGCATACATAAATGTGGCAGACAGGAGGCCCTGTAAGCATATACATGCAGTTCTTTCGCTCTCTGTCACTCTCCATTTCATTATCACTATTCAAAAATTCCTAAAATATATTAGTATATAGCATGCTTTCCAGGATCTAGATGTTTTCATAGGAAGATGAAGCACAATAAGTGCAACCTGTGCAGAGATCTAATTGACTCCGAGGATTCAGAAGAGGCCTATCAGGCAAATCTTGATTTTGTCACTGAGTAACTCTGGAAACGGAAGTTTTGTTTACTCAAAACAGAGTTCAGACGCGCATGCAGACAACTGTGGTTTGCACTTGGCTGGCTTAAGTAGCACTATGGGTGAAGACGCAAGATAGGCCGTCGTAATCTACTGGCCGCTCATTTCACTGTTATTTATTCAATTAGCTGGCTCAGGTATACATACCACGCTGCAGGCATAATTCTGCACATACACACTGTTTGAGCCTGGCCCTGAGATCACTGCCCAGCAATTTACTTGACAGCATGGTGAACTCTGTCACACGCATGATGTAAGAACTTGATTCATTAGTCCTTGCGCAGCCTCTAAAGCTTAGCGTGCACGTCAGGCCGCGGGTGGAACACACACAGCAGCAAGCTCCCACGTGAGCAGAGAAGGGAAAATGCAGGATGAAGAATTCAGTACAAGGTTGAAGCAAGACAACAGAAACAATCCGGGAGGTAAATGCATTGCTCCGAGGTTAGGTATGCATCTGAGTGAACAAGTGAAAACCTGCCTCTCCCTCCAGAGAAGGAATTCTCCACCCTTCAGAAAAAGAAAAAAGAAAGCAGCATTATTCTCAAGTAATAGACTGCATGGAAAAAAAAAAAAAAAAAGAAAAGGAAGGGAGTGCCAAAGTGTCAACTTAGTTATTCATCAAGCAAGGAACGTCTGAATAGGTGACACCACCAAGACAGCAAAAGCAAATTTGTTTAAATACAAATCTTTCCAACATACGTTTCTGATCGAATCAGTTCAGATAATCTTGCTATTTTAATACAGATTGTATAGGTTTACACTACATCAACTATGTATTCACACCTGGGGTTTCCAAAAAAGGGCCTTGTGGCCAGCTGACCGACATCTTTTCAGAACGTGGGCTACATTTTTTTCACACTGCATTGCACTATTCAATTGCTCTTCATCCAGACAGATATCTTCCACTTTTCGCAAATTTGATAAAAGTACATCCAGGTCTCTCAATAGAGAGTGATAAATCTGCCCCCCCAACCTCTAGTGACAAAACCCGTATGTTCCAGGGACGAGAACCTTTCATAGTTCAATCTGAAAAAGAAACTTACTCTAGTTCATACACACTTCCAGCATTTCAAAACCTTCTGGCATTCTGAAAGCTTTCTATCCAGGCTGGGAGAGGGGAAGAAGCTTCACGCAAGTGAAAAATAATTGAAAAAAAAAAAACCCACATGGAACAGAACGGATCATTATCTATTCCAAAAGAGTTAACAACTTTGGTATTAGAGTATTTCCTTAGAATGTGCAGAACCAAAATTCATCTGCTTCCTTAGAGCTAAACCAGGGAATAAAACTCATCCCAGGCAGATTCCATGCTGATTTATATTTAGCTATTCCAAAAAAGTCTTTTTCCCTTACTCTCGAAGAACTAAGACATTAATATAAACTTGTAATTTAGATTGGAAGGAACTTCGAGGTCTCTATTCCCACCTCCTGCTCAATGCAGAGCCAACTTAAAAGTCAGATCAGGTTGCTCAGGTCTTTGTTCAGTCAAGTTCTACTTTCGCACAAAGCATGTACTGAGTCAGATAGAGAGGATGGCACCTTATCCAACAGCACCCCACCTTGTATCAGAAATAGTGTGGGCAGCAGGACTAGGTAAATGATTGTGCCCCCGTACTGGGCACTGGTGAGGCCCCACCTCAGGTGTTGTGTCTGGTTTTGGGACCCTCACCATAAAAAAAAAGACATTGAGGTGCTGTAGTGGGCCCAGAGAAGGGCAACGGAGCTGGTGAGGGGTCTGGAGCACGAGTCTGGTGAGGAGTGGCTGAGGGAGCTGGGGGTGTTCAGCCTGGAGAAAAGGAGGCTGAGGGGAGACCTTCTCACTCTCTACAGCTCCCTGAAAGGAGGGGGTAGCCAGGGGAGGTCGGGCTCTTCTCCCAAGGGAACAGGTGATGGGACAAGAGGAAACGGCCTCAAGTTGTGCCAGGGGAAGTTTAAATTGGATATTAGGAAAAATTTCTTCACTAAAAGGGTTGTCAAGCATTGGAATGGGCTGCCCAGGGAAGTGGTGGAGTCACCATCCCTGGAGGTATTTAAAAGACGGGCAGACGTGGTGCTGAGGGACATGGGTTAGTGGTGGACTTGGCAGTGCTGGGTTTATGGTTGGACTCGATGATCTTAAAGGTCTTTTCCAACCTAGATGATTCTATGATTCTACCCAGTCCAATCAAATAAAGATGCGGCAATACACTCCACTGCTTGGCCACTCTCACTGCAAAACAATTTTCCTAATAGCTCATCAAATTTGTCTTGCTGTTACTTACGGCCATTAACCCTTGTCCTTCCTCTGTGTGTCTCCAAAAAGAACGCTTTCTTTGCAGCTACCCGTTAGGCAGCTGAAGATAACAGTAAGATCTCTCACCACCACCACCTTTGCCTACTCCTCAAGGCTAAATGAATGGAACTGCCTCACTGTCTCATCTGCTCCAGTCCCCTGCTTGCTGCGGAAGTACTCTGATGGAATTAATCCACTTTGTCAACACCTTTCTCATACTAGGTGGCCCTAAACTGGATTCAGATGCAGCTCCAGTATTCAAACTGGTACACAAATAAATTCTGGTTATGATAAAATCGTATTTTGTGACATTTGGGATACTCCCTTGAAAAGTTAAAAAGTTTCTTAAGATGTAACATCCTCTA
This sequence comes from Rissa tridactyla, assembly GCF_028500815.1. Lineage (NCBI taxonomy): Eukaryota > Metazoa > Chordata > Aves > Charadriiformes > Laridae > Rissa > Rissa tridactyla. Next base: position 26,554,115 of record NC_071473.1, read on the forward strand.
CTGCAACCTGATCCGTTGACCATTAAACCCAAGTTTTAAAGTTAGACCACAAAAAGTCTGCAATTTTTCACTTAATGAAAAAAATGCAGTGTTAAGGAGCCCAAACAGTTAGGAAATTTTGACTGAATTTGTCAGATGTCTTTGATGAAAGTTACACAGCTTTTAAATACGTTGCAGCATTTCATTTAAGACACATCAAAACAAATAGTTTCAACATTTGCAATAAGTGTAATTTGGGACAATTTTTACAAAAGCCAAGACAACAAAAGGCTGCAGGTTCATAGCACTGGTCAGGGAGAAGAGAAAACTCTCATTCAGAAGAGTGGTTGAGGCAGACATAATACTGGGCTTCAAAGCATTCTGCTGCCTCCGGAGCCCTGAGCTCGTAACACCCAGAAAGTGCCTTTCACACAGTGACATCAGGCTGATTTTCTCCTGGTGACGTTTCTGTTAATGGGCTGAAGAATTCATTGAGTCAGACAGGACGACATCATAACTAACCTGATGAGGGCTTTCTAATTGAGACATCTGGGAAGATCTTTCCTCCCATCTGATCTGACTAACAAATTATTTTAAGA